>NC_044364.1:9188162-9540433 GCF_007364275.1 Archocentrus centrarchus
CAGTAGCAGCAGTTTTGCTCTATGCGGCTGACTCTAATAAAGCAATTGGAAGAAATTTCTGTCTGTTTAAAAGCAAACAAAACACAAAAATTGGCTAGCTATATTCTTTCATTGGTAAATCAAGTTTTACAAAAATGTCTTTATCATATTTTCTTAATGTATTTTCTATATTCCGTCTCCTGAATGAAACAAAAAGGAAACTTTAAGCATGCTGACCTGTCTTTCTTTTTCTTTGTTAAACTGAAACCACTATTTGCCCTCTGCTCTCTTTCAGTGCCAGAAAATGTTCAGTATGTCATTGTGAAGGCACAGAATGAGATGAGTATAATCCTGCAGTGGGACAAAGTTGGCAAAATATCAACATACATCCTGCAGTATGATGACAGCGGCAGTGTCATAGAGAAGAATATCTATGTTTCTCAAGAGGGACCCGTTGAATATGTGGTCTCTTCGCTGACTGCTGGGACAATCTACAGCTTCACTCTCTTCACTGTGTTTGAGGGAGTCAACAGCAGTGGATACAGATTCAGTGCTGTGACAGGTGGGTAATCTCTGAATTTAAGAAGAATAAGCAGAATTTAAGAAGAATAAGCAGTATGTAATTCTCTCAGTAGCAGCAGTGTAATAAAGCAATTGGAAAAAATTTCTATGTCTGCTTAAAAGCAAACAAAACACAAAAATTGGCTAGCTATATTCTTTCATTAGTAAATCAAATTTTACAGAAATTTCTTCATCATATATTTTCTTAATGCATTTTCTATATTCCATCTCCTGAATGAAACAAAAAGGAAACTTTAAGCATGCTGACATGTCTAAAAATTAGATGTCTCAGAGTTTTTCTTTCTTCTTCTTTTTTTAAACTGAAACCACTATTTGCCCTCTGTGTCATGGCCGGGGAGGAAACAGGCGAGGAATGGCTGACACGAAGGACTCCAGAAGTCAGCGTAACTTAAAAGGGATTTATTTAAGCAGGGGGAAAAACAAATACAAAAATCTTGGAAGGGAGACGACGGGCAAACACAGGGAACACACGGGCACACAACATCAACGACGCAACAGAGAACAAAACAAAACTGAGGGCTTAAGTACACACTGGGTAATCAGGGCAAGAGGAAACAGCAGGGAACAACAGGTGAGGCAAATGAAACTAATTACACAGGGGAAGCAAAGCTGAACACAAAGCACAGGAAAACCAGACTGTCAAAATAAACAGGAAGTGACAAACCAAGGAACATACTGACTAAACACGGGGAACAGGCACAGACTCAGGACAGAGACGCAGACATATCACAACACTAGGAAATAAACTAACACAAAACGCTGGGCCAACGGCCCAGGACATGACAGTACCCCCCCCTCAAAGGCCGGCTCCCGACGGCCAAAACCAGAAAACAAAACCAGACACGGGCGGGCGGCGGGGGACCAGGAGGGAGGACCCGAAACAAAAACAAAGACAGGGAGCAAAACAGAAATCACAGGGCGCGAACAAAACAAATCAAACCCGTACAGGAAGAAAACAAAAACACAGGACCAGAACAAAAGGCGACGGCACAAGGCCGGAGACAGTCCAAAACAGGGGGTCGAAACAAGGAACAGTCCAGGAGCTATGACAAAACAAAAACAGCAGGGGAAAAAACAGTCCACAGTTCAGGGGAGTCAGTGGGAAATCCAAAACAAAAAACACACAGTTCAGGAGGCCGCAGAGGCCAAGGGGCCACAAGCAAAGTCCCAACGAGGGAGGCCGACCGCGCTCCAGCGGCGGCGGCGACGACGAGGAGGAGTCACTGGAGGCCGACCGCGCTCCCAGCGGCGGCGGCGACGACGAGGAGGAGTCACTGGAGGCCGACCGCGCTCCCAGCGGCGGCGGCGACGACGAGGAGGAGTCACTGGAGGCCGACCGCGCTCCCAGCGGCGGCGGCGACGACGAGGAGGAGTCACTGGAGGCCGACCGCGCTCCCAGCGGCGGCGGCGACGACGAGGAGGAGTCACTGGAGGCCGACCGCGCTCCCAGCGGCGGCGGCGACGACGAGGAGGAGTCACTGGAGGCCGACCGCGCTCCCAGCGGCGGCGGCGACGACGAGGAGGAGTCACTGGAGGCCGACCGCGCTCCCAGCGGCGGCGGCGACGACGAGGAGGAGTCACTGGAGGCCGACCGCGCTCCCAGCGGCGGCGGCGGAGACGAGGAGAAGACACTGGAGGCCGACCGCGCGGCATGCGGCGGCGACGAGGAGGGGTCACTGGCGGCCGACCGCGCTCCCAGCGGCGGCGGCGACGAGGAGGGGTCACTGGAGGCCGACCGCGCTCCCAGCGGCGGCGGCGACGAGGAGGGGTCACTGGAGGCCGACCGTGGGGCATGCGGCGGCGGCGACGGGGAGCAGACACTGGAGGCCGACCGCGGGGCATGCGGCGGCGGAGAAGGGCGACCCCGGGCTCTGGTGGGGAACCCTCGGGTGACGGGGAGCGCTCGGACTGAGCAGAGACCCCCACCGGCTCGGACTGAGCGGGACCCCCTGGCTCGGAGCGCTCGGACTGAGCGGAGACCCCCATCGGCTCGGACTGAGCGGAGACCCCCATCGGCTCGGACTGAGCGGGACCCTCTGGCGCGGAGCGCTCGGACTGAGCGGAGACCCCCATCGGCTCGGACTGAGCGGGACCCTCTGGCGCGGAGCGCTCGGACTGAGCGGAGACCCCCATCGGCTCGGACTGAGCGGGACCCTCTGGCGCGGAGCGCTCGGACTGAGCGGGACCCTCTGGCGCGGAGCGCTCGGACTGAGCGGGACCCCCTGGCTCGGACTGAGCGGAGACCCCCATCGGCTCGGACTGAGCGGAGACCCCCATCGGCTCGGACTGAGCGGAGACCCCCATCGGCTCGGACTGAGCGGGACCCTTTGGCGCGGAGCGCTCGGACTGAGCGGAGACCCCCATCGGCTCGGACTGAGCGGGACCCCCTGGCTCGGACTGAGCGGAGACCCCCATCGGCTCGGACTGAGCGGGGCCCTCTGGCACGGAGCGCTCGGACTGAGCGGAGACCCCCATTGGCTCGGACTGAGCGGAGACCCCCATCGGCTCGGACTGAGCGGAGACCCCCAACGGCTCGGACTGAGCGGGACCCTCAGGCTCGGAGCGCTCGGACTGAGCGGGACCCCCTGGCGGCTCGGACTGAGCTGAGCCCTTGGGCTGAACGGGGCCTACATGGTGAGGCTCCGGATGCGCAGGCTGGGACTGCGGAACAGGGCACACTGCTGCTTTATTGAGCAGCAGGGGCCGCTCGGGGAATAGCCAAGGTGCAGGGGACTGCATGGGAGCTGACGCTATGGGCTGCGTGGAAGCAGGCCGGGAGACGACTGGCTGCGTGAAAGCAGGCCGGGAGACGACTGGCCGCGTGAAAGCAGGCCGGGAGACGACTGGCCGCGTGAAAGCAGGCCGGGAGACGACTGGCCGCGTGGAAGCAGGCCGGGAGACGACTGGCCGCGTGGAAGCAGGCCGGGAGACGACTGGCCGCGTGGAAGCAGGCCGGGAGACGACTGGCCGCGTGGAAGCAGGCCGGGAGACGACTGGCCGCGTGGAAGCAGGCCGGGAGACGACTGGCTGCGTGGAAGCAGACTGCGAGCTAGGGAGAGCAGACTGCAAGCTAGGGAGAGCAGACTGCAAGCTAGGGAGAGCAGACTGCGTGGAGGCAGACTGCGAGCTAGAGCATGCCGACTGCGTGGAAACTGACCGAGAGCTAGGGAGATCTGGCTGCGTGGAAACTGACCGCGAGCTAGGGAGATCTGGCTGCGTGGAAACTGACCGAGAGCTAGGGAGATCTGACACTGGGCAAGCTGTCATTACTGGAGCTACCGAGGGAGCCGGAGCTGAGGGAACTGCGACTAAAGATGGAAAAACTGCAGATGAAGAGACCAAAACCGAACTGACTGAAGGGTCCAAGGGGATTACGGAGCTAACTGACGTTAAAGCGGAGGGAGCAGACTGAGAGGGCACAGAAACAGCTGACACCGGGGACCGAGGAAGAGCTACTGGGGCTGACTGAGACTGGAGTGGACAGGGAGCGACAGGAGCTGGGGCTGACTGAGACTGGAGTGGACAGGGAGCGACAGGAGCTGGGGCTGACTGAGACTGGAGTGGACAGGGAGCGACAGGAGCTGGGGCTGACTGAGACTGGAGTGGACAGGGAGCGACTGGAGCTGGGGCTGACTGAAGGCGAGGGGAAGCGACTGGAGCTGGGGCTGACTGAAGGCGAGGGGGAGCGACTGGAGCTAGAGCTGACTGAAGGCGAGGGGGAGCGACTGGAGCTAGAGCTGACTGAAGGCGAGGGGGAGCAACTGGAGCTAGAGCTGACTGAAGGCGAAGGGGAGCGACTGGAGCTAGAGCTGACTGAAGGCGAGGGGGAGCGACTGGAGCTAGAGCTGACTGAAGGCGAGAGGGAGCGACTGGAGCTAGAGCTGACTGAAGGCGAGGGGGAGCGACTGGAGCTAGAGCTGACTGAGACCCTGCTGCTGCAGCTAACGCAGAAAACCGATGCGAAGGCTTGGGTCTGGCTGCCCCCACCCGCGGAACAGGTGCGGGTGCAGAGGTCAGCCCGTCCGTGGCTGCCCCCACCCGCGGAACAGGTGCGGGTGTAGAGGTCAGCCCGTCCGTGGCTGCCCCCACCCGCGGAACAGGTGCGGGTGCAGGGGAAGATGGAGCTAAGGGAGCTGGAGCAGAGGGAGCTGGAGCTAACTGACGAGAGAGAGAAGCTACAGCTGACTGGGAACACGGTGACCGAGGAGGAGCTGGAGCCACAGCTGACTGGGAACACTGCGACTGAGAGCTAGGGAGAGCTGCGGCTGACTGGGAAGGCTGAGCCTGAGCTGGCACGACAGCTGTCTGGGGAAACTGAGAATGAGCTGGCGCTACGGCTAACTGGGGAAACGGAGAATGAGCTGGCGCTACAGCTGACTGAGGCGAGAGTGACCGTCTCCGCGGCGTTATACCGCTCTGCTCCCGCGGCGATTCTCTCTGATGCTGCCGGGAGCTTGGTCTTCCTCCGTCAGCAGCAGGCAGTGGTGACGCGGAAGTGGTGGGAGGCCAGGGACCCCTGTGACCCAGGAATCGGAAAAATGACTCCTCTGGAGTCATTCCGGGCGCTGGCTCCAGGAAAACGTCTCTCCGCTTCCTCCGGTATCTCGTCCTCCGTGGCTGCGGCGACTGCTGAGGACAGGAGGGGCCAGCGAGCGGAGTGACAGGTGAGGGAGCGGCCGGCGCCAAAAACAGTCCGCCCACGCGGCAGACCTGCGGTTTAGGCGGGGGCGGTGAGCGGCGTCGCCGGGGACCGTTCAAAAAAGCTGGTCCCCCCAGCGCCAGGCGAGTGCCATTGTAGCGGCCGGAGCTTGCAGGGTCTTTAGTATGGTTGCGTCGTTCTGTCATGGCCGGGGAGGAAACAGGCGAGGAATGGCTGACACGAAGGACTCCAGAAGTCAGCGTAACTTAAAAGGGATTTATTTAAGCAGGGGGAAAAACAAATACAAAAATCTTGGAAGAGAGACGACGGGCAAACACAGGGAACACACGGGCACACAACATCAACGACGCAACAGAGAACAAAACAAAACTGAGGGCTTAAGTACACACTGGGTAATCAGGGCAAGAGGAAACAGCAGGGAACAACAGGTGAGGCAAATGAAACTAATTACACAGGGGAAGCAAAGCTGAACACAAAGCACAGGAAAACCAGACTGTCAAAATAAACAGGAAGTGACAAACCAAGGAACATACTGACTAAACACGGGGAACAGGCACAGACTCAGGACAGAGACGCAGACATATCACAACACTAGGAAATAAACTAACACAAAACGCTGGGCCAACGGCCCAGGACATGACACTCTGCTCTCTTTCAGCGCCAGAAAATGTTCAGAATGTGACTCCGGTAGACCAAACTAACAGTGACATAACTCTCACATGGGGCAAGATTGACAACATCTCAGAATACATCCTGAAGTATGATCAAGAGGATCATATCAATAAACCTCAAGAGGATCCCATAGTACATGTGGTCTCTCCTCTGACTGCTGGGACAATCTACAGCTTCACTCTCTTCACTGTGTTTGAGGGAGTCACCAGCAGTGGATACAGATTCAGTGCTGTGACAGGTCAGTGATCTCTGAATGAAATGTTCTGCTTTCTGAAACATCTGGAAAACACAGGATTTTGTTAGAAACAATTTGTCATAAAATGTTGTTACAGTTTCTTTTCCATGTGTTTTTCTGTTGTAGCTCCTTGGGACGCTAGAGAATTCAGATCAATTGATCAAAATGAGACCAGCATAACCCTGCAGTGGGAAAAAGTCTCCAACACTGACACATATATACTTGAGTTTAGTGAAAGAAAGATCAGTGTTACTGCTTCCTCAGAAGTTGTCACATACACAGTTTTAAACCTGACTGATGGAACCAGATACAATTTCAGTCTTTTCACTGTGTTTGAAAATGTCAGAAGCAGTGGAGTAAACTACACTGCTGTAACAGGTAAGATGTCTTTTCTCTGGTATACATTAACAGCACGAGGTAGAGATCACTAAAACCTGAAATTTGATTTTTATACTTGTTAAAAACAAAATCGTTTTTTTAAAGATGCAATGTGTAACATTGTTTATATATATGTATACAATACACATACACAAACCACCAGGAAAAAAAAAAAACTGCTAGCCTCACAGCTTGCCCAGTCATTATTGAGACAGACATGCCTGTAAAATGGAGACAACTACAGTTTTCTATGAGGATGAAACAAGCCGAGCTTTCAGCGATGGCATCTTACATGGGTGATCTTCATTCTAGATAAAGATCACCCATGTAAATACAAAACACATTTTTTAAATGATGATTTCATATGTTAATTAAAGTAATCTACAAGCAGCAGTATGCGTTTTATAAGCAAAACTGGAAATAAAAGGTGCTGTAGAAAGCAAGGTAAGACTTAATCTCCTTTTTTCTTCCTTTATAAGAGAAGAGAAGAGTTCCTCCTCCCAATGCGTCTGTGCTCAGAGTCTTCTGCCATCTAGTGGTCTTCTGTCCATACTGCATCTCTACTGGTCTGCTGTGGTCCATCTACAGCAGCAGGAAGATGGCAAACAAACCAGCTGTCTCCATGGAGATGACCAAGTGCGATGATGGAGATGACGGATTTGAGGAAGATTTTTATGATACCATTGATTATGTCACCACTGAGCATGACTTTTAAGCAGACACTTTGTGTACTTGAGTAGTTTTGGAACTCATTTAGTTTACAAAACAAAAGTACTTGGTTCGGTTTAGGCATTAAAAGTACACAGGTTCATGTGGATAAAGTACTGCGATGATTTTGTGTGTGATATTGCTCTCTGCCCTGTCTTAGGAACCATGCTCTTTCCTGTGGAGGCAGTGTAATCTGAGGAGCTGCCTTTTGTGACCAGCCTCTGCTGTGTTTCTTCTTGTTTTAGTTGGTAATAGCAGCTTTTCCATCACTTTGTTTTTAATCATTAATAAAGCCTTTTGTTTTTGCTTCTGATTTTACCTCCCTGTCTCCTTTTCTGGACAGTTTTGCTACTTCCCCACATGTCCCAGACTTCCAAGAGAACATAACACACCTATAAGCAATCAGCTGAATACTAAACAATAAAATAACCAGGTTTAGGCCACAAAAGTAGTCAGTTATGGTGTGGATTAAATGTACTAGCTTCCTATCATTTTATAATATGCAGTGGTTTAAAAACATTGGCCACAGGCCAGAGATCACTTCCCATTCTATCATGTGTTGGAGCTCATGTCTCTCTCATAGACTGGTTTATATATCCATTGATATATTCACACCATGCTGAATCTCAACATTAGTAGAAACTGATGAATTTTCGATTCTTGATTTCCTGGAGCCAGAAGTGACCATATTTGGATGCGAGTGCTAAGTTATCAGCTTACGTTAATGAGGTCAGTCATCAGGCTGCATCCTATGCAACCACACTTAAAGGACACAAGGAGCAGGAACACGTAGTCTGAGCCCTCCTGTGATCACACCAACTCTGGAAAAAGCAAATATAATTAAACCCACATGCCCAAACACATGAGACAATTAGAAAGAAGAGAGAAAAGGCAGCTAGACAGCTGGAAGACAGAGGGGCTATAACAGATACCTGCTAATGAGCGTTACGTAACCTCCAAATAAAATCCCAGAGTTTCACTCACCAAAACAAGGGCACTGACTTCTTGGACGGTCTATTAGTATAATTAACTGCACAGCAGCCATATTATTTGTCAGATAATGCAAACTGTTGGAACCTCATGTATTAATAATAATAACTAGAAAATGTCTGAAGAAATTTTGAGTGTGCCATAGTAGGAGCTGCTATTTGAGTTGTCAGAATTTCATAGGATGTATGAAGAGCCATCAAAAGCTGAGGATCATTTTCTGGAAGTTGCAAGAAGTATTTTTCACAAAGTGTAGGTACTCTGAAAATAGCTACAGTAGATAAAGACCCAGCTAAAAAAAGTTTTGAAAAAAATGTTTTTATTATCATATCTACAGCCTTCCTGTTTGCAAACTAATTGTGTTAAATTGAGTGAATGAGGGAGCCACAGGATAGCGGATATATATACATATATGTAGATATACAGACCCTGAAAAACAGCTTTACAATCTTTGAACTTTCAAGTATGATTTGATTTAAATAATTTTAAAGGTGAAATAGCTTGTAGAGACTTTAGTCAGTGTTTGAGGATGAAAGCGACAGCTAGAAAAGTGTTAAAATTTAATTTTTACTATTAAATGGATTTTATTTTAAAAGGGTTAAACACAGTGTTTATGGACTGTTTATAATATAGACCACTAAGTTAACAGATTTTATCAGCCCAAATAAGTGGCTTTTAAATTTGTGAGCTTTTTATTTAGAAGGATGCAGTTTGTTTAGAATCTTTTTTTTTTTTTTTTTTTTAGGTGAAATAGATAGTGTAGATACACCATACTGCCAAACAAATCATCTGCCTTCACACGCATATGAACTTGAGTGATATCCGATTCTTAATCCATAGGGTTACATTTGATGTCGGCCCACCATTTGCAGCTATAAGAGTTTCGACTCTTCTGAAAAGGCTCTTCGCAAGGTTTAGAAATGTGTTTATGGGAATTTTTGATTGTTCTTCTAGAAGCGCATTTGTGAGATCAGACTCTCATGTTGGATGAGAAGGCTTGGCTCACAGTCTCCACTCTAATTCATCCCAAAGGTCTTCTATCAGGTTAACGTCAGGACTCTGTGCAGATCAGTCAAATTCTTCAACACCAAACTGGCTCATCCATGTCTTTATGGACCTGCTTTGTGCACTGGTGCGCACTCATGTTGGAACAGGAGGGGGTCATCCCCAAATTGTTCCCACAAAATTGTCCAAAATGTCTTGGTATGCTGAAGCATTAAGAGTTCATTTCACTGGACCTAAGGGGCTGGGCCCAACTCCTGAAAACAACCCCACATCATAATCTCCCCTCCACCAAACTTTACACTTGGCACAGTGCAATCAGACAAGTACCGTTCTCCTGGCAAACCAAGACTTGTCCATAGGATTGCCAGATGGAAAAGTGGAATTCGTCATGCCAGAGAACAGGTCTCCACTGCTCTAGAGTCCAGTGGCGGTGTGCTTTACACCACTGCATCCGATGCTTCACATTGCGCTCGGTGATGTAAGGCTTGGATGCAGCTGCTCGGCCATGGAAACCCATTACATGAAGCTCTCTGCAAAGTGTTCTTGAGCTAATCTGAAGGCCACGTGAAGTTTGGAGGTCTGTAGCGATTGACTCTGTAGAAAGTTGGTGACCTCTGTGCACTATGCATCTCAGCATCCACTGACCCCACTTTGTGATTTCATGTGGAACACTTGAATTCAATGATTTGGATGGGTGAGTGAATAATTTTGTCAATATAGTTTACTACTGCCACCATGTCACCATGACTTTTGATTAGGACCTTCAGCTGTCTGGTGCCAGGTTTAGCAGTCAATAATTCTCTGGCCTGAGCAGATGGCCTACAAGACAGAGGGATGGAGATCAAAGTTCACGCATCCAGATTGCATGATACTTCCAGTCTGTTCTCATTTCCTTTTTCTGAGCCTAGTTCAAACATTGCCTTTTGATACATTTAAAAAAATTTAAATTTAGAGACAGTAGACTGAAAGTCATGTGTCCTTGCAAGGTGCAGTAGAACTCAGTAAGATGGGAATGTTACTGTCAAATATAGTTCACCCTGTGCTCAAAGAAAAAGAGAGTGTGTTACTATTTGAAGGGGGTAAAAATAATTACCTCTCTCGTGTTCAAGAAATCTGTTTATCCATGTTACATATGGTGAAAATTTTGAATTATTCCAAATCAGCTCTACAGCAGTTTGCTTTTATGGAAAATTGCTGTGAAACTATGACTTCATGTTTTTTTTAGTATAATTTATGGTACAAAAATAGATCCAACCAAAAGCAAAAATGATCGCACATCGGCCAATATTGTGGAGGAGCCACCACTGGTTGGAGACTTGTTGGGATATGTTGTTATTAATGACAGCCCGTAGGGGGAGATAAAGACTGATTTTTCTTACCCTGAAATAAAGTATGGTCCATTTTTCTATTTGAAAATTTACAGTAGGAATCACAATGGTGTAAATGGTAAAATAGAAGGAAATATTTATTTTAAAATGCATTAAAATATGTGCTGCTTTGTTTTTGATGATCACATCCAGTGAAACTTGTTATGTTTTTATTTTTTCTACACTACCTTATCTTATTTAAAAAAAAAAAACAAATGCTTTTCACTCCAAATGCTCAAACCCATGACTCCATGTAAATCATGCGAAAAAACTTTGAAGTTCCTTCAACATCTTAACCCTTTGTGATCTAAGCTTCTTTTCCCCATTTCGGCTTATGCATTATTTACTGTTGTCCACTATCATCCTGTTAATCACCTGTGCAGTTTATCCATGGAAATTGACTCTGTGATCCTTTATTATTCCAGTGTTATGAAGAAAAGTCAGCACTGAGTTTAGTTCCACATCTTCTATCTAGTTTATTGCTTCCTTCCCTCCATTCAAGCTCCCTCACCGGCCCTATTTGTGTGCTCACGTGCAGCCTTGTTTATTGCTTCTCAGGATCCGTTTTCATGTCACCAGTCTAATCCCTTAACACCCCCCCCCTCCTCCTGTTAACAAGGCAAGGTTAAGAATGAAGAATTCGGAGCAGCTGAGGTAAAGCTTGAATGCTTTATCTGACATTGATGGATTAATGTTCCTGTGAAGTAATGTAATTATTTTATAAATCAACTTTTCACCTCAGTAGAACACAAAGCAAATGAGCTTTCCGTCAGTAATCAGACTTTTCATTTTCACAGCCTCCAAAGTCCATCATTTCATCCGTTACCTGTCCTTTCATAGGTAACTATCCTAAATTCCAAGATGCCTTTTTTTTTTTTTTTGGACAGAACCCAAAAAATAAAACATATTTAGGTGAGGTTTGACTATATTTGGATTTCTTTGCTGTCTTATCATTTGAAGAAAGGTTTGTCCACTGTATGCGTACATAAAATACTGTGCAGATGTCTTGAACCAGCCCTTGTTCCTTTATATTTGCCTTCCTGTTTTGTTTTGTTTTATTTTAAGTGTTCTTGAGCAGTGGCTTTGTGGAGATCTTTCTATGTTTTTCTTTGTACATTGGCTGCTTTTTCACTCATTTTCAGTACAGTCCTTGTACCTGACCATTTTCAGAGGAATGTTCTTTTTTGTGAAACCACTTAACACTGACCTATAAATCCCTCAAGTATAAATTAGGCTCTAAACTCAACAAATGAACCAGTATTGCAGACAACTTAGCAAGAAATCAATTTAAAAGCTTTAGGCACTTTGTTTCTAGGTGCCTGTCACAAAAACAAAGAAATAGGAACAAATTTGTTACTATTTCTTTGGTTGAATTTGACAAAAACAAAAGGAAAAGATAACACAGCTAGAGATAACTGGGCATAAAATAGTGGTTTTGCATTAACAAGATGATTCCCCAGCAATATTAGCAAAAACTTTTCTCAGCATGGTATGCAGTGTGTCCTTAAAAAAAAAAGAGGAAACCAGACAAGTGGAGGGCAAAAGATGAGATAGGTCTAAAAAAGAAAAATTAACTACAGCAGATGAAAGTATCTGTCCTTAAGAAATAGAAAAAAAAAATCCATCAAAGACCTGACACAGGACCTGAGCGATGCATCTGGCCCTAGTGCTGATCCATCAGTTCACTGAAGCCTCATCAGAAAAGGTCTCAGTGGAAGGGTGGCTGTCAAGAAGCTATTCTTAAGGAAGGGAAACAGGGAGGAAAGGCTGAGATATGCCAAAATACACAAGAACTGGACAGAAAATCTCTGGTAGCAGGTCTGATGGAGTGATGAATCCAAATGTGAAATTTTTGGCTCAAATCGTTGTCAGTATGTACAGAGAAGGTCAGGAGAGAGGTACAACAGTGAGTGTGTCAAAATAATGCATTTTCTATTGGTGACTTTAAATCGTACATATTTGTATTGTCCCCATGAAAATATAGTGCAAGCACAATCACCAGTTCTTGTTGAATGCTCCAGCTTCAAAGCTGAAGAACAGGAAAACATTTTGTTTTATCTGTGTACGCAATTCAGTCATTCATATACAAAAAAACAAAACAAAAAAACAGTTAGGAATATGGGAACAGGATCCAGGTTTTTTTTGTACTTTTACTTTCTTCATTATGAAGCAATCCCCAAGGTGAACGAAAGCGGCTGCATGTAGCAGCCATACTGGGGCACTGATTAGTATCTTTGTCAGTGTTTGCCTTTGCCGAGGTTTCCTGAACGTCGTCATCTGTCAGTGTACTGCTACCGTGAGCCAAACAACTTCTTAATATAACAACATGAAAGGTGGTGTTAAAGGTTTCAGGGGGCCCTGGGGGCTCCCTGAGATAAATTATGTCCTCACTAATGTGCGTGCCACAGAGCCGTCCAAACCATCAGTGCCTGCACCTGACCACTTGACCCTTATTTATCTGATTTGTTCTGAATTTGTTGTAAGATTATCCTATCACAGCTTTGTAATCAAACACACAACTTGGAAAATGATATGTTCAGAAATGTGGTCACACTGTACAGAACAGATTTGACTTTTTAGAAATAGATAAAGGGATAAACCTGGCTTATTGGGTTTCATTTAGTGTGGAACTTACCAGTATTGTGCACTTTGAAAAATAGATCTTCAAATTAAAGATATTGTCCATTTTTATTAATTTTATATAGTACTTATATTCTCATTTTATGTACTTTGTGTCCATTAATCACGGGCTCGATATATTTGTGTCCTTTCCTACTAAGCAAAACAAATAAAACACAATTCAGTCTTTATGTAAGATATTCTAGATTGCAAAACATTCTGAAAGAATAATGTATGAACACTTTCTCAGTTTCAAATGATCAATGCATTTGATTTATTATCATCACGTGAGAGGAGACCTAGAGAATCCCAGACGCATGCAAACCCATTGAGCTCTCAGGAACACTTCTGTGCCTGGCATGCACAGCATGTACTATTTAATGTCAGCACTGCAATCAGTGCTTCAGTGAGTCATCTGCTTGGACATGCAAGAACACAAGAATGATGAGACAGCCTTGACATGAGGTTTGGCAGGTTGCCGGAAACAGTAAACACCTCAGACGCGCTCTGCTATCCAGCCTGCGGTGGACAGCAGAGAGCTGATCACAAGAAAGGTTTACAATCAGCGGCATGCTTTTTTTTTTTTAACCCAGCCTGTTCACATTTAGAAATTTATTCTGGTGAATAGTTTATGTGGAAGTGATGTAGGGCATGAGCACAGCTGAGCCTGGTATGATGAACCAAGGAATCTCCACTCAAGCAACTCTGAGTCAGTATTTGGGTCACACCAGGACACATTAAATGTATTTTCCAGGACAAAAACTTAATGAACTCAATTTTGCATGTATGCACATGAGTACAGTGCTATAGATGATATATAGCTTTTAACTGATTTTTCTTCAAAAAAAAAAAAATTACACGTAAACTTCTAAAGGTTGCACTTGAAGTTATATTAATATTTTTAGATGTTTACTTAGTGTGTGTGTGTGTGTGTGTGTGTGTGTGTGTGTGTGTGTGTGTGTGTGTGTGTGTGTGTGTGTGTGTGTGTGTGTGTGTGTGTGTGTGTGTGTGTTTGCATAGCCTAGCCACCCCATCCAGCCACCATCAGTACATCAGTGCTGTCACTGGGCAATGTGGAGAGATCATTGGAGGTGATGTGCAGAGAAAAGGGTGGGGTTTACTTCGTAACAGAGACACTGAAGAATTCTTCTGTCCTTTAAAAGGAAAAAAACATACATACACAGCTCTGATTACAAACATCCTGCCTCCCCTTCTTTTCTATTGGTAACTTTTATCTCTTATGTCACCACCAACCGTGATTCCTTCATCTCTGTCCTGCACCAAAGGTATATAAGCGCTGCATTAAGCTGCCACATAGTCCAGCCATCGGAGACTCTTCATCTTGGGAAAGATCAGCAACACCAGGTCGAGACAGACACACAGAAAGCCTCTTTAGTCCAACTGCAAGCTGCAAGTCCAACTGCAAATATAAGATGCCTACTACAAAAAGAATCATTTCTGACACCCGGAAGCCAGAAAAAGGTGATATTTATTTTCCTAATTCTATGCAATTTAGAAGCAGTGGCTTTAAAAAAAATTGTAATTTTTAAAAAATGTTCCTTTAATTTTATATAATTTTTTAACAACTCAGACAACATCAGGAACTTTTTCTATTCAAATCAAGCCTTTAAATTATACTGCAGCATATACTGGTGTGTCTAACACAGCTGATATGCATTAAATGTGCTGACTGATGTGAACCACACTGCATCTTCAGCAGTGAGACTTTTTTCATCCTCACAGTGGATCCTGAGTAAATCGTTTTTTTATTAAAATGTATAATGATTTACAGCAATTTCATGCTTGTCATTGAGGGGTAATAATAATGGTATTATTCCCTGGGAACAAGGGTTTGCAAGTGCTGAACATCTGCATTTATTTATTATATTGTATGTATATTATAATACCAGTTTTGAAAATGGTATTATTTTAGCCTCTACTGAACAGTATTAAAAATGCAAAAAAAAGAAAAAGAAATACAGTGCATGAACAGTTACACAACATGCTGAAAAAAATTTTTTTTAATAGACTTAGTTTATTGTTAGTTAAAAAAAATAGGAAGTAGTTTTTCATGGGTAAGGCGATGAAATATTTCTTCGTCTTCCTGCATTACAATTTGTGATATCCAAACATGGCCTAATGTTCATTTAAGTCAACAGATATATAAATATCCGACCATTTAGACATGGCAGACGTACTCTGTATCATAAAAGTACATAAAAAATACTCCATATCATGTTTGAGTATTATTTGTAACAAGAACATTTGCACAAAATAGCTCAATGTGTGTAGCACAGTTTTTTAGATGAATATTTTGATATTTGTGTGAATTAAAGTGATATATATAGAGATGATATATGCTGATATAAATACATCACATTACTTGGGTTTTTCAAGGTTGACAGCTTAATGCTGCGAGGATTAAGTGTCTCCTGTCTTTACCAAAAAAACTGTAGACTGCATGCTTATGCATGATAGCAAAGTATTAGTTGCAATACTGGCTTTAGTGCTAAGCCTATTATGCAACAATTAATCAGTTAGTACTTAAAAGGGAAGCCATTTTGCTAAAGACAGCTGTCTGCATTATTAATTTTAGGGATCCCTAAGTTGCACGTGTTGCAATTCATTATCTTCACATTAACTCTGACTTTAATACAGCTAGGTGTGATTTGACACTTGGACGGCTTTCCTAGAATCTCCCAGCAATAAGCTAGAATAGGATCCAGATCCCTCAACTTATCTGATTTGTGCAGGCAGATCATTTCACTCTTCACATTTGATAATCTGCTCTGAGCTTCACGCTGCGCTGTAGTGTGACTGAAGCCACCCCCAAACAGCATCTGAGGTGTCTGGGTAATTCCAACTGCCTGGCATGAATCATCCACTGACTCCAGAAAGCATGCAGTCTCTGATGTGATGATCCGACAAAGGCAGATGGTTTTCTAAGTATACACAGTTTTGCTGCGGTTCACTTCATCACCATTTCAGACACACCTGTCACCTACTCCTGCATGTATATTTATACCAGTTAAGAATGTTGATGTTGATATAGATTTTTTTTTTTCAGGAAAAAAGGTCAAAGCTGTAAAAGCACCCACAGGTAAGACTGGCACCTTACCAAAGGTTCACTTATGACTCTTCTAACCTATTCAGTATCTCCTGATATATTTGACTGTTATTTTACACCACAGAGAGGACCCCAGCCTATGAGCCAAATATTCCTGAACCCAAATGCAGAGCTGATCTTGTCAAATGTAAGAACATCTGTTTTATGCCTTTTTTTATAATTTGGTTCAAACATGTTTGTTACTGGCGTTTTTTTTTTTCCTTTCCCAGATTGGATTAATTTATCCCTGGATGACAAAACAGCCAATAAAATGCTGTGGATTACAGAAGGTGGAGCTAAAGTGGCCCGTATGACTGATAATATCACTTGTCCTGTCTTGGACAGACCAGAGCGATATGAGTATGCTCCACAGGTACAGTAATGAGGATGTATTAAGCCTGAAATGGCATTTAGTATAAATGTATTTTCTTCTCATTTACATTGTTTACAATGGTGCAAAATTAGATGTGCTTGTAACAGTATGTACCCAAGGTTTATTTAAGACCTGAACCTACTGGTGTTGTGTTTCCAAAAGGAGAAAGAGAAGCTGCTTGAAATTCTCTTCAGTTATGCAATAGATTAGCTTGGTGTGTTATTATTACTGACATTCTCACCTGTGTGCCAAAGGTTCTTTGCAAAGAAGGTGTCCTGGGAAGCCGAGGCTACTGGGAGGTGGAATATTCAGGATGGGTTGTGATTGGAGTCGCATACGAAGGAGCAGGAAGGAGGAACATGGATGGGCCCTGTGGCCTGGGAGAAAATGAGGAGTCCTGGGGTCTTGGCTGGAGTGGTTCCAGCTATTATGCCTGGCACAAAGGCCACAGTACAGAGATTGTGGAGATTCCCAAGAGCTCCACGATAGGCGTATATCTTGACCAGCCTGCTGGTGTCCTTAATTTTTATGCTGTGGAAGAAGTGATTGAGGGAGAGGAATGCAACGGAAAAAAGGAGGTTAAACTTTTGAAGCAGTTTAAAAGCTCCTTTAAGGAGAAAATGATGCCAGCTTTCTGGGTGGGAACACACTCTAACTGCATTATCAAAAAGAAGGAGGAATAAAGTGTCAGCATATAGACAGCATATAATCATATCTAAAACTGAGTGGAGCTGAACTCTGGCTGGGAGAGGAGTGAAGTAGTTGTCATCCTACTGCAATAAAACAACCAATAAGGCTGTTTTAAACACAAAATAACTTCACACAATAGGGCCGTCCACATCATCAGAACTTATATTTAATGAAAACAGTACCACAAATATAATCCTTATCTACCATATCTCTGAGGCAATCATGCAGCAAATTTTTGTACAATTCAATAAAGGGAACAAAGCGCAATCAGTAAATATTGAATACTGTCCACTCTGTCGGACTTTTCTGAAACCACAGGACCACTCAAGGTTTATACTAATATATATGTATATGTACTTGTATTCCTCCATTGTTATTGTTTGCTAAGAATATATAACTAGTTTGGCATGAGTCTATGTACTGTAAAATGTTAAATATGCAAAAATGTAAATGAAAAATAAAGTTCAGAGAAAGACACATTTTCCTTGTTTGCTAATGTGAAAGTTGACTAATATTATGGAGACAAGGAAAATATGCAAAAAAGAAAAAAGTTGTCTAAGACATATACACATTTATCAAAATCTATGCTGCACATGCATGTTGACAGGTTGTCTTCACCTCCTACTGTTTTCCAAACTAAAACATCAGCTTTACAGGAACTAAAAGTGGCACTCATTTAACAATTATCCTGCCCACAGGGCGCCCACAGACCCCAGTGGTATATCTGTTGTATGTATTGCTTTTTTTTTTTTTTTTTTAATTATTACTTGTTTAAAAAAAATCATTATACTGTAAATATTTAATATTGGGGTCCAAATGATCAGGATTAGTGTCATCACACAAAACAAAAGCATTTATTTTATTTTACCTAAAATTATCGAAAGCTAAATAACACCTCAAGATGATCAATGCTTGAGATAAGAATATTTTCAAATCAGATATTAATTATGTAACAAACAGTGTTTCAGAAGAAATAAGTCAACATGTTTCTATGCCAGCTTTTTATAGTAGTGTATTCTTTGGGTCCTTGGGATGCGGTGGTAGAATAAGGTTAACAAGTGCTAAGAAAAGACCCAGTAAACAACTACATTCAAGACATACTGGTATTTCACACACTTTAACTGTTGTCATTGCTTCTGCATACTGTACATACAGTGATAGTTATGTCCGAGTGAGACAACAGAGGGCATACAGACAGTAGAAACCCCACTCTTCAAAAGACCTCAAAACTGGGTCAAAATTAAGTAATCAGAAATAAAATCAATACTTTCTATACTTTATACATTTGCTAATGTGTAGGGTGTTGCTTTCATCCTTTAATGACAAAAATACAAATACAATAAATCTTAATCATAAACAAAAACTGCACATCTGGCTTAAAGTGGTTAAATGGCAACTAAATTTATCTTGATTTAATTTATTTAGGCTATTTCAGCATGGTCCCTGTAACGAATACAAGTTACAATTTACAACCAGTACAGTTAAACCGATACGACAGGTACAAACATCCATCATGGACCAAAGAAAATGAAACTGGAGACCATGATCCAAAAGTAGTCACACCCACGGTGTCACCTCACTACGTGTTTTGAATGTGTATGTGTGATCATATGCTAGGTATGAGAGTTAGTGGAAACTCTGTGCTGGTATCATGAGCAAAGTGATATATGCTGTACAGCAAGTGACACATATAGCATGACATAAGGAAGATGCAGGGTGGTGAAGGGAGGGTTGCCCAGCAATGCCTGCTGCTGTGTGAACATGCGTTGTGAACAAAACAGACAGAAAATAAAACTTCAAGTTAGGCTTTAAAATTTTGGAATGTATTTGAATTTCATTTATAGTGTACTTGGAATAACTTTTGAAATATATTTTTTCATTAGTAGCATTATATGGTAAGAGCCAACTTTCTTAAACATTCTCCTTTCAAACACTTTTTCAACTTTTTTTGTGTACAGCATTTAGTAGTGGACAGTAACCGGTTCTAAATTCCATTTGTTTCAATGTGCTCCCACAGTATTATTCCTTCATGGGCCAACACCACCCCAGCAATCGCACCCAGCACTCATTTACATGTAGTGAAGCATTATTGGTCCCAAAAGATTTGTTGCCATGTAACTAATAGCCCACGTTCACACTATCTGCAGTCTGACATGGACTTCATGGACTGGTAGGATCATCAGTTACAAGTTGTTCTTTCTCTCCATATCTGTCCATGTGTGTATGTATTCATGTCATATTTTATTTCATGTAATATTGGATCTAAACAGGTTCTGCTGAAATGGGTAATACCTTAAAAAAATTCCTCATGGATAGTTATACTCCACACTGTCATAATACTCTACAGTGTAGAGTATGTAATACGGGAAACTGTCTGGTTGCAATTAGTATTTGTGCTTTTACATAAGCGTTTGTAACTGTTTTTCAAAAAGTATTTTTGCTCTTTCTCCTCTGAATATTAATTCAAATTATAGACCTTTGTATGAATCTTCCTGACAAAGAAATGCCACATATTTCTGCATTGTTTCTAAACACTGCTAAAAAAGGGGAATTAAATTAAGGGGATACTCAATCATCGCAGTGTAACACAGTGTAACTTTAGGGAATTAAGCCATCTAGTTAGAAAGCATAAACCACTATGAATCCATTTCAACTACTTTTGTGAAAATGAAAGGGCAACGGTTGCACTGGGGAGGCAACAACAAGACAATCTCCAAGGATAAGGGTAAGGAGAGCGCAACGGCCTGTTGGCCTGTTGCGCTCTCCTTCTGAATGATTTTGCTCTGCTTTTGTTTTTTTGCTAGTGCTCCTCACTGCTGGTACCATGAGCTGGAACTCATAGCTTGTTCAGGTTGCACAGCTAGTCCAGCTCCTCCAGGAATATTATAGTATTATAGCTAGTATTTTCAGTTCACTTATTACTTTGTTCTTCATGTATTTCCTTAGTATGTAGAATCTTTAGTTCTTAGTTCTAGCTTCTATTTTTATTAGAATTTATTTGATCCCTCAGTATGTCCCTCTCTCCGTCCCATGCTAAGGTCACTCATGTTCAGTGTTTCTGTTTATTTCCTATTTTACTTTGTATCCAATGCATTGTCTCTAGTTTTAATTCCTTTACCTTAATTGTGTTCAGCTGTGTTTAGTTTCCTTCCTGTTTCCACTTCCCTCACTACCTCATGTATTTATAGCCACAGCTTACCTGTGTTCTTTGTTGTGTCATACTGTGTTCCTGTCTTGTTAGCGCCAAGTGTGATCTGCTGTGGAAAAAATAAATTGAGCTCCGAAGCCAAACTCAATTTCTGAGATTTATTGAAAGAAACCTTTGCAAAGGGATCAATACAGCACGAACAGTCTTCACACAAACGCTGAAAAGGAAAAATAACACCTCATTTATACTCGCGTGTGCATACAATCTTGTTCTGTTAGTTGTGGGGACATTCAGTTCACACCATCATGTAGGCACCAGCATGATAATGACCTGCGTCATGACCTTGGACATGGCCTACATTTTAGCTGTTTTTCTCATCTTTGCTCACTCAGTCTTTGTACAAGAAAATTACAATTACAATTACATGCCCACAGAGGTACACAGAGGTTATATGAGTAGAAATGTTCAGATGGATTTGAGAACCACCAGAGTGGGTAATGTCAAGGAAAATGGCGGTTTTGGAATCTTGAAACTGTCAAACTGTAGGCATTATGTCTGTGTCTATTTTTTATGGGTCAATGATGACAGAGTTCAAGAGGGACCTTGACACTGTGAAGAGAATCTTTATGTGTTCCCACATTTGCTCGCAGAGACAGCCACCTGCCGGTCTTTGAAGGGTCACAGGAGAATCTCAAAATTGTGAAATAGTAAAAAAAAGTATATTGGCTGATCATATATGGCACATAAAAGGAACAGAAGTCATGCAGAGGTCAGAGGGTGCCTTGGCACAGACATGAGATCTGAAATAGGGCAGTACAGAATTTCTGGGGGGAGTTGGAGGGTCATGATAGTATAACGGCAACTGAGCTGCCATTTCAGTGAATGTGGGAAACACACACAAGGTTCCTGTCACTGTTTTGAATGCAAAGACTAGTTTTGTGTTTGAATTGTTAATTAATGATGAATTAGTATTGATA
The DNA here is from genome assembly GCF_007364275.1 of Archocentrus centrarchus. Classification (NCBI taxonomy): domain Eukaryota; kingdom Metazoa; phylum Chordata; class Actinopteri; order Cichliformes; family Cichlidae; genus Archocentrus; species Archocentrus centrarchus. Next base: position 9,209,649 of record NC_044364.1, read on the forward strand.
ATTATAGATGGTTTTGTGGTAGTTATAAGGACAGTGTTGTTATGGTTATACATAGTTATATAGTAAATCCTGGCAGTTTAGTATGTTCTTGCTTTCAATAAAACATATTGAAATCATTATGACTGTTAGGTTTTCATTTCTTAGATAAAACAGGGCATTTTATGATACTGTGTGATAGTAGAAGTATTCTTTCTCTAAAACCAAGTATTGTACAACCTAAAAAAACTGCACCGTCCTTGCTTTCTGAAACATTAATAAAGGATTATTATCCATTTAATAATGTGCAATAGGCTATACATACATTCTAAATAGCTTTGTAGTTGAAAACCCGATAGATAAACTTATTATGAGGGAATTCTTAGCCCAAATCAAAATGAACCCAGTTCATGGTGTGAAGGCATAAAATATGAATAGTATGTAAGGGTTAGTTGTTCGGGGGAAGATCAGATTCGATAGTACCATTAACTATTAATATAAAGCTTTTTAATGCATTCTTTTACATACTTATACACTCCCTAATAACTGGTGTCAGTTGTTACAAACCCTCACCAGAAGCAGAATGCTATTTACAAAATTATTAAACAGCCTCACCTGCTGGATTGCTCCTGCCAGTGCACAACAAACCGTTCTACACATATCAAACCATATGCACAAAAATGTATTTTTCTTACTCTATATGTTGCATATGGAACATAATAAAAAAATTTAAGTGTTAGTGCATGATTTTGTTTTCTAGTTAATGAATCATGAATGTTGCTTAAGTGAAATATCACATGTTACATAGTGCAGACTATGAATTTTGACTGTTTTAACTATTAGATCACATCAGAATAACTGCAATGAACAACAAATTACTATCCTGAACAAACTGTTTCCTGAGTAGGAAATTATTCAAAGCTAATTTAAGCCTTATTGTAACTAGTCTGATAATGAGTCTGTGAGATTTACATAAAACAGGACAGGATTACTCTGGAGTGCCAACTGTTTAATATCAAATAAATAATTAGTTATTGTGAGCTGAATCAGTCAACAGGCATTACACAAACACAGTAACAAATACCAATAACAAACCTGTCCTTTAATTTTTAGCGTAACATACATCATATGCTATGTGCCGCTAATTTGAGCTTCCAAAATTGTGTCCACGATACAAATGAACCACTTTGCACATGAGCCTTTAAATCTACTGCTCTTGCTTCTAATATGTGGGGTTGTCTAGTGTGACACAGGAGCAGCCATGCAGTTGCTGCTTAACAGATAAACTGCTGTTTTCACACAGTACTTATTTACAGTAACTATACAAGTACACCTGTGATCAGACAGCTTGCTGTGGTTTAACAAGCTGACTACTGCAGTTGAATGATACTGTATGATGATGGCATGATTTACGTTTGACCTTTGACTATACCTTTCAGGTTAAGGTGGACAGACATTTTTCTCTGTGGCTAAAAGAAACTACATTTCCCATAATCCTATGAGAGGGCCCCACAGGTTGTTCAGTGTGTAACAGAAGACTATTAGTAGCCATGCAGCTGTCTGTCACTGTGGCTGACTGCTTGGTATGCTGAAAGGGAGTGGTCAATAATTGCTGGTGGCAGACTGATTTATCCCTTGTGAGAACGGGAAATCCTGAGCATCCCGGGTCATGACCTTCCTGGATAAAACCAAATGGCCTGAACGTGAGTTGCTAATTATAAGACAGCATGATTATTATTGAGTGTTGAGAAATAGCTTGAGCATTTGTGTCCAGGTTGCAGGATTCTGACCAACAATAATTCCAACTCAGAAAAGAGAGTTTCTCAGCAGACTGCACTCTTAGATTAACATACTGCCAACCAAGCTTCAGGCTGCTCCCTTTTAGACTTGACTTTTCTCTTGTCTCCCTTGTTCTTATCATACAGTACCACTTAAAATGCTTTTGATATCTTACTCTTGTGCTACAATAATACCAGAGACCTGACCTGAGGCATGTGTACACTGTGCTGAGTATCAACACTTTCCCTTTGAGTGCCTTTCTTTCTGTTAAGCCTTTTAAAAAATCTATATATAATAGTCATATCTTTAATTACTTTCAGTCCCTTCACCTTAAAGCATTGTACATCCTTCTTCTTACAGCTGTATTAATTGAGCACAATTATTTTTTTTCTGTATTATATGGAAATTGAGAACACTGGAAGCACTTCATGTTCTATCTTAAACATTTGAAGAGCTCTACAAGAAGCTGACTCAGTGTGGCAGAAAAATTATATAAGATCTGACCATCTGGGAAAATGTTTTTTGCCCAATTGTGGGAGCCATTCAAGTCTAGACAGACTAATTACAAAATAATGGGATATGTTATATTTTACACTGCTAGAGGTTTTATGTCTGTGCTTTGCAAGATTTCTTTTTATTATTATTATTGTTTTTAAACTTTAATGGATATAAAGTGCTTTAATAATCTGTCAAACTGGTTTCCTACTCGCAGAAGGTTTGGAAAGTAAATCAAAATAAATCTCACTGCACCCCTCATACTCAATGCTTTGGCCTTTATGGGGGGGATTCAAGACTGGCATCTAAAATCTCTGATTGTCATAAAGCTACACTGAGAATTTAAATAATGCAAAGGGCAAAGCAGAAGCATGAGAGCATGAGAGAACAGCTGTTTTTTCTTTCTTTCTTTCTTTTTTTGGGTGAATTCTTCAGTCACAAACCCACACTCAGCAAAAGACAGAGAGGCTGTCAAGGGCAGGGCAGGAGGGAGGGACAGTAAAGAAGAAGAGGGGGAGGAAGAAAGAAGGGGCTCACAGAGAGTGCACTGTTAGTGGACAGAAAAACAGACTGAGTGCTGTCAGCCAGCGTAGGTAGAGCACCGAGCAGGCACTGCTGCTACAAGTCAGACCAGAGTGAAACAGTCAACAACAGAGAGGGAGATTCACACGTACGCAGAGAGCAGCGGAGTGTAACACAAGAGCGTTGTGACTGTTTGGGCAACAGGAGCTCACGGTAGCCAGGAAGAAGGCTGCCAAGCCTGAAGAGATGCTGTGAGGAAGCGTGCCAAGTGATGGAGTTTGAAGCAGCCAGCAGGCAGGCGCGATTAGTCAGGTATATACAGCAATATGTCACCTTTGTTAATATTTATGTCTCATGTAATTCTGGGTAGTTGAACTGTCAAACACCACAGTTTCAGAAAAATACTTTCTAAATCATTGATCTTTATTTAATCTTTGGTAGTCATTTTATCTCTTTTAATGTAACAAACTGAAAGCAAAAGTTGTCAAAGATTAAAAATATTGTGAAGCAATTTTGTATCTGATATGTATTATCTGTGGCTGAAACAATTAGGGGGACGTTTTTTAAAGCTACGCTAAACTCTGATGGTTGTAGTCTTCTAAGGTTCAACTTTATTTTATCACCTTGAAATGAGCAGCAAACAACAATCCCACGTCCTCATGTTAAGGCGGCCAAGTTGGCGGTCGAGACAGTGTCCTACGTCACTACTTCGCTTATCAAGGTCAAATGTATTTGGATAGCTTTTGTTGACTTTAAAAAGTATGAGAATGTGGGAGATATGCAAATGTTTTTGTTGATAGAGAGAGGGAGAGGATTATTTTCCAGGGCAATATATTCAACATGGTCTGTGTCCAACTTCACATGATGCTTCAGAGTCCTTAGGCATCACAAAGCCCACTCTGTGTCGCACACAGACCCACCGTTTGTCCTCCCCACCATCCCTCTTTAGCATTTTAAGTCTTCTCCTCTCTGAGCTAGTGACCCTCAGTGATTAAAAAGGGAGATTTTCTAAATATTTCACAACACCCACATAACCCCCCAGTGGCTGTGAAGTTGTTAGTCTCTAACAAAGACTTGACTGAGTTCTCTCATTTACCCCATGCCTCACTCGTAGGGTACTGTGGTTGATACTGACAGAGATTGCGGATGCCGAACCATATCAAACATCTGGTTCATCCACAAGTGTTTGTGGCGGCTCAGCGTGAGATGTTCCTCGTGATTTCTTAAAATCTTTTTTTATCTTCAAGTTCATCGGTATGGCTGTTACACAAGGGTCAGAAATAGGTCATTAAAATAGAGAGAAAGAAATTTAAATAAGAATTTTGTCATGGTACTTAAAAGAATAAATGAGTATATGCATCAATAGTAAAAATAAATAAATAAATGAATAAATAACAGCAATAAGAAAGTAGTTTAATATAAATTACTGGAATACATAAGGGATTTTTGATATAGTGATATAGGACTTGAGTCCTTAAGATGGACATGAAACACTCTGACCTGCAAATAAATACAGATTGTTCAAAACTGTCATATATCAACATAAAAACACTTGATTAATTTGTAAAGTAAATTTAATTTATTTTATTACTAGCAACAACAACAAAAGAACATTATTATTATTATTATTATTATTATTATTATTATTATTATTATTATTATTATTATTATTGTTGTTATTGTTATTATTATACATACAGGAAATACATTTACTTTCCCACCACCACGATCTTTTATTTTGGTTTTCTATTCTCAGCAATCCACACTGCGGTCATGCAGTTTGGACCAGATAGTGTCTCATACCAGCCCGTCCCTGCTGCCAGATTGGTTTTCACACAGTCCCAGCCCCTCCCTGCTACCACAGCGACGCAGCTGTCACCTGTCAGTTTGCATGGTGGGGATGCGCACCGGCCTGTTATGGCTCAGAATAGAATTGTAGGAGAGTTTTGCTGGAAGTATGGTGGGAACCGCACCAAGTCCTTGAGAGAATGAACAGTTGACCAGAGAAAAATCTCAACTATATAGGAATGTGGCATATGTGTTGTCGGAGCTTACAGAGCTGCTGTTTATTGGAGTGACTGACTGCTTCTCCACAGGGAGACACTGGTTCAGATTGTATTGGTAAGGGATTACATCTTGGCCACACCAGCTTCAAGCAGCTCATTGCAGAGCTATGTTATAGGGAATTGTTGCTCAGCACCGGCTGTGATTCATATGTTTAGATTGCCTTGGTATTCAGGAGGTTGTGCACTTTATGTGGTTTTGTTACTATGCCTCACTATTTTCCCCTGACTCTCATTCTCATTTTTTTGTACTGTGGTCTGAACAGATTTATTTGTTACCCTACAGAATGGATGACCACGACAGAGTAAGCCAAGCATCCAGCGTGGCCACAATTTCCTATTTTCCTGTCATAAAGGTTTGTTTTCAAGTTACAAGGCTCTTGTCATTGTACACATGGATGATTTAGTGTGACACTAATAATGCATAAGTACATGTGTGCATACAAATGTATTTATTTTTCCTGGTTTGGTAACAGGAAAGTGATGGAAAGGTGCAGACATTTGGGAAAAGGTGTCAGTCTGCCAAGAGAGACCCCAACTGCTCTGTGGTCATCAGAGGATGGCTCTACAAAAAAGTACTTCTGCAACCTTTGGTTTCATGGTCTACTTAAAAAAACAACAATTTTACTTTTGCATGCAGAAGATTATATGACTGAGTTAGCTAAAGAGCATACCCTAATAGATCTTCCTTCTGCAGGATAGCTCTGGTTTGAAGCTTTGGAAAAGAAGATGGTTTGTCCTTTCTAACTACTGTCTCTTTTACTATAAAGGTAGGAAATCAACAGATGAAACTCTTTAGTGTTTAACGCATCCCTTCTTATGTTCACGTTGCATCCTTCCTCTCTTAGACAGCAGAGAAGAATCTGTTCTGGGCAGCATCCCACTGCCAAGCTACAAAATCCTGTTCTGCACACCAAGGGAATGCAAGAACAGAAAGTTCACCTTTAAGGTATCATCAACAAGCCGTTGTTCAATTATGCACATGCACTGTTACATAATATATTTAAATCAATATAGATTAGCACAAAATGATTTAAATGAATAACCATTTGTGTCCAATGTCTGTCAAACTAGGTAGTGCATCAGGGAATGCGATCTTACTTCTTCAGCGCCGACACTCAGGAGGACATGTTGGGTTGGGTTCGAGCCCTCAGTCAGTCTGCTGCAATGGAACCAGACAGCTCTATGAACAGGTATTCAAAACAGACACAATCTTTTATACGCAGTTGTTTTTCAGCATTTCATCTAATGAGCTTTTTTTCTGTTCCATTTCTGATGCTTTCAGGCGTTGCTCAAGTTATCAGGACTTTACGCAGATAGGTGGCAGCAGTGAATCCGTGGACCTCCCTAAATCCCCCTCGGATGATGAGGGTCTATCCCAGAAACACAGGCACGTCAGCAGGACTCTGAGTGAACCGAGTAAGCTCAGTGGTGGAAGGATGGGGAGGTCACACTCAGAGCACAGGGAGAGGCGGAGCATACATCAAAGAAACAGCAGGTTGTCAAGTTATCTGTGTGTGTGTGAATGGCCTATCCAAGTGGTTTATTTAAAGGCTGAAAAAATATCTGAAAAAAATGCCCTAGTTTAGCATTCTGTTGTGTTTTTTCTGCTATATTCACAGCCCTTCAAACAGAACACCAAGCCCTGATTTAAGCAGAAGAAGAGCTTGTGGTCCAAACAAGGAGGAGAGTTGTCTTCCAGGTCAAAACACACCACCACAGACAGATATTATGGGAACAGGTTCTTTGACCTCCAGAGGTCAGCTGGGATCAAGACCACACACACCAGTGGGAAGGGTTGACATTCGACCTTATGATGACCTGGTCATGTTGCCACAGACCCTTTACTACGCACCTGCCTCACCGAAGCTGGAGTTCAAATCCACTCCCAGTACTCCAGGATCAGAAAGGTGGCAAAGTCTAAACAAGGTCAGAACTTAAAAAAAAAAAAAAATACAAAGTCTAATGCCTAAAGTCATCTCATCTTTATTCTACTCTATTACAGTGGGATTGGCAAGAAAGTAACCAAGTTGTATAATTTTTTTTTCTGGCTCATGCAGTGGATTTAAAAGCATCATCTTGAGTGGAATATCCCCCTTTAAAGGACAGTTTTGTGTTGGCAACTCATGTTAGTCACACCTTGTCTTATTCTGTCTTTACAGCCTGCTCCTGTATATGGTTCTGTTCATCATGCACCAGGTGGGCGAAGGCCTTTGGGAAAGGTAAGTACTGAAAAAAAATCTAGCTGTTATTAGTAATGTCTAATATTACTGAGTAAAATCTTTCTAAACAGATTACTGAAGTCACTAATAGCACAGTTTTTACTCGTTCTATACAATAGACAGCATTTGATATTATGTTTTCTTTTCATATACATGCTGTCTCTTCCTTCAGAGTTACTCTACAGGGGCACATGCAGACTTGCTGCCCCCTTTACCCCCCTCATCGAGAGCCTCACATTCTCCACACCCACCACAACACCACCACCATCATCATCACCATCACCGCAGCCATTTATCTGTTTGTGTGCTACCGCCAGCTATGGTACAGCCCAGCCTGCTGAACTGTGCTGTGTTCTTACAGCATTTTGTGTGGTACAATATGGTCAATGGCGCTGTGGTGTCCTGTTTCCTACCCCTTTCTTTTAAAAAAAAGAGAAAAAAAAAAACATGCTTTAACAATGCAGGCTTTTCATAAATTTATTACTACAATTGTTCTACGAGCTGTTGTGTGTATGTCACTGACTTGTTATATGTCTGTCATTGTCTTTTATTGTCACTAAATCTGTTTTTTGTTACTAATAAACCATGTGTTTGTTATTATTATTGTGTTTAGTTATTTTATCATGTTTAAAATGAATGTATTTAAACTGTTTTGTCTGCCAAAATTATGCTATATGTACTATAATGACTATTACATGAAGTTGTTGTTTGATCAATTATATAAAATTACATGCATTTTAAACAATTTGAATATTTGTGCCTTTCAGATTCATCATCATGCTAATAGTAGACGGTTGTATTGTGCTAAGGCTTGTGCAGTGTTCTGTCAAAACAGCTCTGTTTTAACATTCAGGCACTAACATTTAATCATTAACCTTCACATAATACTGTTAATACAATTTAACATAAGCAAGATTTTTTAAAATATAAATGTAATGGAAATCTTAAAAATACATGGTTAGATGTCTAACTATACACTGAAGGTCTGTGAATAGGAAGGAGAAATGTTTTAAAATCATTGTTTAAAAAAAAAAAAAATACTGGTACACAAAAGAATGACTTTGATGGTTTTCAGGCCCCAAAACCTGACCCGAGAGAAATGCTCCGGCCTCTTGAAAGCGATGCAGATGTGAGTTTTCATAATTTAAGGATGTGGTTCTTAACAGTCACCAAAGCACAGTGAACTGAAATAACTTCCTTTTCTTTTTTCTTTAACATCATGAGTTTGATTTTTCCCTCCTCAGGCCGTGCTAACGAGGTTGTGTGGATGTGACAAACTGCTGCAGTCTCTGTCTGTCGAACTGGCCCAGCTACAAATGGATAAGGTTGGAAATTCTAACAATGCGAGTACGACAAATTTAAGTCTATTTATACAACACATGGCCTGTGCATATGATCTAAAACCTAATCCACTGATGGTTTGCAAACTATGTTTATTCAGTCCCACCCAATTCCATCTTGTACCAAAGTATTTATCTTTGTCAATTTCTTATATTTAAATACAACTAAATAGTTGCACTCAACTAATGAAAGAATATAATTAATACATTTGTATATTTAAGCCATGAAAAGCACAACTGTGTCTGTGTTACTACTTCAGTCAGATTATATGTATATGAGTAATTTGTGCACAAATAATGAAAATTCCACAAGGTTCAGTTTGTTTTTTCTTGCATCTGCATGTGCGTCAGGACAGTGTCCAGTGTGCTTTGGAAGTTTCCAGACTGCAGCTGGAAGAATGGAAGATCCATGGACCCCAGGCCCATGAGGAAGCACTGACCCAGAAGGCTTTGTTACAAGAAGAGCTGGTGACAATCCGGGCCAGAATGTGTGACGTATCACTGGTGTGTAAAAAGCCCTCAGATTTGATTACAAGACTATTTCTGCATTAATGCAGAAACATTCACTGTGGGTCATTGATCTAATCCTCAAATATTTTCTTTATATTCAGGAAATGGAGCGAGTATGGTGTCAGTATGAGAGGATGGAGAGCGAACTGTCTGTTGTCCGTTCACAGCTTCAGCACATCTGTAACTTTGGAATGCCACAAGTAAATTTAAATTACAAGCCAAATACCTTTTTCCTATTAAGAGTGGAGATGCCACAGGCCCACACAGATGCTTTTTTAAAGTGTGCATGACATGTTGAAAAGCATCCCTCATTCATGAGTGGAGCTGAAGATTTCAAACTGTTTCATATCTCAGTATGCATAATGTTCATGTTCTGTCTAATCAGGAGCAATCTCAGGCTCAGAGAGAGCTGTGGATGATGGAGGACATACTCGACGGACTAAAAGCCAATCGGAATCACTTCCGCTACCTGCTGGGGCTGCAGAGACATCACAGTAAGCATCATCTAGACATCCTACTGTAACGTTCAGACTCTTACTGTACATTTCCATTTTCAGCTCAACTTGATACTGCACATGGAACCTGACAATAACCTGACAATGAGCACAGTCAACACTGTGACCTTTTCTGTCTCTCCCTCAGTGTTTCAGTCTACAGCTCCACATCCTGGATCCCCTGGCTCTCCCACAGAGTGTCTTCCAGTGGTATGACTCTTGTTTATTGTTCATTTATAAAGCGACCCCTGACATTTGTGCTCTGCTTATGAACAAGTAGGGAATTGTTGTCCATTCAGGTTTCTGTCATCTGCATACTTGCTATGTTTTGGTATTACAGCATTTAGTTTTAGTTAATGACGCTTATCGTATTCATCATATCAGACTAAATATTAGGCAGCAAAAATGCAGGATTTTGTGTGTCTGTGTATGTGTGTGTGTGTGTGTGTGTGTGTGTGTGTGTGTGTGTGTGTGTGTGTGTGTGTGTGTGTGTGTGTGTGTGTGTGTGTGTGTTTTAACAGCAGAATGTGCACAAAGCATAATTCATTTCTATGAGTCTGGCACAGATAAACTGGGTCTTCCATAATGGCTCCACAGTTTTCATCACATTCCTATGATCCCTGCAGGACATGGAAGAGGAGCCACCAGTCCGCCCACCGTTACCCCAGGAGTTACAAGAAAGCCAGAGCGGGAACACGGGCCACGGGTGGATAGAGTCTCCATATGAGGTGGGAAATTTTTAAATAATCAAGAAAGACATTCAAGTTTGATACTAAATGCTTAAAAAAAAAAAATCAATGAAATTTAAAAATAATGTCTTTGATATTTCTATGCTTATGTTTCAGGCAGTCTACAGCCACACTGTTGACCCTGTACACAGAAGAGGAAACAGCCAGCCTGACCTCCTTAATGTGAAAGCACAAAGAGATGCATCCGGTTGGCACAAATATGCTCAATACAGAAACAGAGCGATATTAATATACTGTGGTGTATATTAATCTTTTCTGTCATATCTATTATTAATAGCTCTAGTAGGTGTTTTATGCAAAATGCTAAATTATCCCACAGTGGGTTTCCAACCTTATATTTCTTTCTACCCATTCTCTCTGTCACATCCTGCTACCTCCTTTCTCTATTCTCATTTCATATTTAGAATCTCAGTCTGGTTCAAAGTGGATCCCACCAGACACGACCAACCAATCAACCAAGGTTTGATTCTTCATAATTCCCTGCGTGTTGGCATGCAGTGTGATCCAAAATACTCCAAATATAGAAGCAGTCAAAGCTGATTTTTCCTCATTGCAATCACAGCCAAATTCCAATTCTTTGATTTGCTCATCTTCCTTGCAATTAGGGCATGTTGCAGTACCAGTTCTAGACAAGAGGGGGAGGCAGAGGCTCATGTCTCAATGCAGTAGATCAGCTCAAAAACAGCCACCCAACCCCCCTTTCTCACCTGCACAAATATAAACATAAATAGTATATATAGACAGGCATAGCATGCAAGTAGTCATCATAATTTCATACACACAGACTCTTCTGCACAAACCGATGCAAACATGAAACTATTTTAATCATTTTTAGAATGACTGTCATGGTCTCTGGCTTTATGCATGCAAGTCAGAGCTGCAGTGTTCATAAACGACTCATATTTAAAATAGACCCTTTTTTTTCTAGAAAATGAAGATGAAGATGAGTGAAGAAGAGCAGATTGAGAGAATGAAGCGAAATCAGGAGCGGCTGACTAATAGGAAGAAACCTCCAGTTCCTACTCCAGGTGTCCAGACCCAGCATCAGAGTTCAGAGACAAGAGCAGAGGTTTGCTAAGTAATTCATTAATAAATTACTACACTATATTGTATACCAGTGTACATTTACTTATCTCTCCTGGTATTGTCTCAGGCTCCATTTCCTTTAAGGGTGACACGAGTTGTTACAGCTGTACTACCATCCTCGCTTGTGGCCAGGCGTGTTTCTGTTGAGGATCCCCCCGCTGAGCTTGATACTCCACTGCCTGAGCAGATCCCAACTGAGAAGCAGCAGAGACTGGCTGAGCAGGGTAAAAAACTGTTAAGCAAACCACCCATGAGGCCCTTGTTGGAAACTCCTGATCAAAAACAGTCTTCAGTAGAGATGGACCAGGATCAGCCCATTAAAAAGACACACAAAGATCAGCATCAAGGGGCATCTAGGACCTCCACAAAGGAGTTACATTCAGAAGTGAGCAGAACTGAGGGTTCAGAGACCTCAAGCAATCAAATTCAAGATGAGGCAGGTTTAGGAAACGGAAGTGCAAGCTCGAATATCAGGGTAAGTAAAGACAACAAGCAACAACAAACTTTTATATAACTCAGCTTACAGAAATGTAAATAATTATTTGATATAAGAGAGTAATTATACATAAAATGCACATATAACTATAAATTTATCAGTACTGCATAGAAAATTATAAACGCCACAGATGTACTTATTCTATTAGTTAAAGTTATTGTAATAGGTGCATTTTAACATAAATCTACCTGAACAGGCAGTGGAGCAGTCTTCTGCCCGTTTGACCTTTAACATGGACCGTGACCTCTGTCTGACCCCTGAACAGCGAGATGCCAAGCTCCGGCGAGTGGAGCGAATAAGAGAGAGAGTCATAAGAAGGTGGGATTTTTTTTTGTTTCCTTTTTTACACATTTGTAAGCATGCTTTATATAAATGAAAATCTCAGCACATTGGCTCGTTGTCTGTCTATCAGCGCAGTCAGAGAGAGTGCCACTACACACAGTCAACTCTCTACTATGGAAAAGGAGAAGGAGGTTCACCAGGTGCCCCCTGATGCAGCTACAAAACAAAGATTGAAAGCAGGTAATTTAGCAAAACAATATAGAGTCATATAAATTTACTAATGTTAGGTTATAGTTGAATTAATAATTGTTACTTAGGGCACTAGCCATTATTAACTATTAAAAATCACAGAGTGTATGTAAAAGACTGACCTAGACTATGAGTCTGAAAGGTAACTGGAAACACCATGAGCTTGTATTCTTTCTAATGGCCAGCAGGAGGCGACTCCTGTGGCTACAAAGATAGCAGATTGCATTGAACTCTATGACAAAATGGTCCTATTGTTCAATTAATTTATGACTTGAATCCATTTTTCCTAATGAGTGTTTGCTTTTGATAGCTAGTTTTACAGCAACATGATGTTGATTTTGTAAATTATTGTCACATTTAGAGCAAAATAAATGGTAAAACAGGAAACACTTTAGGCCTTGGTTGTCTGGTGATCGGTTGTCAATCACCCCTTACTTCCAAAATTAGTTGGATCCACCCGTCACTTGGAAGACTAGTTTCAAAAAGTCAAGATGGTCACAACCAAAATACTGAACTTGAGACTTTTTACAGTAGGCCACTAAACAGTGGGTGACATCATGGTGGCTACATCCAGCTTTTATCCTGTTATGCTTGCTGTAGTAGTAGAAGTACTAACTGCTAACAGTACTTCTACACCAAACTGACTAATTCTACTGTGTTTCCAGGCCATGAGTGCTATGCTGTCTATGGAAGCTGTGTGGATAAAGTAAGAAGTTCTGCAGAGCTTCAGCTTTCAAGTGCAATATCTCAGGATGAAGAGGAAGAACACCAGCAATGTAATAATCAGGCCAAGTTAGAGAAAAGAACACAACACAGCAGGAGACCAGGGGTTGCCAAAAATAAGATCAAACGTCCAGCTTCACCGTATCATATCTCATGCATGACTATTTATCAGAAAGATGGAGGGAAAGGATTCGTAGGTCTCAAAAATGATGAGCTGAAAAAGGTTGAAGAGAATTATGATGATGATAATGAAAGTGATTCCAATTCCTCTGATCTGAGAGCCAAGTGGTTCCTCTCCACAAACCAGTGGAAAGGATTCATACCTTTGCAAATCCCTGGCACAGAAACACTGTGTAATGAGGAGACAGCAGACAACCAAGCAGCTTCCTCTGACGACATTACTGATTCAAATGAAATGTCATCAACAGTGAGTGAGAGCTTAGAGAAGATGAAAGAGAACCATTCACTCTTCTATAAGATTGCATGTGACATCAGTATTTCAGATTCAGACATAACAAAGAATGATGGGAATTCATGTGCCCAAACATCATCTGGACAAGAAGAGAAAGAACCACTGTTGATCACTGAGTCTGTGTCAGCTGAAGCTACCAGTAATATTGGGACATCATCTGACCAAGAGAACAAGGACTCCAGTCAGCCTGTGTCATCAGACAATAATGAAAATAGTCTAACGGCTGATTGCAAACCCCCAGATTCAAGAGTGGAACTTCAGAGCCAAGCAGCCAATCCAGCAAAAGCTGCTTCTGTTTCTGAAGAGATCGCTCCAAATGAATGCGATGACAACTCAAGGTCAGAAAGCCAGCTGAAAGTTAAAGAAACTACTGACAGTGTTTGTGTTCAGGACACTGATTCGAATCAGACGCTGGATGGAAGTGCAAGTCAGACAAGAGAGGAATGCAGTGGAACAGAAGAGTCGGAGGACGGGAATGATGGCAAAGTGAGATCGGAAAAACTGAAAAAATGTGCTAGTTTAAGTGAGGAGAAAAATGAGACTGTCAAAGAACAAGGCTACAAAAACTCCGCTGCTCTGTCCAGCTCAGTGTATGAAGCCGGACGTGTGATTCGGAGTGCTTCTTTTGGAAAGGCAAGAGTAACCGTATTAAGGACAAGTTTGTAGAAGAAAGAACAGAGACGGATTAAGGAGCTTAAGTGAACAAACTCGGGAAGGACAAGAACACAGTTAAGTGAGTGACTGTAATGAAAAATGCCGGAGGAATTCAACCGACTGAAGGAGTCTGGACCTAATTTTAAGTTAGAAATTACATAATGGGAACATATAATATAAAAAATGTCTATATTTGGTCAATTTAAAAATTTCCATTATCCACTGATGAACATTTATGCAAGTACAATGGAAAGTCTTAATATTTCACCATAATAGAAAATATGTACTGTATGGAAATAAAGGATTGTTCTTGCAGTTAATGGAAAAAAACCAAATACCTTCTCTATAGCTGCTGTTGATACATGCTCTGTATTTGAGGCTAACATGTTCATTCCTCTCAAAATATGCATTCAACATAGCGCAGGCTTCATAGATGACGGCTGCTCGTGATTGGTAACCCTTTTATTGTCCCTGCAACAAAATGTGTTTATTTTTTGCATCTCAGATATCCTGATTAATAAAAATGCTGTGTGCAACACCGAGACACAGACTCTAGCTTTATATGTGCCAGACTCATATTTATGTTTTGCTCTCATTGCAGCCCCTTTTCCCACCCACTGAAGGTCCCCGTGGTGCTTAGGTGCTTTTCTCTGAGGAGACCTGATGCAGAATTACACTGAGCTCCTGAAAAAGCCTTTGTCACTTTAAATCCTTGCCATGTCTCAGTCGATGACATCATTGTCTGAGAACACATTACATCACCCCTTCCCAGGCTCTCTCTCTTAAAGACAGCACCACCTTATGTTTACTGAGCCACACACATATACACACATGCAGACATACACACACAGTGAGAGACCTACTGATCTGTTTACAAATGTGATATCAATATCAGCATGCATGCTAATAACAGTGAGAATGCATACTATGCATGGGTTGGGGAACTCATTTGGTGTAAATATTAAATATGGCTAGTTTCTAATAAAATTGCATGCAGCGCCATTCACTTTAAACATATTCCTGCAGTCAATAAATATTATTGCCATGAATTCCAGACAGCACTACAGACATTTAAATGCAACCCTGAATGCATTTTAAGCAAGAGCAAGAGCTGTTCTGGTATAGGCTACGGTATTTATTCATTTATACTTGTGACTTTTAGAGACTGCTTCCACAAAATCACTGCATATGCGGACATATTTAATACTTATAGCGCACAATATTGGAATATTTCATACTCATATCACTTTTTTCTAATGGTCTGAGGTTGTATCATACCACCGCTTGCTTTTGTTATACAGTTCAGATGTAACACCAGTTTATTATTGATAAAATCATTTATGTGTTGTTGTTAATCATATGTAATTGCCTTATTTCAGACTGGTGAATTTGTGCTCAGACCGCAGATCAAAATAGGGCAGAATTCGCTAGTGTCAAGGAAAATGTCAGTCAGTTAGTTTGCGCTTCTCTGATATACACACACACTGTATAATTAATCAGGTGTGTGACTGGCCCGCGAGTGCGCGTGAGTGCGTGGCGCGCGCGTAAATCAGAGAGTTGCGGAGAATGCCGAGAGAATGTTTCTTTAAGACCCATTACCTTCCAATCCGACAGAGGGGTGGGGTGGGGGGGCTGTGGTAAGGTGGCGTATCGTCTCTCTCCGCGTCCCCTTCCTCGCCGTTTAGCTACATGTGGGAAGGGAGAGACGGGGGGTGGGGGGGGAAATAACACACACACTAAGCTTTACTCCGGTTTTGGATGAGGGGCACGCTCGCCGAGGCAGGATCCGCGGGAGATGGATCTAAGGAATATTTAACATCAAACATGGACACTACAGGCTCCCCCTGATGACTGTGGTAAGGATGGAACTTCACACCGCCCCATCGCAACCCAGTTTCAATTGAGAGGGATAACAGTGTTCATCGAAAGACGCAGAAGACAGGAAAAATGCATGCGCGAATGTATCGATGGATGCATGCAAGCGTGTGATAACAAGTAGGATGCCTTACATTGTGTTGTCACGGATTGAAAGGGGGTGTTTTACATGTGTGTGTGTTTGTTTGCGTTTCTGTGTGTGTGTGTGTGTGTGTAGGGGGTGGGGGTGGGGGCATGGTTGTATTTGCTAAAACCACAGTCAGTTATAAGGTAGACTATGCAACGCGGTATGTCGAAGTCATGCATTGACAGGTGTGTTGGCAGCACACACCAAGATTTATTTAGGGCGCGCTTGCTCGCTCCCGTTTGCATACAGTTAGGTGAGGTGATAGCTACTTGGGGGAGGGGGGGGGGGGGGGTCCTCATAAGATCATAAGATGCCACTGTATATTGGCCTCCTATGTTTTGCTTGTAATTAATCATGGCTGCAACTAAGCTCTTTGCCGTTGGGAGCTTTGTAGTCAAGCCACCCAGCGCCTCTGACTGCCTTATGGGCTTATAACTCCATAATGTCTGGAGAAAATAGGACTGAAAATGATGAAAAATGTGCAATGAGTATTTTTGGGGGGGGCATTTTCCAAAGTCTGAGTCGACCAGGATCTCCGAGGAGCAGACATGGATTTATCTTCTTCCTAATTTCTCCGATACACAACTGTCCAGCTTTTTACTAGAAGAATGCAGAACTGCGTGTATGTGTTCGTGCGCCCATCATCAGATGGTCTTTCCTCCATACGTTCAGAAATGGAGGTGCAGGTTTGCCACAGATGAGTCGACCTGTCATCTGGAGATTCTCGTCAATTTCCCGTTAGCCTAGTGTGCAATGTGAATGCCGCTGGAAATGAAAGCATGCTGATCCGGATCCCGGTAGTCCCATTCCTCCACCGAGCTGCCGACAATCACTTATCGATTCCAGTGATGCGTCTCTTGCCCAGGGGTACCGTTCAGTGTTTTTTTTTTTTGTTTTTTTTTGTTTTTTTTTGGGGGGGGGGGGGGGGGGTGCTATGCTCTGCTTTTAATGACAATGCCAAGAATTTCTTTGGCCGTGAATGTAATTTAACATTTAACTGGATAACTGGATGCAAAAAACCGGCCGCAGATCCCCTCATTCTTCAGTTTTTCATTGTTGGCGGCTGTGGGAGCCTGCAAACCCCTCTCCCCGCCCCAGTGTCTGGTGGAGGAGAGCTGTTTTTGCAGCTCTATCGCCCTCTCTCTCTCTCTCTCTCTCCCTTCCTTCCTCCCTCCCTCCCACAAACACACTCAGAGCGCACAGTTTTTCTTTGCCCATTTTATTGGAGACAGAGAATATTTAGTAACATGATACCCCACCTAATTAAGGGCTTTGTCCTAATTGGTCATCTAGTAATCAAATACTGTAAAGACAGTGGGTCCAAGTCAGAGACTGGGACTTCCAGCAGAATTCAGTGTGACTGTTGATGATGATGATGATGATGGTGTAGGCAATCATGACATGAAATCACATCCTCACAAGTACATTTCAGTGTGGTAAGACTTCAGTAGTGACACAGTGCCTGAGCTCACGCTTCACACCGATCAATCTAATGAAGCTCATAATGTAGCTGTACTGTAGATCTACATTATAGGAAAATGTTGCCACCGGCTCATTGTTTTCTAGCTGCCTCTCATATTTCTACAGCAATAAAAACAATTCAGAGAAAAGGTCTAAGTAATGCTCCTAAAGCTGTATTGTGGCATAACTATTCTACAGTGGTCTCCCTTGTTTTCTCTCTTCTGCACATGCTCATAAACACAGCTCCCGAAGCCCAGTGACCTCACAGCTGATGCTTCAGTCAAAACTGCAGGCTGCACAGTTATGCTGTGCCTGCACTGAATCAGGACTCCAGCTATGATTTTGTTGTTTTTCCATGACAGACTCGTCATGTGATGCTGTAGGAATACAGAAAAGTATTAATGTCGCCTGTGCAATGACTGGTATGGCTAAAGTCAGCTGTAGTATTTATGTTGCCTCTTCCGTACTAATGAAAAGGTGCTCATAAAGACAGTGATGGATTATCCTGAGCAGCATGGATAAAAGTTTTTCTTTATAACTCAGCCCTTGGTGGCCTTTCAGTGTACCTCAGCGTGCTGTTTCGGGTAGTTTGGAACACAGAGTAACTGCCAGAAGCTGTTGTTTGTGTCACGTTGTTGGTTTACAAGACCCACTTGGGAAAAAGTCTGCGCAAACATTTGAGGTTCTTGGTGCAATTTCATCAACAGCGTATTTTCATAAAGAGACACGGACACATTCAGACCTGATTCATACACTCAGGGCAGTGGCACCATCATGAAAAGGTTTTCAGTGCATCTAGTACATATAGTTTACAGTACATTTTGCCTTTTTCAATGTTAAAAAAAAAAAAAAAACGATGAATGCCTTCAAAAGGTAATGTAATGAATAATTCAGGACAATGTAAAACCGCCAAAAGAGATTGGTACCGTATTACATTTAGAAACAATTGACACGTTATTTTTAAGCACAAAATTCAATGCTTTAATAACAGACACACATCTTCACTGATCATCATCACCTGTTTACATATCAGCTGTCATAGTGCTAAGCATAGGCTGTAAATGAAAGCCACTGTAGTGTCACCCACTGGTTTGTGAAGTCCTAACGCACAGCAATAGGCTATAGCTGACTGTGTTGGCATCCACCTATCAGTAATAGGGATCATAACCCTAATAATGATGACTTTAATACAATAAGCAAACTTTTTCTCACGTTAAAAGTGATTTTAGAGCCCGACTGATGTATCAATATTGGTCAATTCACTGGCTATTTGATGTATCAGTGTTTATAATGGCTGATAAATGAAAAATTAAAAAGTAAAGAACACCTTTCAGCCATATTATGAGTGTTAGTTTGACAACACGTTGGCAACATATTTGAAACACCACAAGCACAAGAAGCAGCTGATCCAAGCATAATCAAGCAGAGCATAAACGAGTAATCTGCATCTTTTTGT
The DNA here is from genome assembly GCF_007364275.1 of Archocentrus centrarchus. NCBI lineage: Eukaryota > Metazoa > Chordata > Actinopteri > Cichliformes > Cichlidae > Archocentrus > Archocentrus centrarchus. The sequence continues at coordinate 9,228,680 of NC_044364.1, forward strand.
AACAGTAAAACAAGTTCATGAAGACTCATAAATAACTACACTACACTAATATCAAATTTTATGTTTATGTTTCCTGTGTCTGAAAGAAAAGAAATATTGGCGTGTGTATATTAAATCTTTAAGTCAGCGACTATTGGTATTGGTCTTAAAAATCCTATATCTTTCAGGCTCTAATTGATTTACAGTACTAAAGCAGCAGTGCCTAGTGTGGCATCTTGGCTTTGAACTAATTCCTGTCAGCAAATATGATACACACAAAAATGGGAATGATAAGCAAGTTTCTCCCTGGAGTCTACAGGTGGATGCTAAAGTGGTGGAGGGGGGGCTTGTAGCCAGGCAGGTTAGCGATGGTACTGAGATGTCAGAGGGAGAGGTGGAAATCTTTTCAGCTTAAATAAGCTCCCAAATTAAGAGATATGTTTGGGATATGATGTGAAGAGAGTGAGCAATGTCAGTTGTGTATCAATTCTCTAGGCTTTCCTCCATTTGCCATAAAAAGAGAAACAAGCTAGAGGCCAAATTTACTTTTGTAGTAAGGTGTAAAAATGTGTATTTCCACTGTAAAGTTTTGAATTTTGACATGTGAGTCCGTGGAGATTGGCTTCATTTTTTAAACCTTGAGTTTGTTGTTGGTTCTAAGCAGACATTCAGACTTTTCTTCCATCAGAGAATTACACATATAGCGAAGTTCTACCACTATAAAGCAGATTATCACCACATTTCCTGCCACTGTGTTAAAAGGCCTCACCTAAATGCTTTGTTAATATTCATAGTCTGTTCATGATATAGTTTACTTTTGTGTATGTGGCCGTAAGTCTGCAGCCATTAATCTGGCAGAGAAGTTCAAAGCTGTTCTTGAATCAGATTGTGAGCTGTATTTTAAGGAAATGCAGCCCATGCCAGGGCAGTCTTGCGTCGTAATTATCCACCAGTGGAACAGGAAAGGAAGTAAGCTGTTTTTTTAGTGGGACACAAAGCAATATTGCCAAGTTCTCTAGCCAGCTCACCAGCATGAGAAGCTAATTCAGAGCTGTAACAGACTTTAAATTACCAACCAGCAGCTACCCCATTTGTGGTTCCTGGATGCCCATATAACAATGATAAGCACTGGTATTACACAAAAATGTGGACATATGCCGTCTCAGTTCCCACCATCTCATCCCACCTCCTATATTCTGTAAATACATACAATACCACCCCTGAAAGCACAAGGATTGAATGAGGTAGTGTTAATGCACACATTTACACTGCTTATAAGGGCTATGCATATTAATAAAGTGCTTTAAAAGCCCAATATGGCATCTTAGTATATTTAACCTGTCCTTTAATATTCTATAATAACTCTACAAAGGTTTCATTATGAAGTTTTACATTATTTTAGTCATTGACATTTTTCCTCTCCTAGACATTCAAGGATTAACTGTAAGTGGTATTATCACAAAGCGAAAGTATTTAGCAACCACAGGAAGTCAGCCACCAAATGACAGACAACGTATAGCTACAGAGCGGGGTTGCCGAGTTCTGAGACGCATAGTGTGTAAAAGTCATCAGAACTTTGCTGAATCAGTAACAGCAGAGTTAAAAGCCTCCTCTGGCAAAAACATCAGCACCAAAACTGTGGGCTGAGCGCTTCCGAGCAGCTCCTGTAGGAGTAAGTTGTCCAGTACTTTTGTCCAAATAGGACAGGGGTCATCAACTACATTTGTCCAAGGGCCGGAATTTTTCTCGGCAGAGACTGTGAGGGCCAGATGCTCTCGATAATTAAAATAAAATTAATATTGTATCCTAAGTAATATATTATCACTTGATATATTTTCCTTTCAAATTTATGCTATTTTTAATTATGTGATGTGCAAGTCTTGCACTTACATTACTCTTGACTGGTACTGTATATGTTTTTCTTTGTTATGTTGATGGTTGTTATGGAGACACCGCAACTGTGTGCAGTTGTTCTCATTATAGGTATAATGAGCGCGGGAAACAATAAAATGTTAAATAAGCAACAAGTTTATCTATGCATCTACTTTTTAGAAGGCGTTTTTGTTGATGATTAAAAAAATTAATATAGGAACATATGAAGCGTTCCTACCGGAGCTTTTTTTTTATCTGGATTTTATGGTAAAGTTCAGTAATTTCATTTTACAGGCAATAGTGAGGTGCCCTTTTTTTTTTTCAAAAATGTAAATATAGTAATTTACCTACTTTTTTAACAAATAATATTTTGTTTTGAGGCAAACCAGCTAAATCTTCAGCCTGTCCTCTGCGCAGTGTGAATGAAGGCAAAAGGTGCAAATCTTAGACTATGATAAAAATATTTCTACATAGATTCACACAGTACAACCGCAATGGCACAAAACGGTAGCACCTTTATTTTAACAATAACAGAAAAGCAGATGCTAGGCCGCAGGGTTCGTGACAACAGAGGGACGCATACGGGGGCTTTGACCGGCCCCACCCGCATGCAAGTAGACATCGAGCCGCTGAGCCACCTACCCGTCTGGCTTGCACCACCATCCAGTCCCTCTGTGAGCAGACCATGTGAGGCTGAGGAATACGTTCGGCAGCCAGTAACAATCCTTCCTCAAATTCACTGGCGGAAATCTTGTTGCGACTTTTACTTCCTTTATTTAGCCAAGCCGAACATTTTTTCGACACAAAACAAGGCAGTGCTGAAAATACTTCACGTCACATGATCTGATCTTACATTCTGATTGGTTCTACAGACATAGAGACTTTTTTGGGCAATGGGAAGTGGCATTTTGAGGCTTTTGATAATTCAGACTAGTCAGAGATGGGTATTTAATGGGTTATGATGCGGCATGATTTGATTGGCATATAGTGCGTGTGGAAAGGATTCCATAAATATCATTCTCGTTTCTGACAGTAGTGGCATTTAGCGGCTTTTGCATCTGAACTCTTCATATTTTTTCCTCCTCACTAGGCTAGTTTTGATTTCAGTAATATTCGGGGGGCCAGATTGAAAGCTCTGGCGGGCTGCGTGTGGCCCACAGGCCACCAGTTGACATTCACTGGTATAGGATATATAAGTACTGTATATGAATACTTATCGAGTTTTAGGATTATATGAAGGTCCTCTGAAATCTTCAAAGTTAAGTTAACATTGTACAATTCTTAAAATGTATAATTAAATAGATAGCTTTTGTAAATTGATTTAAAAAATGACTCAGTTTGAGCTCAGTTTTTTAACATCAGCCTTTTTTTTCAGCAGCAGACCTACAGCTGATTCACTCTGTGGTTGTACACCATTCATCAGCTACTATACACCTCTTATTTCAGCGGCTTTATGATGATGATGATGGTTCTTGAAAATTATTTTAATTGTTTTTTAATAAAATTTAGGGTGATTGGGTGGTATTTAACAGGGAATTGTCAGTCTTCATCTTCAGCATTAGCACAGCTAACACGTTTGGAGGTAAACTATTCTTGGTCACCCATCAGGAATAAACTAAAGACATAAGACATAGTTATTTATTTAGCCAAGAACTAATTTATACTGCCAATAGTGTTAAATTTTATAGGTTATTATAGATTGATAATATTTTTATTCCTTTTTAAGGATTACCCCCATTTTAATTTATTATGCCGTCCCCTTTACAGCAGTATTCCTGATAATAAGACCACTAGCAGGGAGTTATTATCACTGGTGCTGAGGCCTGTGGTCTAAATGTGGCTGAGTCACAAAATTGATGATTTTTGTTGAACAAAGAAACTCTTTATTGCACTTCTTTTTTTCAGTCTCACTGACATAAAGAAGTATGTGTAGTTCACTAAATGAGTCCAAACCACTTGAAAGTATAAAGGGCAGTGCAAGCCCTTAAGTACTCCAGACAAGACAGTGAAGTATATTTGTGGAAAGCGGATACAAGGCAAAATAATAATGCCAATTGCTTGGATCCATACCACTTTGGCCCACTGTTTGCAGGATTAGACAGAGGCCTCATTTGATAATAAAAAAATAGGTTGTTTAAGATATGCAGATGATTAAAAGATGACCAGTGTAGTGAGTTCACTTCTTTATTCTTAACTGCTTCATTTTGGAAAATCTTTGAAAAGCTTTGTGAACAACTTAAACTTTTTATTTTGTTTGAAATTTCAAGATTAGTTCTCATATTTAATTGTTTTGCTCACTTTTTCTTTTCACGTGGCCAAAATCAGATTCCAGTGAACTGGTCCTAAACAGACCTGTATGTCCAGTCAAGCTATACAGTATGGCTGACAGCTAGATTTGTCACCCCCCCAAAAAAGAAAAGATTTGTCACCCAAAAGTTAAGCTCACCATAAAACAAGGTGAGCAAACCATGACCACATAATTGCTTTGAGTCTTTAGCTTCTTTTAACTTGTCTTTTTCTCAGCATTTCTTTGAGTCTGATGCCATTATTATTTTATTGTCTTCAGTCCATGTACGTATTCACCAAGTGACTCCTGCCAGTGCAGAATTGTAACAGAGGTGACAATAAGGTTGCATGAATTCTGATATGACTCTTCAGAACAACTGAGGTCACACCTGGATCTGATTTTGGAAGTGGCCCAAAATCAGCATTGAAAGGCTTAAATGCAGTTATGATTTGTGCTTTTTGTACCATTTTGCTGTCATACCTTTCATGACATATGGAGCATATGGCAAAGTTTTAAATTGCCTTACATTTTGTGAAATACATGCTTACTGCTGCTACTACTGCTTACTGCATACTGCTTATTTTTGTAACTTAACGTTACGAAAGTGATACCACTCTTTTATCGGTCCATAAAAATATAGCATAAAACCTAAAACCCATCTATCTTCATCTCACCTTAATTCTCGCTAAGGTGGATTTTGGTACCTTTGGACTGAGTCAAGCTAGCTATTTCCCCCCTGTTTAAAGTAATTATTATTAACTTAGCTCACTAACTGCTATCTGGGGCCTTATGCCGTATTTCACAGACAGATATGAAAGTGGTATTGGTCGTCTCATCTCTCAGTGTTTTCCCAAATACTGAATTATTGTTTTAATAACAATTTTAAGTCAGATTCTATAACTGATTTGAACAGTATTAGTTTAAATTCTAGCTCATCAAGACATTTCTCATGGTGCGTGAGTCAGTATGAATTACATTCAGATTCTGCTCATTTTATTGGAGTTGTCATTGCATTATTACATACTAGGTCAACCTGTTTGTTATTTTGTCAGAAATGCTAATAGCAAATCAGCAGTTGGCATCATTGTCAGAGTTCCTCAGATTTTCATTCGTCTTGCTGTCTCAAACTACCAGCTCGTGCTTGCACAGTCCTTTCACAGTTCTTATATTCACAGTGGAATTTATTGTGGGGGATCTAATACAATGCCTGCTTTGTTTTTCAGCTCTTACCAACGGCGCTGTGAGGAGCCCTGCCTTGTGGACACGATTTAGGTGCATTGGCCCTCTTTTGTCCCTTCCTTCCCCATTACCCCTTCCCTTCTTCACCCTCCGCCAATCCTAAAGCCACCCATAGAAAGGCTTTCCTGCAGCCCCTCTTATATAACAGGGGATCACATAAACATTCTAATCATTTACCATGCAGGTTGGGACTGAGTGATGGAAGTCTAGTGAGTGAAGGCACACAGAAGTGAGTGCTGGAGAAAATACTAAAAAGGCAATAAACACAGGAAGATGTAGGTGTAGTCATAACCAAAAGAATGATATTTTTGGAAAACCGAAAAATGTAAAGATTTATATTTTGTACATCAAACTTTTAGCAGAAGCTTATCACAACGACAGGCATTTTGCACGTACAATCCACTATTTAGTTGTCTTTTGTAACTTGACACACACGCCACGGTCTCATGATGATGTGCGAGGTGATGCCCACCATATCTGAAGATGGGCGAAGTGGGACTGGTGGGGGCCCCACCTCACCTGCTGGTGCAGGAGTTGGAGGCCCTGGAGGAGCAATGGGTGGAGGAGGATTCAGTGGCAGGGAGCCCAGAGGCGGAGGAGATGAAGGAGGCAGCACGGGGAACTTGGAGTCTCTAATGGTCAACATGCTGACAGAAAGGGAAAGGCTGCTGGAGAATCTAAGGGAGACGCAAGAGAGCCTGGGTACAGCTCAGCTCCGCCTCCGCGAGCTTGGCCATGAAAAGGAGTCCCTTCAGAGGCAGCTATCAATTGCTCTGCCACAGGTAAAGCTGCGCATGTATGTATTTACACTGTGCTTAATTATGTGGGGTAATCAGGTTGGCTGTAGACACGTGTTTTCGTGATCCCAAGTGTGTTATGGAACATTTCTGTGAGGTAACTTTGTTTATCCTCTGTGTTATCAGAGCCTAGTTATGTATGAGTCTGCTTTTATGAGTGTGTCATCATGAAGTGAGCTCATGAGACAGCAAGCCTTTGCAGTGACGGTTCGTGGCGAAAGACACAGCTACAGCTAGAACAGGACGTAAGATACTTCCCCCACTGCATCTTAAGAGTTTTCCTCTCTGATGCTGTGCGTTGATGCTCGTCTGGCTGACAAGTCCAAGTTGCATCTGCAAATTTCCCCTCATTGTGTAATCAGGTTTTATTATGTTTGTTAATCATATTGTTAGTGGTTGATTAATGAGAATGGAAGATAATATGTGCTAAGGCTTTATCTGAACTTCAATTAAAATGTAATTTTGTTGGAATTCTCTCAGCTTGCCGGATTAAATTGCTTATAGATACTAACTGGAATTTAAAAGTTTTATCTTACAGTTATTTTTTATTTTATTTTTTTAAATAGCCAATCTCTCTTCCCTGACTTGTCTTGCTGTTATGGCTTCCTTACAAAAGTTTAGAGTTATTGATGTTAAGTTAATCCACTGAGTTACTCACGGTTCAGTTTGTTGTCCAAAAGTAGTCCAGAGTGAGTAGGAAGGCAGTGTGTGTGTGTGTGTGTGTGTGTGTGTGTGTGTGTGTGTGTGTGTGTGTGTGTGTGTGTGTGTGTGTGTGTGTGAGAGAGAGAGAGAGAGAGAGAGAGAGCATAACAAAAAGATGCCACAGCAACCCAAACTAAAGAAAGAGAATGATGTATGTATACCGACAGTGTATACTGACCACGCAATTTAACACATTGCTTATTTATAGCAAGCAGCTTTAGGTGCCTTTTTAAAATTACAGCCATTAGAATGCCATACAGTCATGTAAAAACCTAATGAAGCTCACATTATTTTCAACATTTTCTCATAAAAGAGCACTTTGTGTATTTTGAACAAAAATACCAGACATGTTTCCATAATACATCGATTACTATGTAGTTTTACATCATAAATATACACCTACGTGTATATGGACACACAGAACTTCCTCAGATAGTAAACTAAATAATGTTTTTTGTGTTCCTGGATTATTACTCTGGCGAGTTTGAAGACATCACCTCAGGATTCAGAAAACTATAATTGTATGTTTGTTTCTTCTTCATTTAAATTTTTCACAAATTAGTCTACCTGTTATAATAACAAGTAGTTATGGCCTTGAACACCTTGGAAACAAGGTCATGGAACATCTTCACAGTTGTATTAATGTAGGAACAACATTGTTGGATCGCATTTGAATGTACATGTGATTATTTGAGTGCAGCATGAATTACAAGGGAAATGGGTATTTGCTGTGTGTTTAACTTCCATCCGTGTGCACTGTAGACCAGGAATGAAAATTCATTCAAATGAATGGCAGCTATAGCCTATAGAGTTAGAGTGAGATGAAATAGAAAAGAAATGACAAGGGGACAAGGAAAGGCAACTGCGAAGCTGACCCCTATCCAAACAAGAAACAATCCCATAAGGCCAAGAGCCAATAAACCCGCTGTGTCACCATCTGTATAGATTTCTCTTTGGCTCTTTCTCTTTTCCCCCTTGCAATCACAAACCAGTTTCACATGCCTACTTTCAAGTGTTTTTGAATCCGAAAGCAGACAGTCCCAACCATAAACATCTGCACATTGTTGTTCTCATAAGCAGCTTCTAAGAGCTTGGATGTGTTTTATGGAGATAAAAAATTCTTGACCATGGATTCCATGAGTTTTGCTCATTGTGCATTTTTCTTTTTTTCTTTTGTTTTTTTTTAAGGAAATCATGTAGGACAAGCTCTCCTTTTTGGACTCAGTTTCAGTGCCATGAGGGAGTTGCAAACGCGTTCCCAGCGGTGTTGTAAATGACATATCGATGCTGTGTTTTTGGGGTTTCTCCTGTGCATTCCAGAGCCGAGCCATTGTGTAACAGTGTGATGTAATCCATGCATGAATGCGAGTTCACAGAGGAGGATGAGCAAGAGAGAGTGGTGGTGGAAAGTGTGTCATTGATTTACATGATTATTATGTAGGTTTACATCATGTACATCCTCCTACATTACCGGTCTCAGGTGTTTCACAAAGTGTGTTACTGTAAGCCTTTGATTATGTATATTTTTAGTACTGTGTGTGCATTTGCCGCGTGTCTGTGTGCCTGCTCGTATCTTGCCTGAATTAAAGCTCAATACAGCCGAACTGGCTGTGCGGCGACCACTTAATCTATTAAAACCATACATTTGTGTAGTTTGTTTTCCTGCCCCTGAACGCAGCTTGTGTGTTCCACAGGAGTTTGCTGTGTTGACTAAAGAGCTGAACGTTTGCCGGGAGCAGCTTCTAGAGAGGGAGGAGGAGATTGCAGAGCTCAAGGCAGAAAGAAACAACACACGTGTAAGATGTTTAGCAGCCATTTTGCTTATTAGCACTGTAACAGTCTCTGTGTTATCTTCTTCACCCATTGTGGTTGTGTGGGTGTCACACTGTTTCATTTGCTTCTGTTTGTTTTTCCTTCTCTTCTTTATTCTCATCCACACTCTCCTTCCTCTCCATGATTCCTTTCATTGTCCATATCTGCTTTCCTTATGTCTCCCCCTCACTCCTTGTTCCTTTTTGCTGTGCGGAACATTTCTCACCGTGCAATTTTGTCTCCTTGTCGCTCTTAAAATCCTTCACTATTATGTGTCACCTCTGAGCCTTCTCTCTCATTTTTTAAATCCTGTCTGCTACTCTGAAATCTCTGTTTCTCTCTTTAATTCCTGCTCATTTTGTATGTGCCATTCCTTTCTTACCTCTTTTCTCTCATCACCCCCATCTCCTTCCTCCTTTAACCCATTCAATCATACAGTTGTTGCTGGAACATCTGGAGTGTCTTGTGTCTCGCCACGAGCGCAGTTTGAGGATGACGGTGGTGAAGAGACAAGCCCAGTCCCCTGCAGGGGTCTCCAGTGAGGTGGAAGTCCTCAAGGCCCTCAAATCCCTGTTTGAGCACCACAAGGCCCTGGATGAAAAGGTGCATTGAAAGGCAAAGAACAAGATGTTTCTCACTAAACAGCATGGACCAAAAATTGAGCCAAAAGAATATTAGACTAAAACCACACATTTATACTATCCTTGCTCTTTATCTTTTTGAGGTGAAAATACACTGTTTCCTATGATGTTTGGTCACATTAGGTTAAAGGGTGACTGTAACTAGTGCATTTACAGTTTGTTTATGCTGCAACTAAGTGGCCAAAAAAAAAAAAATCACTTCAGTCACACTGCTGACATAAGCGCAGCAGGCAATAGCTAGAGTTTGGCCTGTAGGCTCCAAGCTTATTACTACATACAAATATGTTACATATAGAAAGTGGGGAGGGATCAGTACAATATCACAGCTCCCTCACACTCACGGAGCATACAGGTGGATGCTGGGGAGTGGTGAAGGGATAGAACCAGCAGGCAGCGATGTAGGGCACTAGCAACAATGATATGTCACAGGGAGGGATGGGACATTTTCCAGATTAAATAGACGGCCAAATTGGGAGGGTGTGTTTGGTATGTTGGAGGACAGTAGGCAGGATATATATATATATATATATATATCTACAATGCAGGAATAATTTGAGATTTTTGTTGATCATATAAAGGTTCCGCTTATAATGAACTGCTTGTCTCCTGAGTCAGTACTAGAGCATTATTCTGTGTGAGAGACGTGAACAAATCCTGTCAGCCTTAGCTATGGTCTCATCAGGATGCTCACACCCAGTGTTGGGATGGGTTCAATTAAAATGCAGTGCAGTGTGCAGAAATTCCCAATGTAGCTTTTGTGGTGGGCTTCCTCTCTGTTGCATGTGTTTTGGCCTCTTATGAACTCTTATTTATTTATTCTATAATTCTAAAAGTGCCAGATTGACTTACCGGATGCCGTTTCACGTTGCTTCACCTCGCAGGTTCGAGAAAGGCTCCGTGTGGCCCTTGAGAGGGTGTCCATGCTGGAAGATCAACTCGCCGTATCTTCTCAAGAGGTAAAGTCTGATCTGAATGGATTCTGAAGTGACTTCACCTGGCGCAGTGTGAAGAAAACATTAATTTGGATTCTCTGTTTGTCTTTCTCTTTTCAGGTAATCTCTTTAAGAGACCAAATTAAAAGACGTCAACAAGGGGTGGACGGCGGGAAAGATGTAAGGGAGGGTTTTATGCACGTTGGTTCCAGTTGTTTTTGTGTATGTGTGAGCGTCCAGACAGTCAGTAGAAAGTAGATATTGGGTTCCATGGTGTGTCAGTGTGATTTTAACTCCATCTACAGTTTCATTTATGTTCGCCAGCAATAATAACTGATACTTACTGGGCTTTTTTCTTCATCACCCTCATTTTCTGCTATATTGTCATCATTCCAGCGACTGCCCAATGGTCCCTCCTCTGGCCTGGAGGATGGGGAGCTTGACAGACAGAGAGAAGGGGAGATAGAGCGACAGAGAGCCGAACTCTCCCAGCTGAGGGAGAGGCTGGCCCTCATGTGCCGGCAGGTGGGTGTTTGTGATCTTCTGTGAGGAACATGGTGAGCACCAGGATGAGGTCTGGAGCATCAAACAGAAATCACAACTGCAATACACCCACAGAGTTTCTGTCAGTAATCTAAAATATCCATGATTGACCAACAAAATTCCAAAAGTCTGATTAAAATATTTGCCATTATCATTAATTTAATCTGACCCATCTCAAGCAGCCTAGAAGAAAGCAGGTAAAACAGTTTACATTCCCAATTGCATTTCTGTTTCTCCTTCGTTTTTAAGTTTGGTTTATTATATAACCAACCCTGGCTATTGTAATAAATCAGTGCCAGCTCCTCACTAGCATTTCCAACAACACAGCACATCCCAGGAAGGAGGATAACTAATCACAGTACTTCTGCTGGTCACCCTCTTCCCTCTTGTGGCTGGTTACACTACTGCAGCTGCTATAAAACACCATGTACATGCTGTAGACTAGGCTATATGACGCCGTTCGATTTTAATCGGGGACAGGCTATATGTAGCGGTGTGCCACAAAATCTTATGTAACGGATCGGAATTGTTTAGAGTAAAACGAGTAATGCATTCCTCTAACCTTCAAAACATTCTGTGTGTTACGTGCGTCAGACTCTTAAGTCAGCGTGTTACACCCAAGAGTCTTGCATGGACCAAACTGGCATTTGCAATCAGTCACTGTCTTGTCTGTTTACACTTAGTGCCGTGGCAGTTAACACTGACTCACGTAGGTTCAATCTGTGTCATCTCGTGTCCCTTTGTGGTGCCACGTTAGGTCGGGGAAATAGAGGAACAGCTTGCCGCCGCCAGGAGGGAGGTGACGAAGTCAGAGGAGGCCAATCAGAAGCTCCAAAGGGAAGTGAAAGAGGTTTGTTGGGCCAATCTGTCTCTTCCTGGCCAATACCCTGAGCTCTCTCAGCACCCATGGTTGCAAGAGTACAACACAATGGGCATATGTACAAACGATTATGATTCTGGAGGGTGATGAGTGTAAAATTAACAGATATAAAAGAAAGTCTAAGTCTAAAACAAATACCATTATAATTATGAATACACTCCTGCATATGCAAGTGCCTATGCAAGTCATATACATGTTGAGTTTTCTAAGAAGCGTGTTATAAATCTCTTACCTGGCCAGCAGCAGCTTTGTATAGTCCAATTTTTATCTTCATATCGTCTTGTTTCATGACATATTTCCAGGCTCTTTGCCAAAGAGAAGACATGGAGGAGAGAATTACAACATTAGAACGAAGGTATTCTTTGCACCATTTTTAGTTCTCTCCATCTATTTGCAGTTTGAGTGAGGCTCTTTGTTCTTAGACCAGAATTTCATGCATAAGCTGTCATGCACATAGCAGAAGGACCATATGTTTCACCTGTTGTCAGGCAATGTGTTGCAAATGTGTCCTGACACCTTTTTATAGTGTCTAAGATAGTTTTACATAATGACATTTGCATTGTATTCTCACTAACAGTTCAGTGGGGTTTCAACAGGAAAAAGAACTAGTTTGAATGTATTACAGGCATCCTCTTCAGTTTTTTGGGTTATATTAAAAGGTTAACTCAAAGTAATATTTTTTCTTTTATTAAATTATGTAAAATGTATTGTGCCAAAAGGTAAAAAAAAAAAAAAAAAAAAAAAAATCCCCATTTGTTGAACTATCTAGGATTCCTGTTTTAGATTAGTGCTGTTTCTAATTAGTTAATAACACACTCAGTAGCCAAATCAGTCACAAATAATGATGTATGTCATGCTGTTTTGAATTAGGACTGCTGCAGTATTCTTCTTTGATGGTGTCTTTGTGTTGCAGGTACCTCAGTGCCCAGAGGGAGGCGACTTCTCTCCATGATATCAAAGACAAGCTGGAAAATGAACTTGCAAGCAAGGAGTCCCTGCACAGACAGGTAAAGTTTGTAATAAAATTCACTACCCTTTCTGTGTCTGATGGAGCTTTGCTACATTATATACAAATATGAAAATGGATGTTTTCTTCTTCTGTTCCCGTTTTCTTCTGTGTGTCCAGAGTGAAGAAAAGAACAGGCAGCTACAGGAGCGTCTGGATGAGGCGAAACAGAAGCTCCAGCAGACCCTGCAGAGGGCAGAGACATTACCTGAGATTGAGGCTCAGCTTGCACAAAGAGTGGCTGCTCTCAACAAGGTACTTTCAATAAGTGCCAGTCACATACAGTAGCATTAATATCATTGTTAGATTTTTTTTTTTTACAGTGGCTTTAACTGTGTATTTGTATGGATGCTCTCACAACTGTGATCAAATACGTCATTTTAAATCTTTTAAGTCAAATATGCCAGCTTTTATTTGAATCTAACTTCAAATATTTTATTAGCATCTGCAAATATCCTTGTGCTCTTACTCAAAAGGCTGAGGAGCGCCATGGAAACTTTGAGGAGCGACTACGGCAAATGGAAGCTCAACTTGAGGAAAAGAACCAAGAGCTGCAGAGGGTAATATTAATGACATTTCCCTGCTGAGACACAGGCTATGTGAATTCTCAATTTTGAAAAAAGTTGAAGTTTTTCTCCGTGGTTTTTCTTTCCTACTTTGAGCCCTCTTTTGTGTCTTTGTTTTAGGCGAGGCAGAGGGAGAAGATGAATGATGAACACAACAAACGCCTCTCAGACACAGTGGACAAGCTGCTGTCTGAGTCCAACGAGAGACTTCAGCTCCATCTCAAAGAGAGGATGGCAGCACTAGAAGAGAAGGTAAAGAAAGAACTATGTTCTACAGCTATGTGAAAATGCATCCACATATATATATTTTTTATATATATATATATATATATATTTTTTTTTTTTTTTTTTCTGCACTGCTAGAATGCTCTTTCTGAGGAACTTGCCAATATGAAGAAAATCCAAGATGATCTTCTTGCTAATAAGGTAATAAGCTAATAAAGCTTTACAGCTAGGATGTTTAAAATGATGACATCATCTTTAAAGTCTTTTCTCCTCTTTACTTTAGGAGCAGCTCCTTGCTGAGCTAGAGCGAGTCCAACTGGAGTTGGATCAGCTGAGAGGAAGGCCAGGCTCCTCATATTCCAGGTTAGCCAACATGAACCGTTACAGCAGTGTATTTATGCACTGTGCCCTACATTTATGAATACCCAAATAAAGTCTCTCAAAGAATACAGTACATACACTGAGTACATGATTTGTTTACCCTCCTCTGCTTTGTAAAGTTGTTATTCCCACTGTACCTGGAGGGCTTTACACTGGCTGGCTGGCTGATAAATATGTAAACAAATGCTTTATTCATAAGTTTATAGTTTGTTTTATTTTTAGGGGGCAACCTTTGTGTGTGATAGTGCTGTATGTTTGCACACTCACCCAGGAAATGGGAACATTTTTTTTTCAAGTGCTGCTGCATAACAGTTGAATTCTGGATCATCTCATCATAGGGCGGGCAGCGTGAGCTCACTTCCCTCCACCCTTTTTCGAAGATCTCTTCCAGGGAGTGCCTCAGAGCTGCGGTACCCTCAGGGTGGAGGCTCACTCCCAGCTGGCTATGGCAGCTCCTCTAGTGGGGTCGTGGTCAGGCGGACGCACCGGGGCCGGTGGGGACATCCTAGAGATGATAGTAACAAGGTGTTGATCTCGAGATAATGATGATATATATCATAATATGATGCCATTTGCTCTCAGAATGACATTATCTGTATCCTTTCTACCTCTTTGTCCTCACTTTCCAGTATGGAGAGTGGGACAGCAGCACTATGCTGGGTCCTGGGTTTGAGGGCGGTGTGGAAGGAGGCTGCTCTGATGATGAAGAGGATCGGGAAACTATGTTTGGATCAGACCTGCTCTCTCCCAGTGGGCAGACAGATGTACAGACTTTGGCCATCATGCTACAGGAACAACTGGAGGCCATTAACAAGGAGATTAAGTAAGTTTTATGTATATCAGAGTTAAGATGAGAGTATTGTGAGAAGATTGTTTTAGCCTACATTCAAAATTATCATGGCTCCGGCTGACGTTTAAAAATCTTGTCATCTTTTTCATCTCACTTCTCCTTTAAGGCTGATTCAGGAAGAAAAGGAGAGCACAGAGCTGAGGGCAGAAGAGATTGAGAGTCGGGTAAGCAGCGTGGCCCTCGATGCCTCACCTCTTCCACCCTCTTCACTGAGTGGACGGGACAGCGTCGGGAGGGGCTACATGACTCCCTCCATCACCTCCTCCACGTTGGCATCTCCCTCACCACCTAGTTCTGGACATTCCACCCCCCGTCTGCCCCATTCACCTGCCAGGGAGACTGACAAACAGGTGCAGTCTCACTACTGATTTATACCAACAAATTAACGAAGTCACCCTGAGTTGTCCTATGTAAACCTTTGGAATTTTTCCACCTCACAGAACAACAAAGAGGGTGAAGAATGCAGAGCACTTGCCCTGATTGACTCCACCCCTCCACCTGTTCCTCGAGCCCTACGTTTGGACCGAATGACACACACTCATCCAGGGGCGGGCCTTGATGACCACCGTGAATTTCGCAGGTACTCAAAATAATTCTGACATATAGTTTATTTGGCTCAGAACCTATCCCTGAAATTCACTCAGTTTTCCATCCCTCTGTTTGTCCAGTCTCTCCGCTGACGGTGCCACCACAGCTAGCCAGGATTCCCTTCACAAAGCCAGCAAAAAGAAAAGCATCAAATCATCTATTGGTCGTCTCTTTGGCAAAAAGGAAAAGGGACGGATTGGTGCACCTGGACGTGAATCTGCCTCACTGGGTGTGTGAACAGCCTGGAAACTACTCATTCAAAATGCTGTCTCTCATGTCCAAGGGACACATTTGTCTGTTTACAGTAAGAGAATCATCAACAGTGAAGCTGATACAGGAAGTAATTATTATTTTTAACCTATGGTCTTTACAGCCTCCACACCCTCTGATGACCTGGGTTCAGCTGATCCATTAGGCCTCGCTAAACTTGGAACTGGAACAGTGGAAAAAGATCGCCGCAGCAAAAAGAAGTGAGATCAGTCATCTTTCCACACTCTTCTCATGTTGTACTGAGATCTTTGATCCTCCTGTAGACTGCGATATATTAGTACATTTCACAGTCAGGGGCCATTCGTAGAGCATGAAACCTACAAGGTTAAGCTTAAGATTTTTATTCCCATGTTAGCATTTAAACAAAAAAAAAAAATGTATGCCTTAATGGTGCTGCAAGGCTCAAAAGGTTTGGTATTTAACTTCTCATGTTGATTTTCTATTTATAAGAGAAGACAGTGGTAAGGTGAGATATGAAGAAATGAATCTTCTGTTTTCCACTCTCCTTGCCAGGCATGACTTGTTAGAGGAGGCCTGTCGTCAGGGTCTGCCTTTCGCCTCATGGGATGGCCCGACTGTTGTTACGTGGCTCGAGGTAAGTTTGCCTTAGCCTCCACTTATAAAACCGTCAGACTGATTCAGTCCAGTTTATGCATAGTTTAGTGTGATGTCATTACACAGGGCCTATAATGTTTCTCTTTTCTTAATATATATTTTATATATATGGTAGTGGATGCTCATATCAAACATGGCCAACACTTTAATAAGGTCAGTGAATACAGGGTAAAGTAGTGTATAAGTGACTAGCATCTCAACAAGGATAAATCTGAGGGGTTTGAGCTGATTTCAGTATTTCAGGTTAGGATTAGGGCAGCAAAGGCACTTGGTTTTCATCACCAAGTCATGCTCTACTTAAAGCATGGTTATTACAAGTTTTACTGCTCACTGTGCACCACTTCTGCTTTCTGCTGGTCCAGCTGTGGGTCGGGATGCCAGCGTGGTATGTGGCAGCATGTCGCGCCAACGTGAAGAGCGGCGCCATTATGGCCAACCTGTCGGACACAGAGATCCAGAGGGAGATCGGCATCAGCAACCCTCTACACAGACTCAAACTTCGCCTGGCCATTCAGGAAATGGTCTCCCTCACTAGTCCGTCTGCGCCTGCGAGCACCCGCTCTGTAAGGCTGAGTAAAAATCCAGATTAAACGTCACACATTTCTACACAGCCGGGCACTAACTAAACATTTGTTTGCTGTCATTGCAGTCAACAAGTAATATTTGGATGACACATGCTGAGATGGAGTCTCTCACTGCTGCCACCAAACCAGTAAGATTAGATTTCTTCTGAAACGTAAAGAGAAGCCATTATTTTATTATACTGATTTATCTTACAAATTTTGTTATATTATGAGCAAAATTGTCATGTTAATAAGGTTTCTTCTTTTCTTTGTCTCTTAATTAGGCATGTTTGGCTACACCTTTCCCTTGCTATTCCCTAAAGATCTGTTTTGATGTAGTGTTTTTCCATCTAATTCTCACTCACTAACAAAGCTTTTCCTCCTTTTGCCTTCCCTCTCCTCCTCTGTCCTGACACTGATTCATTACAAACACAAACACTCTCCCTGGTGACCTTTCCCTCTCTTTGCAAATACCTGTTCCTTTTCTCTGTACTCTCTGCCTGAACCATAAGGAGCAGAAGGAATTCAGCTGGGATCAGGTGAGTCGCTGAGAATACCCAGGCCATCACACGATTTGAAATTCATTTTTTAAAAAGCCCTAACCAATAACTCATTGAGGAGTAATCGGAAGAAGTGCTAAAAAAAGAGGCCTGTAAATCAGCTAGCAGTAAAATCTAACAAAACTGACTTTATAAACTAACTATTGAAGTTATTCATGCTTATGTAACTTCAGGCTTGCAGGTTGTAGATTGGCACTTGTTTTGCCATTTTTAGCTCTTTCTTTAAATAATCAAAAAGTGAAGCAAAACATCAGCTACACCTTAGCAGCGCATTTGTTAGAAAGTGAGACCAAATCATCTTAACTGCAAATGACAATGTAACCTAAGATGGTTGTTTTTGCCATTTTAGGCTACAAGTCTAATCTTTCCTTTTCCTTCCATTAATGCAGAATTTGTGTCAGAGAGATGTTTAGCATGACTGCTGGGTGGCCCGCACTGTATATACATGACTGTGGTGTATGTAGAGCACTCAGGAAGGAGAAACCCTGTAGGCAAAGGGATTTTGTTTTTATTAGATTTTTAGATTTAACTTTCACGGTTACTTTCTGGGCACTTTGTCTTATTCCAAGTAATTAAGGAGTTACTAGATCCAAATACTTCATCATTTTTGCTATTTCATTGTTAAGCTAAAGTGCAGCATACAAATGTTTTATATTCAGAATATAGTCCTTGATGTTACCTTTAGGATTTCTCTCATGTTTACTGTGCATCTTGTTTGTGTACTATCATGCAATTCATGTATGTAAACTCTATGGTCCTCCAGATCCTGGCCTATGGAGACATGAACCATGAGTGGGTGGGAAATGAATGGCTGCCCAGCTTGGGTCTGCCCCAGTATCGCTCTTACTTCATGGAGTCGCTGGTTGATGCGCGCATGCTTGATCACCTCACCAAGAAAGAACTGAGGGGCCAGCTGAAGATGGTGGACAGTTTTCACAGGTGTGAAAGAATCTGGATCCACATTATTGGATTCATCTGATTCTACATCTTCAACATATTTCCACCCAGTGCGTAGTTGTGCATGTCTTAGGTCTCTGTCGTTACCACTTACAGGGTGAGCCTTCACTATGGTATCATGTGCTTGAAGCGCTTGAACTATGACAGAAAGGAGCTGGAGAGGAGGAGGGATGAGAGTCAACATCAGAACCAAGGTGAGGCCTTTGGATGGCACTCCAAACGTCTTTGCAGATGTGATTTCTAAGCCTTCATTTACTCACACTTGTGTATTTTTATTGCTCTGGTGATACCTTTGAATTTGTGCCTCCTCAGACGTGATGGTGTGGTCCAATGAGCGGGTGATGTGCTGGGTGCAGTCTATCGGTCTAAAAGAGTTTGCTGACAACCTATTAGAAAGCGGGGTCCATGGGGCTCTGCTGGCACTTGATGACACCTTTGACTACACTGACCTGGCACTCCTTCTTCAGATACCAAATCAGAACACACAGGTACTCTACCATATGTAATCTGGAGAGGCTACAATTACAACAGCCAGTGTTGTCAGGAGCTCACATTGTTGCACTTCTGTTTGCCTAACACTGAAGTTGTCCTAATTTTCAGGTGTTAAATTACCTCTACCATTTTTCTGTCCTTCTTTTTGCAGGCAAGGCAGCTCCTAGAGAAAGAGTACAATAATCTCATCTCCATGGGAACAGAGAGGAGGCCCGATGAGGTACAACAAAGTAGATTTCAGAAGTCAACCCAGAAAAGTATTTCCTGTCAGGAAATAGGAGTGTGTATTGATTGTAACCACTCAGAGATTTTGCCCTTTGTGTTATGACAAATGTGTTATGTTATGAAATGTGTTGTGACAGATACATTTCTTAGAGGGGTAAAAATGAATACCAAAACATTGCTTTTCCTTATAAAGTGACAGTGGTGCAGTGGGTAGGCGCTTGACTTGCAGCTGGAAGGTTGCTGGTTCGAGCCCCTGTCCCTGTGCTGCATTGTGTCCTTGGGCAAGACACTTAAACCACATTACGTAACGGTAGCGCCTGTCTCTGGCTGCATGACCACAGATGCTCGTCTCTAGATGAGTGATCTGGAACCATCATTTCATTGTGTGCCTTGTGTGCACAGTGACAATGAGTTGAAGCTAACATCTAAAGCAAGTCTTTATGGCATCTACTGCTAGTAAACTGCTGGCAAGCCAAAGTGCTTCAGCTGTGTTTACACGGGTGCTAATTGCTTAGTTACAGCATGTAGGGCTAAAAACTGTGCAACTGTGGAATATTGTCACAACAAATCCTGCTTTGTCAAATACTGCTTTGTTAAACCCCACTAATGCATAATGAATAAGGCCCAATGAATGTTGTTTTTAATCACTAGCATTATTTCACTGTCTCTACAGGATGGCACAAAAACATTTACACGGTCACCGTCATGGAGGAAGATGTTTAGAGAGAAGGACCTCCGTGGTGTGACCGCCGATTCCTCAGAAACATTACCTGCCAATTTCCGTGCCTCTGCCATCTCGACCCCCTCTGTCACCCTGAGAAAAGTCCAGAGTGAAGGTGAGGACTTGCTGCTCTCTGCAGCCGTATGAGCATGATAACAATACTGCCAGGATCAGGGATTACACAGCAGTCTGTTCCTGTTTAAACATTAGGAGGAAAAAAGAATATGTGCTATGAAATGTCAAAGGGACAGTTCACTCCAAAATCTAGTTTAGATCTTTTTTTCCCCTGGTCTTTAGTGCTATTTATTGATCTGAACTATTTGGGTTGTTCAGTTGTGATGATATTGGCTGTAGAAATAAGATGGAACTACTTGTCTTTGGGTGCTCAAAGCACAGAAAAATGCACCAATGCCTCTTTCCAGGAATCATGACTCAATTACTCAGAAGAATCTACAAACCCAGTTGTTAGCGGTTTCTTGTAGTAGGTGTTTTCTCTTTTACCAAGCCAAACTGTATCTATGCAGCAGAAACAAGCATCCATCTACCCATCACAAAGGGCTCATGCTTGTGAAAGGACCTAAACAGTGATGGCTTCAGATGGCCTGTACTGTTATCTATCTGCATGCTTCCTTCGGTTGAAAAAAAGAAACTAGTTCCTACACAGATCTGCTCACAACAAGGTTTCATTTGTGGATTCTGGAGTAGGTTATAATTTTTACAACGAAATAGTTTGGCGCTTTAGGCAACACAAGGGACGTACCATCTGGATAGATTATATCTATATCTAAATACAGTACTGTGCAAAAGTCTCAAGCCGCCCCTCATTTATTTATATTTTGCTTCCAAGGAGGCAGACTTTCTTGGATTTTTTTCTAAAGTGGTCTTGATGAATAGTTCTCCAAGGTTTCTGAAGAACTTTCAGAGTTTTTCTTTGGCTGCTTTATCTTTGGCTGCTTTATCACTCGTTTCAGTCCAGCCCTTGTACCTGAGGAATGTTTTTTGTTTGTTAAGCCACTTAACACTGACCTATGAATCATTCAAGCATAAAAAAAGCACCTAACTCAAGGGAAGAAGTCTACACATGAGAGATAACTTGGCAAAGAACCTATTTTAAATTATATATTTAAAATAGGTCACTTAGATACTAGCAGCCTGTCGCAAAAACACAAAAAAATTGAGGAAAGTGGACAAGTGGAGGACAAAAGAACTATCTACAGCAGTATCTGAAAGTTATGTCCTTAAGAAAAGGGGAAAAATCCAGCAAAGATCTGACACAGGACCTGAGAGATGCATCTGGAACTTTAGTTGATCCATCAAATGTTGACTGAAGCCTCATCAGAAACGGTCTCAGTGGAAGGGTGGCTGTCAAGAAGCCATTCTTAAGAAAGAAAAAGGCTGAGGTATGCCAAATTACACAAGAACTGGACTGAAAATCAATGGCAACAGATCTGATGGAGTGATGATTCCAAATTTGAAAATTTTGGTTCACATCATATTAAAATGTAAAAAAGAAAGCAACAGTGGTACAACAGTGAGTGTCTACAGCTATCTGTAAAACACAGTGGAGGCTCTGTCATGGTTTGGGGCTGCGTTTCAGCCAGTGGTGTTGGAGATCTTGTCAAAATTTATGGAATTATGAACACAGAAAAGTACCATCAGATTTTGATCCACCACGCAACCACCTGGAAACCATCTGGTTAGCAACAGCTTCATTTTTCAGCATGACAATGATCCCAAACACACTGCCAATGCAGTAAAAGCATACCTGGAAGAAAAACACACAAGAGGATGCTATCAGTCATTGATTGGGTGCACTAGAGCCCGGACCTCAAAATTATTGAAGCGTATTGGATCATTTTGACAGAGACAACATCCAAAGAAGAGCTTTGAATATCCTTCAAGAAGCCTGGAGAACTATTCCTGAAGGCTACTTAAAGAAATGACAAGAAAGCTGCCTCAGAGAGTTCAGGCTGTGCTGAAGAATAAAGGTGGTCACAGCAAATATTGACTTTCAAGCTTGTTAGAATTGTACAAACTCTGTTTTTGTCTTATATTCTGTATTTCCATGTATGCTTGCACGTTTCACAATCACACAAGACTTTTGCACAATTCTGTCATTATATTAAAAATGCGTGATGCGGAAACATAACAGAAGTCTTGCGTGCAAATTTGATTCTTTAGTTAAATACACCTGCTTCTTTATTTACACTCCAGGAACAATAACAATTTAGCATTTTGAATGGTTCTAAAGACAAAGAGCAAGAAACAGTTTTTTTCAGGAAACTGAATATTTTTGTAAATTTCATGCAGATAGTTAGATTAGAAGTTTAACGTCATATGCCTTACTGTAAATATGAAACTACAGTCAGTAGCTGGTTTCTCATGGGGAACAGGAAGCTTTGTTAGCTTAACTTATATTTGCAATACAGTCATTTAAACCTCAGCAATGCAGTTTTTTTCATTAAAGAACTGTTTTTTTTTAATGTCTTAGGTCTGTTTATCTTGTAAAGTTGTATTTCACAATGACTAATTCATTTTTTCTGTCTCTCAGCAAACTCTGGTCCAAGAGCAGAGTCGGGGTCTGTGAGAACATATTCCTGCTAAAGAAAAATAAATAAATAAGCACACCAGGTGAGAAAAGCACCCTGACTGATGATGGCATAAAAATAGCTTTGTTGGATATCAAATCAGTCATCTCATCTCTGCATGGTATAACTCTTTAAGTGTCTTTTCTTTTTTCTAGAGCCCCTCCTCCATCCCGACCCAAGGACAAAACGCATTTTAGAAGAAAAACAAACAAACTGGGTAACAAAAAAAATTCTAGAAGATGACCAACAACCTTCGAGCCACGTGTCTCGAAAAATCAAAGACACTGAGTGAATGATTTCTGAAAAGACGATAAAAAAAATTGAGTGAATGCCTGTTTAACCATCAGTCTCTCTCTCTCTCTCTCTCTCTCTCTCTCTCTCTCGCTCTGTCTCTCTCGATCCATAGTTGTGGCATGATGCTGTTTGATTCTGTAGAAAGTGGCCTGTAGAAAGTGACCAATGCCTATTGTGAATTCATATTCTTTTTTTTTTCTTTTTTTTTTGAGTGTAAGATGGCAATATTGACACAATGAATTTACAGTTTTTAATCTGGAAAATGCATTCCTGTTCATATCAAGCGGATAATAGTCCAACACACATCCTTTAAGTTGGTCTGATTGTGATTTAGATTGATTATAGAACATACTCTGCCAAGTAACATCACAACACAGTACAGTGTAGGGAGGGGTAGGTTTAAGGCCAGAATGTAGGAGTACACGGGGGTGGGGTGAAATGTATGTTCTTAAGCCATAACAGAGGTGAGATGCACAAATGTGAACAGGGCAGACAATGAGACACTTGGCGAAGTGCTTTATGACAAAAATCCTGTTCAAATTGGGGAGAATTGACTTGAGTTAGGAAGCATTTGTGTTAATATGCATGCCAAAATCAACCCTTTTAGAGTGAACGTCATGATATCAATCATCAAACGATGTGAAAGCAGGACTTTGTAAAATGTGTGTATTTTATTTTTGTCATTTTTTATGATAACTGCTATTGTATGTATGTATGTATGTACAGTATGTATGTGTGCGTATTAAACTGTACGTTCATTTCATACTTAGTTTAAAGACTGACTGTAATTTCATTTTAGGCTGAACAAAGGAAATATGTTTTAAATTATGGACATTTAAGATATGCTACTTGTATGTGTACATTTTTGGACAACAAATTGTGTTATGATTTCAATTCATATTATTGGAGAATAGTGATGATAATTGATTATAATATGATAACAATAATGATAATGATTGTAAAAGCTGTAATTAAAAAAAACAAACATACCTGTACGAATGCTGCTGAAGGAGTTATTTTGGAGTTCCACCTTCACACAGCCTGCCCACAGAGGATCACAGGTGAGTGAGTGAGTAATTATGAAGCTCTTAGTCATCTATAAGAGGGTGTGCTGTTAAGAGGCAGATGTTTAGTTTATGCTTGAACTGCATGTTCTCTCCATGTTTGCGTGGGTTTTCTCCAGTTTCCTCCCACAGTCCAAAGACATGTAGTTAGTGGGGTTACAGTACATTAATTGGTGTACATTAAATACAGTGTGAATGGTTATCCCTGCGACAGGCTGGCGACCTGTACAGGGTGTGCCCTGCCTCTTGCCCTATGACAGCTGGGATCAGTGAGGGAAGTTTCATAGTGATATCAGTTACTTCAAATTTTTAATGGTAAATGTTTTTCAATTAAAATGTTGACATTTTCAGATTTGATCCTTTGGGTTTCACAGACTAGGTTTTTCCAAATACTCAGGAAATTACCACTTCAGAAGCACATCTACCAAACATTTCAGTTTGATTCAGAACATCATTTATGGAACACTGTATTCCTAAATAAGTGGTGAAAATGGACTTTTTCTGGCTGTTAATGTTTTCTGATTTATGGTCAGCCAAAATTCCCCCTGAAAACCTTTGGCTCTAATATGTTAGCAAAAAGAAACCAGAATTTTGAATCTTGCTTCATAGTAAATTATATTCAAATTTCTGTTTTGTGTGTGCACATTAGTGCACATGTACTGTCAATAAATAGAAAAAAAAGTGTCATTCTCTCCTTGTTAGTTGCAACCTTGTATTAAAAATATATTACAGCAAAGAGATAAACATAGTCATACTATAATTACAACTTCAGTTCCAGGGTAAATTTAGCACCACATGACTGGAAATGAGCCAAAGCAGCTTTTCAGTCACTGTGAAGGTTATAAATAGTGCAGGTCTTTGTATCACAATCAGCTGATGAATAAATACAGGTTGTTTTTTTTTTTAAATGTGGAAGTTTTATATTTAAGTTGAAAAAAACTCAGGCAGAACCTCATTTTTCAATCACTTCTCAGTTCTGGGATTTTACTTTCATAACTCAGGCTATTAGAATCAAAACATCCACAATACACCTTCTAGTATTTATTTTTGATGCACTTTGTCCATCAGACATTAATTCAGATTAGTACATTTTTAATGCATGAGTTCAAGATACCATTTTAGAAAAAAAAAAGTGTGATACAAAAAATTATTTATTTTAATTTATGTAATCGACTGGGGGAGTTTCAATTTGATATCTGTTTCTTAAAATACTGATCCTATTCACCTGTAAGCAAGTCAATGCTCACTTTCATAAATATCCTTACTGAAAGAAAGAAAATGACTTAAATAAAGAGTACAATGGCATTTTCTTACAAATACTTTTGGCACACACACACTGATGGCACTTACACCCCCCCACTGTGCTGGAAGCTTAAAAGGTAAACAGGAAAAAACCCAGCATAAACATGAAGAAATATTTTTAGTGTTTAAAACTATGTTCTGTGTGTATTTGTACTAAACAAGGTGAATAGGTTTCATTATGACAATATAGCGAAATAGGTGATGGTGCAGTTTAAAGATAGAGTCTCATAGTGATGCACCTTTTCCTAACTGGAGAGTTTCCGATCTGACGTGCAGTCTCTCTCTCGTGACTCCACAGCTGCGCTCCTGTAAACACTTCTGCTGCTTATAAATCTGCTTCACCCACTCTTTCCCCCATTCTCTCTCAAACACGCGCATATCAAAATAAGATAAACACCATAAAACTCAAAACAGACTCGGTCACTTCCCACTCGTGATTGTTTGCTGTTATTCATTCGGGAGATGACGCAGACACTTCATGCAGTTTTCAAATGTGGGTTTTTTGTTTGCAATGAATGGAAAAGCACCTTGATTAATTTTGACAAAGCAAAGTTTGTGTTGTGCTTTGGTAACTTTACATTAAAGTGTCACATTGTACCACAATATTTCAAATAAAACTCTGAAAACAATACATTAACATGTCATTAAAGTACTGTGGAATATACTGAGTGTATTTGAAGCTGTGAAAATTTTGGTATTTTCATGAATTGGAAATACCAAGCAACACTGAGGGTTCTTCATGCATTAATGAGGGCTCTGTAAGATGGGCCTCAATTATTATCATTTAAAATCACCTCTGTTTAGCTACTAATTTACATCAAAATAGGTGCTGTGACAAAAGGTCTATAATTCATCCATCCATCGATCCATTTTCTTCCACTTATCCTTTTCAGGGTCACAGGGAAGCTGGAGTCTATCCCAGCTGTCAAAGGGTGGGAGGCAGGGTACACCCTGGACAGGTTGCCAGTCTGTCCCAGGGCTGGCCTATAATTCAGAAGTCCTTGAATATTCCTTATTAAATGATGAAATCCGTGGTTAACGTACACATTTTTGCACACATGCACGGTGGCTCAGAAAAAAAAAGTCCACTTGAACTTGTGGGAGTCCAAAAAAACACAACAACAGCTTTTACAGTAAGTGATCCAAGAAGCCACCGTGAGAGCACAGGTTTTCCTCTCGGCACTCAATCATGCTCTAATTATGTAGAAATGTCTGACTCATGCTCTCATGAAGTAGGACCTCCTTCTCAATGCTCCTTTATAAGGGCCAAAACTTACTCCTGAAGTCACTAGACCACAGTGGTATATTTCTTATTTAATATTTATTTATTTTTAATCCTTGAAAAAAAATCTATTTATTTGTATTTATTCCTTATTTATTTCCTCTTGAAGCTTAGTTAATCTTTCATTTTCCCAAATGTCTTTGTTTTTTTACCTGTCTTCTATTCTCCTTATCATTCCCCTTCCTGTCTCTCTGTCATTTTATCTCACTGACTCCAACCCACTTTTATCCTTTAATAGTCAAGTCAGAGAAGTGCATCTTTACACAGGTATTTAAACGCTTTTCACTGTGGCAATTTACAGAACAATTCAATGCACATGCAGGAATTCCGATGACATGATGATGCTCTCATACACCTCGGATGTTTCTGATTTCTCCTTCATTGCTTCTCTTTGCAGATAACCACAGGCGTGGGATGTATTTGGAGATAAACCTGGATGGGAGAGTCACTGGAAGTGATACTCAGACACCTTACAGTGAGTATTAGGTGGATAAACTGGCAACAGAAAGCATACTTGGCACTGACCTCATTCCACAAAATACAGTTACTAATTTGAGACCCAGAAAAACATGATACATGTTAGTATTTTTATTTTTCCATATTTTCAGGTTTGCTGCAGCTGAAACCAGTTAAACCAGGCCATGTAGTCATTAAGGGACCATCATCATCTCTTTTTCTCTGTGTGGACCGAGGAGGCAACCTGAGAGGCCAGGTAAGTACAAGAGAACTGAAGCATCCTCTTGGCATCACTCTGTATCATTTTTTTTAACATTATTTTAACACTATTTTCAGAGTCACTACTCAGAAACCAACTGCACCTTCAGAGAACTGCTGCTGGCTGACGGATACACCCGTTTCATTTCCTCACACTATGGATTTGCTGTGTCGCTGGCATCAAGACATTCCCCAGATCAACACACAGTTCCTTTCACTCGATTCCTACCACTGAGGAATAACTTGAAAACAGATAGTGCATCTGAACAGTCCCCAAACAATCAGAGACTTTTCAACATGGACTCTGATGACCTTCTTGGAATGGGTCTAAATTCTGTGGCCAGTCCTCAGTTTTCTATGGACAAATAAAAGGACTTTTCACTGTGTAGGCACCTTTAAATGTATGTAGTGACCCTGACAATGTAAATTTGATTCAGTTTTGAGATGAGCAGCTTTATCTTAATCAATGTGTTTCTGTTGAGGTGATACTGGTTTAAGTTATTTATTTATTTTATGTGTATTTCTAATGGTTATTTAAATTTTTTTAATGACTGCTTTGGCAATTTTATTGTTAATATTTTAAAAGCATGTTTGTATCTTGCCCGTGTTGCAACATCCTGTTGATTCTGACACACAAGGTTTCTGAAGTTTCTCTAAACTTTCTCTAAACCACATGTGCTGGGAAAACCTGAGAGGTTTCTGTTTGCACAACTCAAGTGTGTTTATCTGATGGGAGAGAAATTCTGAGTTTAAACAAACATGATATGATATAACTATTGCCTGTTTGCCTTTACTCAAAGGTTAGACAAACCAGGAAGCACATACATGTATTTACCAAATATGCAGAACAGGAACGTAGAGGAGGTTAGTGAGAGTTTGAGCACTCTCTGGTGGACAAAAACGGAATGAAAAATAGGTCCAGTTATCTGTCACTTTGTAGGTGAATGTTTCTTTGTGTCAAATAAAACTTGCCTTGTCTTTGGCCAAACCAGTTCTCAGTTTATATACAGAAAAATTTGTGTGCGTTCAACAATTTATATTTTTGTCTATCCTTTATTTTTTATTCTGATTGTAACCCTTTGAGGCCAAATTGTCATTTCAAATCAGTTCATTTTTCATTGTGATCTTTAAACAGGAGTTAACTTGGGTTCAAAATTGTGCTTGAGTCAAGGTTGTTTAATTCTGACATCCATCTCAAGTTGGATCTGCATTTTTCCATAGTGCTAAAAAAGGAGATTTGAAGAGAACTGTAGCTGTGGTGATGGATCCTTTTGTTTAAATGTTAAATTAAAGTGATTGCAGCTGCTCCAGCTTAGTTTGCCTGCTACTACTGCTTAAAATTCCTCATAATAAAGCTTTTGTTGTAGTTGTTGGTTTCTTTTGTTTCTTTACAAAGATTTTATATGCACTTTTGGCTGCTGATATTGTTGTTGATGTTGGATAGTTGCACAATCATCCATTTACCTTGTGTTTCAATGTGATCTCTGGGTTGAGACCTATAGTTAGATTGCACTGTAAGTGTTTTATTTATCTATGTAAATGTACACTGCCTTTGTTCATTATGTCAAGTGGTTAGAGGTGACCGTAACAATGACCACACTCCTCATACAGATAAAAATAGCTGATCACGACAAGAATCAAATATCAAAGTACTTATTTTACATATCAGTAACAGTTTACTTACGGTGTGGTTCAAAAACCGTACAGACATTTACTGCCATCTAAGCACTGCATCATTAACTAATCAGTCCCAATAGACAGGGATCCAATGTTGATGTCACTAAAAAAAATGTTTATTTTAATCTACTTGCCCTTTACTGAGTGTTAAGCTAACATCAATAACACAAACTAAAACACATTATTACAACAGTTTACACTAGCAATGTAACATAAGCACACATACCTTCCATGGTTCATCACTGTGATGTGTTGGAAAGTCTTATGTGTTCCTGTGAATCTGAGAACAATGTTATTGGAGGTACTGCTTATAACAGCTTAGTAGCTGCTGGAAAGGTCAAGCCTGGACATACAATAGTGAAACAGACTCAGTAGATGCAGTAGTCTAAGCTATCAAGGATTGTTGTATTTCATTTTCTTAAATAGCACTGCTGTAATAGGCAATTTTTTTCATTGGCACAATCGTATTTTAATGTTAAATATTGACTCAATAACACAAGCAAACCATAAAAAATGTGAAATTTATGAAAATTATTAAAATATAATCTTTATCAAAAACACTGAATGAATAATCAAGCAGATGAATACAGAACATTTGCCATGGCAATCAAATCAATTACTTAATGCAGGTATTTCAGGTAATATATAAGCCAAAACTAAACAAATACGCATTGCTTATAGAACAATATTGAGAATGTGAAGGTATTTTATGAGAGATCTTAGTCTGTCCTCAGTAACAGCTCAGCTGGTATTTGGTTGAGTTCTCCAAAGATGTGACATTCATGTTGCCAATAATCTGTCTGCTTTCATTTCAAACTTAAAGGCGCAAGTACTAAGACATCATAGTTTCAAGACACAGACATTCAGAAAGTCATCTCAAACACAAGCTGACAGCATTAATAAATAAAAGCTTGTATTGCATTAATATTTCAACCCTGAGAATGTAAAATGTTTGCTTTGTTAAACCAGTATTATACAAAAGTTGCTTTTCAGTGACAGTTGACTGGTTACCATTCCAACAAATATACTGTAAGGTTGTTAGGAGGTATATGAGCGTTAAATTGAAATTACACAAACTAGCGTTGGTTAGTTCACTAGTTTCTCTTTTCAGGACCTCAGAACTTTTGAATGCATTTTATTTTACTTGTGTATCATTCTACTTTTTTACTAACTTTTCTTGCTTTGATGATTTTGGTAAAGCGTGCAAAACACCCTGCCTAAACTTGAGTAACCAGAGGTTCCCTCAGATACATATTTCCTCCCCTGTACTCTATACTCTGTCCTGTACACAGTCCACCAAGCAATGTCCCATTCAGAGGGCTGCAGAGGCTTTCATTGGCATAATAATCTCCTTCTGGATCTCTATCGCCTTCCTCTAAATCCTCGCCTTCAGGGTCCTCATCCTCCCATAGACTTGTCTGGACGTGAGTATATTCACTTCGGTCCTCACATTCAGTCTCTCTGTGGTAAAAGTAGCTGAAATTGGACACAATGACAGGAACAGGCAGTGAGATGGTAAGAACACCAGCAATGGCACACATGGAGCCCACCATCTTGCCCCACACTGTTGCTGGGTACATATCACCATAGCCTACTGTAGTCATGGTGACAACTGCCCACCAGAAACCATGTGGTATACTGACAAAGTCTGTTTTGTTGTGGTCAGCTTCAGCAAAGTAGACAGCACTGGAGAAGAGGATGACACCAATAAACAGGAAGAAGATAAGAAGACCAAGCTCTCGCATGCTGGCTCGCAGTGTCTGACCAAGAATCTGGAGGCCCTTGGAGTGACGAGACAGCTTGAAGATCCTGAAGACCCTCACCAGCCGGATGACCCTGATGATGGCCAAGGATGTGGCTGGAGAGGCATCATTGTCTTTGACCAGTTCTGTTCCCAGAGTGACAAAATAAGGCAGGATGGCACTGAAATCGATGACGTTCATGACATCTTTGAAGAAGTGCATCTTGCTGGGGGAGCAAGCGAATCGCATGAGGAGTTCAAAGGAGAACCAGCATATACACATTGTTTCCACCATAAAGAAGGGGTCGTGGAAAACACTTGGTGGAGCAGGCATGTTGTCAGATATGTTCTTTGACTGAGCGTGATACTCCTGAATTGAATGACACAGGGCAGACAGGAAAAATGTAAAACATACTTGAAAAGTATGTAAGCAAAAACAACAAACACAATTTAAAATAGCAAAAACTACCTAAGTAATGCAAAACACTTGCCAGCACCTTAAAAGCTCATGAATTAACTGAATTTATCTTGATTGTTTAATCTGTACAAAAACCAGAAGCGTAAAAATGACACATACAAAAAGTGACGTCCCACAAGATTTGTTGTAAAGGAACCCTACTTTTAACCACCAATTAAATAAATTCATATGTCTTTCAGCTGAACATGCATAGAAAATCCATGCAGGCATGGGGGAACATTCAAACTCCACACAGAAATGCCCCAGCCAACCAGGAGGTTCAAACCCAGTACCTTCCTGATATACAGGTGCTGGTCATAAAATTAGAATATCGTGAAAAATTTGATTTATTTCAGTAATTCCATTCAAAAAGTGAAACTTGTATATTATATTCATTCATTACACACAGACTGATATATTTCAAATGTTTGTTTCTTCTAATTTTGATAATAATTATTATCAAATATTATCAAATATATAATAGTTATAATTATTTGATAATTATAACTGACAACTAATGAAAACCACAAATTCAGTACAATTTGATTATTTAAGAATATACAAAAAAGGATTTTTAGAAATGTTGGCCAACTGAAAAGTATAAACATGAAAAGTATGAGCATGTACAGCACTCAATACTTGTCGGGGCTCCTTTTGCCTGGATTACTGCAGCAATGCAGCGTGGCATGGAATCGATCAGTCTGTGGCACTGCTCAGGCAGTATGAGAGCCCAGGTTGCTCTGATAGTGGCCTTCAGCTCTTCTGAATTGTTGGGTCTGGTGTATCACATCTTCCTCTTCACAATACCCCACAGATTTTCTATGGAGTTAAGGTCAGGTGAGTTTGCTGGCCAATTAAGAACAGGGATACCATGGTCCTTATGCCAATTCCTGTTGGAAAATGAAATCTGCATCTCCATAAAGTTGGTCAGCAGCAGGAAGCATGAAGTGCTCTAAACTTCCTGGTAGATGGCTGCATTGACCTTGGACCTCAGAAAACACAGTGGACCAACACCAGCAGATGACATACCATACCAATTTATTTATAAAGCACCTTAAACCATCACTGACTGTGGAAACTTTACACTGGACCTCTCTTCCTCCAGACTCTGGGACCTTGATTTCCAAAGGAAATGCAAAATTGACTTTGATCAGAGAACATAACTTTGGAGCACTCAGCAGCACTCCATCCCTTTTTGTCTTTAGCCCAGGCGAGACGCTTCTGAGGCTGTCTCTTGTTCAAGAGTGGCTTGACACAAGGACTGCGACAACTGAAACCCATGTCTTGCATACGTCTGTGCGTGGTGGTTCTTGAAGCACTGACTCCAGATACAGAAAAATTTTTTGAATGTGTTTTGTTTCACAATCCTTTCCAGGGTGCGGTTATCCCTATTGCTTGTACACTTTTTTCTACCACATCTTTTCCTTCCCTTCACCTCTCTATTAATGTGCTTGGACACACAGAGCTCTGTGAACAGCCAGCCTCTTTAGCAATGACCTTTTGTGTCTTGCCCTCCTTGTGCAAGGTGTCAATGGTTGTCTTTTGGACAACTGTCAAGTCAAGTTTTCCACATGATTGTGTAGCCTACAGAACTAGACTGAGAGACCATTTAAAGGCGTTTGCTGGTGTTTTGAGTTAATTAGCTGGTTAGATTGTGGCACCAGGTATCTTCAGTATTGAACCTTTTCACAATAATTTAATTTTCTGAGATACTGAATTTGGGGTTTTCATTAGTTGTCAGTTATAATCATCAAAATTAAAAGAAATAAACATTTGAAATATATCAGTCTGTGTGCAATGAATGAATATAATACACAAGTTTCACTTTTTGAATGGAATTACTGAAATAAATCAACTTTTTCATGATACTCTAATTTTATGACCAGCACCTGTAAGGCAACAATGCTAACCACTGCACCACCATGCAAAATCATGCCCTCCACCCCCCCAAAAGAAAAGAAAAAACTGGCAGGTAGTCCTCCATAGAACAGAGATTTGACTTTACTATTATCTGGATTAAAAATAATAATAATAATAATAAATAAACTTTAAGTGTTCTGGCAAGTTTTGTTACTTTTTGACAGAGCCAGGATACCTGTTTGACTACTCTTTTTGCTAAGTTGGTGGAGGCTACACATTTATTGTATGGATATGAAAGTGGTCTGCATCTTCTAATGTACATTTTTATAAAATATGTTGAGTAAACATATGTCAATGTTCTTGTAAACGCAAAACTACTACTGTGTACCCTACTAGTTAATATATTACTTAAAAAAAAAACACTGCTGAGCTAGCTAGTGCTTGATACATTGAACTTAAATATGTTCTTATTGGTTCTCACTTTTGGCAGCATCAAGTGTTTGACATGTGTGCCATACCATTTAGCTATCTCTTTTTCAGACCACCTGTCATGCCATCTTCTATGTCAGTTATCATTATAACGTTTCATATTCAAGCACTGGTTGGTGGCTATTTAAAAAATCTTACACTAAAACATCCAGCTAAAAGTATCAAATTGGATTGCATGGACTTAAATAGATCAGTTTAGTATGCTGTAATGGGTTGTGTGTAATATATAAAGCTCAGGGTAGTTTAAATAAACCTAGAGTATTCCTTATGACTTTCAGTAGCAGGTCAGCGACAGTGTTTATTACTAAAGGTGGACTTCTATGTGTTGATTTGTTCCAAGGGCTCTCCTAAGACTATATTTAACCCTGTGAGATCTCTGAAGAGAAACATGAGTGTCTACTTGCACCACTCCTCGTCCATCTCCACCTTCCTCACTATTCCCATCAGCCTGGCTCCTGAGGCCATGTAAAATTGCCAGTGCAGTTCAGTGAGTGTACCGCTGACTTGGACACGAGGAGGTTACAGTAGTTTCCTGGCAGCTGCCTTGTGCAAAGGAAGTCTGGCACAGCATAGCAGTCCTGGAGGAATGTGTTAACATGACCCAAAAGTATGCTACTCATCCTGTGAGACCTTTTAGTCTTTGGTTCTAAGCCACCTGGAAGGCCTTGGCTCACCTTTGCCTATGTGTATGGTCATTTGTGACCTTTAATTAACACACCTAACTGTCTCCTCACTCTGTCTTTGCTTCCTATTATTTGTATTCCAATGCCCACCCATTACTCCCTGTACCCTTTAGCACTTCCTGAATCCGAGTGTATCAAATTTAACAGCCGGCTAAAATAATCACACCATAAGCTCTCTTTCTCTCTCTCTCGCTCTGGTCTGCTTCCAGACATATTGGCCAATAGTATCCTATGTCAATATTTTAACTCTGAACACACTATAGTACTCTTCAAGTATGTGTTTACCTAAACAACTGCTAAAAAAGATATTGTTTTCCTTTGGCAGTCACAGTCACACATTCAAGACTTTATAAACAGATTTGCGGTTTCTCAAATACTTTTAGAAGTTTAGCAAATTTTATTCTCTAACATTCCCAATTTTCTGGTGTCTTGACGGTAATCAAATAATTTGCTTAAATCAGGTCAACTTACTGCCATCTGTTCTTATAACATCATCCACCAACTTTCCTTCCCAAACATATAGCACACTTTAATTAAATTTCCAACCTCTTTGTCATGCCTAAGGTCGGGCAGTGTCTCCAGGCAGAAGATGAGGATGGACACCACGATTACCATCACACTGATGATAGCGATGATGCGTGCACCCGACGAGGACTCAGGGTGCTCAAACAGCATCCACAGTTTTCTCTGGAGTCTGTTGGATGGCAACGGCCTCTCCTCTTCTTTTGGAAAACCTTCGTCCTCTTTGAAGCGGTTCACAATGTCCTCTCCAAGCTCATAGAAAATGAGCTCATCCATGAAGATATCAAGGGGTATATTTGCGGGCCTTCGAAGCCTCCCCCCTGACTGGTAAAAATACAGTATGGCATCAAAGCAGGCTCGATTGCGGTCCAAGAAGAGCTCGTTTCGAAGTGGGTCAAAGTAGCGTGACCGTCGTCTGGGGTCACCAAGCATGGAGTCAGGGAATTGGGCTAAGGTGCGAAGTTGAGTTTCATAACGCATTCCTGATACATTGATGGCCAGTCTTTCACTCAGCGCCCATCCGCTCCTCCATAGAGATCCGGAGCGACGTTTGTCTTTCTTCTTCTCCTTCTCATTTCCTCCGATCTCCTTCTCTCCTTTTTCCTCGCTGTTGAGCTGGTTCTTCAGATGTTTGTCCTTCTCTCCATCGCTCTCTTTCCCTCTGCCTTCTCCTTCACTGGCCTGTGGGTCCCTGCTTTCCATCCCTGTCTTTATCCTATGCCAGGGAATGCTGCAAACCACTCTCCTGAGATTTTCAACACCTGGACTTATAAAAGAAATCCTGTTTGAAACCAGAGTGATAATTCCATCAGTGGATTAGTTTTTCAGTTGTTAAGCGTTACAGATGGCATTAGCAGCAAAGGACTGAAGGGGAGAAATTGACATTTCATGACAGATTTCATTACATTTGCCCAAAAAGCTTCTAAAATTTGAAAGTTAATTAATGATTTTGTTTTTAGGTGAACTGAATGTAAAACAATGTGCAATGTTAGTACCCGGTTAGCGAAATTAATTTACTCACTTAGAAAAACAGCTGCTGACAGATGCTAATGGCAGGGTGAAAAATCACATTGTTTGTCTCCTCTGGCTCAGGTTATTTCTCATCCTCGCTGTCATCATGTCTCCCTGTCATAAACACAAATTCCTTCTTTGGTTGTCTAACCTGTCACAGAGAGGTCCACTACATCAAGTTTAACTTTCTGATCAACTTTACACAAACTCTGCTTCCAGTTGTTTGCTCAGGGAACAGCCAGGATCTCACCCTGTCCCTCACTGTCTCACGTTGTCGGCCTTAAAATTTTGGGGGGGAATGCTGCCCTGTTGAAATTTGATCTCTACTGGACCCCTCCACCCCCTTCATGTCCCTTCCCTCCATTTTAGCTAGGGGGCAAGTCAACCTTCAACCTCCCTATCAAATGTCACCTCTGCATGGTATTGCATGGTGCTACCATCCCTAACAAGCATGGTGGTATGACTGACGGAAGCCCCTCACCGTCTTTTATGAACTCGAAACAACGGGATGTGAACGAGTGCTATTTAAAAACAAAAAAACTGTGGGGCTTGGGTGTCATAGAACAAACACACAGAAAAAATATGTTCATTGTAATTAATTCAATTTTCTGGTCTCTTCAGTAGACTCCTTCAACAAAATGAAAGCATAAAATGAGCTGAACTGAAATTTACTGTAACAAATTTCCCTGTGAAATTACAATAAACAACAGGAAGCTGTTTGCCAACGTGAAATTGTTATTTTAATATATATAACTACTGTAATCTACAACAACAAACTTGTATTTACTGGCTTGCTGTTAATATTTTTTTTAAAACTCTTTACATCACTGCCATGTATTTTTCCACCAATTTAATTAATTATTGCAGTATATATAAATGTTAAAAAATTATGTGGATTTCTTAAATGCATTTAAAAAAAGGGCTTTTATGTAAATTTATGTAAACAATACATTTGATTTTTATTAAGTCTACCACTAAACTATCCCGCAAGCCAGCACACACAAGTAGAATAGTCATTTATTATTTTTATTTAATACATTGCAGACATTTAATGCAAAAATGTCTGCAATGACACAAATCCATTAGGTAAATTGGGTCACCTTTTTTTTTATTTGTAGAGCAGCACAGTAATAAATTATTAGGTTTTGTTTAACTATATCACATATTCTTCCTCATTTCACTAATAATAATACTTTGAGTTCAAAGGAAATTGGACCCTTGTCTGCCTCCATCACCTCTAAATCAGGATCAGCCCCCACCAGACTCTCAATCTGTTGCTGACGATTGCTGTGTGTCACACAACAGGCTTCATGGGGGGGGCTACCGCCTACACCTTGAATCTGGTAGTTCATGTGGTTAGGTGGAAAATCATTCAAGCCAAATGTGTGTGGCCGCTTATGATGACATGCACTACAAATGGACAATGCAACAAGAAAATTTTTCACTTTGTCTGTGGATTATTATTATTGTTATTTTTTTTTTTTTGGTGGTGCCCTAGAAGAGATATTCTTATTCAAACTGTTACATTTAATTACACCACTGTCTTCTGCAATTCATTTTGTTAACCATAAACAAAAATGGAACAATACCAAAACAAAAGCATTAAAATGCATAAATGTGCCCTTGAACACAAACATTGTTTTTTTAGTAATGCGTCAAATATTAAAAAGGATCACAGGTTATATCAAACTGCATAGCACCTCCTTTTTTTTTTCTCTAAACAATACTTGTGATATCAACGTAAGTCTACTAAAGCAGACTACTCCTATGTTTTACCACCAGAGGGAGGTGATGTTCAGGCGCAAAGGAGAAAAACTGAAAAAGGCCTCTGCAGACATTTCTAATAGCTGCCTTCAGTCACAGAAAAAAAAAAATGCTATCTGAGCTGATACAGTACACTGCCATCTGATCACAGTCTGCTTACTAAGAATGCAATGACCTTTTTTTGTTTGTTTGTTTTTACAAACCAATAAACTCAAGGATATACAGCATAAATATTTCAACAATATATGAATACCAAGTATCAAGAAAATGCAATGAGGAATTCAACTTTTTTGTTTTGGCTTGTTAAAATTGTGGAATCCAATGGGAGAAGTCAGGCCATAAAAATGTTGTGTTATTCTGAGTGTTGTGCAATAGTCATCATAACCTGACAGAGGAACAGGTGCTCCTGGTTCTGTATAGTGCCATATAACTCCACTGCTTTCGTGCAGCTATGCAGAGCAGTCATTACATCTTGTGACGTCCATGAGATGGCTGCACATAACCGGTACAGTTTCACAACACAGTTTGAAACCGACAGTTGGTAACCATGAGCAGAAAAAAATAAACGACTCATTAGACTACATTTTAATTTTTTTAGCATGTCACCTGCACTAGCGTCAAGTATTCTTTTAAAAGGTTCAACTAGCTTATTTAAATCAATGTCATTTTAAACTTTGTTTTTAATCGCATTGTGACTATCATATGCCAGTTGATTACTTTATAGCATAAATAAATAAACAAATCCTCATGGCGCACTTTTGATTTCCAAAAATCTCTGATGCTGGATTCAAGGACAAAAGAAATATTGTAAACTGTAAAATGAGACGTCAAAATCTGCAGCTCCCATTTAAAAATGCCCTTTACAGCAGAAATAAACACATTAAGCCTGGTGAAAATGACTGGTCTTTATAGTTACTTTCTTCTCTATAACAAATTTCACTCAAAACATGGCTGCTTTGAACAAAAGGTGGTAGAAGTGGGTACTGACCCTAGACAGTTTAACAGATAGATGTAGCATCCAAGTTGGAAAAATGAAGCTATACAGAAGCATCTTAAATCTGGCAATGGTGATAGCTGTGGCTGTAAAAAAAAAAACAACAAAAAAAAAGACTTCCAGTCCTATAGCAGTTAATAGCTCAGGAGGTAGAGCAGGTCATCAATTAATCAGAAGGTTGGTGGTTCAATCCTTGGCTGCTCTAAGTCTGTGTGCTGAAGTATCCTTGGGCAAGATACTGAACCCCAAGTTGTTCTCAAATACTTTGTCTGCATGTGAAAGTTAGACAGAAAGCACTTAGGCCTAGAACAAAGTGCTTGTATGAATGGGTGAATGAAGACATGTTGTATAAAGTGCTTTGTGTGCTCAAGTAGAAAAGCATTGTGTGAAAACTATTCCATATGGCAAAACAGCTTTCTGTACTGACCTCTGTAAACACTTTCCTGCTGAGTTTATGGGCCCAGTCACTCATTTTGGGTCATACTGAAAACAAAACCTGTTCTGTAAACCTTAGTCATACAGTGTTTCAAAATGAAGAGTTATCTGTGGCATGAAATCACAAGCTCATTGACTAATGTCGTGCCAATCATAAGCATGTGGTTTCATGGTCAGACCAGAAGGGTACCCCCTCCCTGGTACCCTTCTGGATTTTTTCCAACCAAGATGGCGATGGAAGAAACACTTATCTAAAGACTTCAAAACAGGACCTCAGAAACAGATGGGTAGCATCACGGTAACTTCATCCATCTTTTATTCTAACTATGGTGCTGACACAGGCAGTTGCTAGCCATCAGCTACTTCACATCAGCTAATTTGAGTCACTGAACCAGACCTCTTGGTCACGTTTGTGAGGTTGTTCCTTTCTGAAGCATTTTAATTAAATAATATGGATTGTCATATTGCTAATTGAAGCCCCTCCAAGGAGTTTTGTTTTTGGAAAATTCTGACATTTTATCTGTATGTTACTTTGCACTAATTAACAGGTATTTGGGTCTGTTCAGTGCCTCATACCAGTATATTGACACAGCTTGCTAACAAAGCCTGCTAGCATCTGTGGATAACTTAGCATGCTGGCCTATCATCCAAATATCGTCACTTCGTGGTCCAAAAACCTACAGGGACGAGAGCAAAATGCTTCAAAATAGCACATTCACAAACTGATAGGTTTGTAACTGTCCATTTTTTCTAAAAAGTCCATGGTTAAGTTACAAAATATTACAGGTACTAATGTGTCGGTATCTGATGTCAGGAATGTTATGTTACAGTTATTTGATATCAAGCTGGGAAGACAGCACTTAGATTACATTCTCAAACTTAAATATCATGAGACTATTACTGCTGACCTGCAGTTTATTGATTGCCATTAAACAGGAACATTATTAATGCTGTCACTGATATACACCATGTCCTTCCAGTCACAAATTTAATGTCAGTCTTTAGTTTCTTGGAAGGCTTTAGATTTCACTGTGTTCTCACTTCATATCAAATTATATCAATCACTTTATTGTGATATCCTGTTCCCGACAGGCTGATAAACAGTGTTAACTGTGACAGTCAGTGCAAAAATTCTATTAGTCATATTCAGCCGGTATTCACAGACGCCCACATTTCATCAGGAATCTTAAACAAACTGACACACAAGTCGCGTTACTTTTTCATTTATTTTAAGTTAATTTCAATGATTTTAAGCAATTTTTAATGTCTCTGAAAAAGCATCTCATGACTTTTAATTTGTTATTCATTCAAGCTGCTATGAAGATTGAGATTCACATTAGATTGCGTTGACATTCATACATTATAAGTCTCAATAGTAGAAATATGTTCAATTATGACATTTATTGATATGTTTCTATTTTTTCTTCAAAATATAAAAAGATAGATCATGAACATTCCATTGAAATATACTTTATACAGTTCTTGATGAGTTGTTCTTTGTTTTACAACATTTCAAAAATAAAATCCGGCATAAGTCACAACCAGATAATCCATTGACCACCTCTTCACTCCATTCACTCTCCTACTAAGACAGCAGTACAATGGACTAGTACTTAAGTCTGTTTTATACAGTTTGATAGCATGTAAAATTAACATGTTTCATCTTTGGATGTATGATGATAATGTGTACTATTAGATAAATGTATATTGGGTATGACTTTTGTGTTAATCATAATACTTCTAATTAAAATAGGATAGTAAATATGTTAGAAAAATGTATTCAGTATGATAACATTTCCTCTAAAACAACTCTGTTATTATTAATTTGTAAAATAAAATATTTTTTTGATTAGTGTGATTGCTAAGTCACTCTATGGAAAACCATAAAGCCACTACACATCATCTAAACTGATGACAGAACATCTGTGTCTCAGGGAGCATACAGTAAGTGTCTATCAGTGGCATTCGTGGTGCAGATTGCATACATTGTCCTCAATCCAAAAAAACCAACAAAAACAAAAACATACTAAACATAAAAAAAATATATAAAGAAAATGAATTGGTTACATTGAGGATGTGTCATCCAAGGACTACATGACACCTTCCCAACACCTGCAGATGACATACCATATTATTGTCCACATACATATTAGTCATTGTCACAACAGTGGCACCTCCTTATTGTGTAAAGCAGTTTTGTTCTTTTGGTTGTTTGAGTGTTTTTACATGAAATCCATAACATTTTATAACAGATTGAAAAAATAAAACAGACTTAGCACTCTTAACATTGTAACTCATTCTCTTCACCGTGTCTAAATCAAATGGCAGTATTATGCATTGGAAAAGGAAAGACATCTTTTTCAGCCTGTCACTGGCAGAGCAGCCACAATGTAGAGAATGATGGAAATGAGGAATGTAACCATGAAAAAAATAAGGAATGAAAAAGACACTACTTGGCCATAAACACAGAAACAGCTGGGTGAAGCACAAGGTTTTTGCAAATGTGCGCACCATTGCAAGACGTTTACTTCTGAAATATTCATAAACATCTTTGTGACCATCAAAGCCATAGTAGCTTAATGCCTTCCAAAGTGGGAACTGAAATTGTGAGTTTTAAAAAGATACGGGACCAAAAAAGAAATCCCATGGACCATTTAATGCAAATAGAGAAAAGTTCTAGACCCTGTAAAACCAGTGTAGACTCAACAGAATTTTTGAATAACTTCAGTAGTCTACATCACACCATTGAGTCTCATATTCTGGTGAGCCTCCAACTCCAATGTGCTAGGAATGGACAGAGAACCGTGCAGCTGCCTGAGCTAAGCCCTGGACCAGCAGGGCCTGAAACTCACTTGGAATACCAAGACAAGGATGATGTGCTTAGAGAGCACTCAACAATGACATTATTTTTCACTTATTGTTACATCATTATCAATCTCTCCTTGGTGGACACTGGTATTTCTCACCCTTTCGTTCCCACTTTCTGACATCATTTTGGAAGCTCTGGGTCTTTTTGATTGGTACTCACTTGACTGTGCTGTTTGCTGTAATAAGCTGCCAACTAGCCAGCTGGATGACAGTAACCATGGTAAATGACGGATGCAAAGACCTGACCATCTAAAAAACGAAGACGAGCTACTTCTACACACTCATGCTGACACTGCGAGTGTGAGTAGTTTTCAGTTGCCTCTTGGAGGAAGACGTTTCTGCTCTACAACACGGCACAGTGTTTATAGTTATCAGGACTGGATTCATGACAAACAATGACAGGAGGCTAAGGGAATATGTCAAGACTCTATTCCCCCTTGAGAGATTATCAAGTCATAATGCATGCGTTTTTACACATCACTGTGAGGTGTTCACATTATCGTTGTCTATATACTAGAATTTTTTTTATTTTAGAAGAAAATAGCAAAACACCTACATCCAAGCACACCATTGACACACCTGAGTCCTTAAAACCACACAAACTTTGGAATGGCAGTTGGTTCCATGCAAACCTGATATCTCTGACTGTTTGCCAATATAGTTTCATTAATACTCCTATTGGTCATTAATGGATAACCTACTCTTCTATTCCCATTTTTCTATGAATGGAACAGAATTGCCTATCCCAGCAAAATCTTGTCATGGGATATCCAAGGCCTTTACAAATCTCTAGCACTGAGATTTTAAAGATATTCAAAGGACTCAAGGTTCTCCATTTAACCTGCTACAATCTTGTGACAACTACTGTTTATTGCAAAAGAAAAAAGCAAACCATGAGTAGTAATCAAGCTGTCAAAGTTGTGGTATGGAGTGCTGTTGTTTTAGAACTGCTGCTGCTCTTGCTGCTGCTACGTAAGTTCTGCAAATGAATCAAGGAGGAAAACGTGGACCTAACAATAAACAGCAACAACAACAACAACAACAACAAAAAACATCCTTTGCTCTAGGCAAAGTCTTGAATGACCACTGTTGACTTAGAAGACTTAAAAAAATATGCCCCTCAATGCATTAGAAAATAAAACAATGACTGAGGTTAAAAACACTGGAATGACTAATGTAGGGCAGTAGTAGCAGAGAGATTTCATCAAACAAAACATAGTTCAGGGTGTACTTTGCAAACATACATGTTTCAATATTCACATTTTTTTAACTTTTCAAAACAAAATATAGCTCTTCTCTTTCATTATAATCTTTTTTAAAACATTAATTGCATATAACATTTTTTTAATTAATTTTATATATATTTTTTGTATCTCTAGCACCCTTGTCTTCAACTAAGGGCTTGCAGAAAAGACAGTCATGCAAAGTAGTCATGCTGGTAAACAAAGTTACAAAAATGCATTTTCTTTTTTTCTCCATTTGTTTATCTCAGCGTCCATCCTTCATCATCACTATGTCTTCGTAGGTGCAGTCTGTCATTGCTCATTGTCTTTCAGAAAACATTTTCTCAGTGCTTGTGGGGTTAACAGCTTTGCACACCCCTCATAACAGAATATTTGCTCTCCACATTTTTGACTCCATTTTGCGATGCCAATACTCTAATCACATTTGCATCTGACTTTTTTTCTGTCATTCTGGACTTTTTTTTTTTTTTTCTGCTCAGAAACCTCCTCCAAAGTAATGGAGAGTTGTGGATTTGTTTATCAAAATATAGATTTGTTCTCTTTGTACACGTCCACGTTTGCTCTACTCTTGGTCCACGTCTTCTCATTTACCCCTTCGCATAAGGGTCTCCCAAAATGGGCCATCTTATTCTTGACACCAGCTTGCCAGTGAAGCAGTCGTTGGCAGCAAGTGAGAGATGGGGCAGTATGAATCCAGGGAGTCTTGTGCCTTGACTGGCAGTGTTGGCATTTGTGTTAGCAGGAATATTTATCTGATTGGTCCATTTCAAAATAATATTGAATTTACAACCACCAGTCCTGGTAGTGGTAGTGTGCCATTTGTCATTCAGGCAGGCCGATATCCCTTGATCGACGAGGTTCTAGGACTTGTTTTGCCTTCTTTAATCAGTCTCTTTACTCCCCATGACTGAGTGCTGTGTCAGTCAGACATGGGAAAAATATTCTATTTAAATGTGCAAATAGGGATAGGAATAGTGGCAGTGAATGACTAAGTTCTATTAGAGGAATGAATTTTGGGGTGAGTACAAAACTCACCCTTAACAGAATATTTACCTAATCTACAATAGATTTAACAAGGTCATTCAGCAAGTGCATGCTACAGGACCTTTGGTATCCCACATGGATTTTTGGGCAAGCCCATGCCAGTACATGAGAGATAAAGAAAAGTCATTTCCCACTATTGTTGTTACAGTGACTGTTTAAGGTGAGTTTAAATGCACAGTAAATGCCATATGTGACATATATGTGTGAGCCAATGCTACATGTGCTTCATTTGTTTACGTTCATACTTGGTATAGTTCGTGCTTTTTTTTCGAGCATCTCAGTCCTGTGAGGAGGGCAGTGTTTCAATCAGAAAAAGTAAATGGAAGACATTGATTCAGTGGCAAACATACTATACACGTGCTAAGCTCGAACAAGGGACCAGATGGGTGTACTTGAGATATATATATATATATATATATATATATATATATATATATATATATATATATATATATATATATATATATATATAATGTCAAATTTTTAATGAGTAAGACCAATCCTTTGTCTCTCATGTACCCTTTTTTTTTTTCACTGGAAAGGAACCCAAGAGGAAAATGACATCTAAAAGATCCCTTGAATGCATAAATTCCTCTCTCTGTGAAGGGTTGATGGATTAAGTCAAGTTATTTCCCAGCCAACAAATGCTACAATATGTTAGCAGAGATGCTACATTGTTCATTCAGTCCTGTTGAAGACCTTTTTTTTTGTTTGTTTTTTTTTTTCAGAAACTCAAGTTGCTCAGTTGTTCAGTACTGTACTGAGTTGGTCTTCATACAAGATGGCGAGTATTAATGTTGGAGAGATGTCATCTGGAATGTGAACTAAGGAGTCCTTTTCTCTCCCAAAGTGTGTAAGTGCAATGCTCACTCAGTTTGCCAAAAAAAAAAAAAAAAAAAAAAAAAAGAAAAGGTCAGTCAGACAGCTGTCAAAAGTGTGGTTGGAGTTCCAAGAGGCTGCTTTGGTAACAATGTGAGGAGCAGACCATATGATTTTTAAATTCATGATTAACCTCTGGTCTCTCTTGTCACCCCAAAGATCTCCTTTAAACTGTCCATCCGTGTCACACCTGTCGCTTATGTGGCTCCTG
Organism: Archocentrus centrarchus; assembly: GCF_007364275.1. Taxonomy (NCBI): domain Eukaryota; kingdom Metazoa; phylum Chordata; class Actinopteri; order Cichliformes; family Cichlidae; genus Archocentrus; species Archocentrus centrarchus. The sequence goes on from NC_044364.1 coordinate 9,273,506, forward strand.
CCGCAAATTTGTGTTTACCGGTTACGGACTCTTCATTAGAGAGAAGGTGAATGCTAGAAACTTAACACTGTGAAGAAAAGAATAGAAAGCCATTAATATTAAGTTCACAGAGAATAAACATAGTTTGTAAAACATCATGTTCAGAAAAGTGAAAGTTAGTATTATAAGTAAATGCTGATTAATTTCTAAAGTGCTTAACTGATATCAACCAATCTTAGTTATAAAGTGATCGTTTGCTCTTGTTCTCATATTCTGAATGTCAGTAACATGGATTTCCATAATACAGTTTATTAATGGCATTAAATGATGTAGAATAGAAAAATAATCAAGGATTGCTATTACCTGTAAACTGCGGGTTAAGAGTGTCAGAAAGAGGCTCACACATTTAAACTGTAATGACATCTACAACAAGCTACAAAAAACAGTCTGTCTCACAAATATGTACAGACAGTAACTTGGCATATGATTTAAGTTCTGCAAACTCTGCACATAAAAATCAGAGTGTAGAGGCTGCTATTTTTAGCACATTCCCATGAAGTCCCATTCTGAAGAACTGCATTCTGCATCTGCGATGCTCTCTGGATCGCCTCCATTGTGTCAAAGGGACAAGGATAACACTGTAAGGAGCCAAATATGACTAATAGGATTGGTGATGAGCAAAATCTGTGTAAGTGTGGTTAAAAAAAAAAAAATTTGTGGCATGTGGAACGCATCGCTGTTTAGACTGTTTTTGCAGAATGCTCTTCTTTAAACCCCTCTGGAGGTTACAGCAGAACTCTGCAAGGAAAGCCTGACCCTGGGGGATGAATTCAACATTACCAGCCTCCTTAACTGTCAGAAAAATAAATAAATAAAGTAAAAGCATGCTCCTGACCTGATGCACTGATTTGAGGCTTGGACACTGCAGACTCTTCCACTGAAAACTCCTGTCAGAACTCAAGGTCATATGTGACAGTACAGCTATGATCACCATCAAAATTCCCTCAACACTAAAGTCATTCTATACATAACTTTGAGGTCCATGGTGAAGTCACAGATGCAGAGTGCAAGTACTAGACATATAGGAAGCAAACTAAAAGTGGCAGCAGAGATGAGATCGGTCACATTCAAATCCAGCACGGTTTTTGATTATTATGGGCAGAGTCGCAGAACTTTGTGATCACACATTGTGTGACAGTTACAGCTGACATTGTTAGAAAAACAAACAACAGACTGAATGAAAAATGCTGCCAGCCAACTGAGCAACACCATGCTCTGCAACGCTACACTTCCAGTGAATACAGCAGTCATTTTTACATGAGTGTTATGTACAGAACATTTCAAAGTGAACAGGATTAGGTAACAGGGAGACTGTAACCAGTTATTCACTAGTGTGTGTGTGTGTGTGTGTGTGTGTGTGTGTGTGTGTGTGTGTGTGTCTGTGTGTGTGTGTGTGTAAACATTTTCATTTGAATGACATGTATATTTTATGGAAAAATACATTTTTGACACATGGACACATACAAACATAGACAGTGTTATTCATGGAAGTTTCCACATTCACAAAAGAATTTTTAAACTTTGTTAAGAGGATGTGGCATTACTCCCTGACAGATTCTGGGGTTTAACCCCGACCCTTAAGCTACACTTTCATGCAAACACAGGTATTAATTCCAGAAAATGCTCAACAACAACAAGTAAATGCCTATGGATTTCTCATTTTTTCACTTATATTTAACAATTCTTGTCATTTTTGTGACGCTATTATAGATTATCTTCCAAGAGATTAAACACTTCTGTTGACATGAATGTACAATACAGTTATCCATTCTTGAAGCTGTATTAGCTCTTCCTGTCTGCTCTTCATCTCTTCATTTTACTTCCTTCTTCTATGAGTGTGCAGTGGAAAGATACAAGGCAAAAAAAAAAACAAAACCCAAAACAAAACAAAAAACACAGTTCATCACTACCAAATGCCAGTTGTACAGTAAATGTTGGGTATTTAGTCATTCAAGCCACTGAATTCCATTAATATTAATAATTTTTTGTTTAGCTGCATTAAATGCATACATACTGTAAATAACCACTGCTGTGTCTTACACTTTCTCCTGTTGTCACATGCATGAATATGTTTGCTAATGTTATATCGGCACAAAATAATTTTATGGCAGATTTCCTGACATGTATTATGCAAAAATATCTGCCAATCCTGGATAGTAAAACAATATTATCTATCTGCTCATAAAGTAATGCCCCCCCCAATTTTGTACAGTTATGGTTACAGACCTCTTCCACATCCTTAGACTCATACTTTGATTCTATTCATTTCCTACAAAAGATGCAAAATACACAATGCACAAAGTTGAAGAAGAATGACAGTGATTGTTATAGTTTTGTTTTTCCATCTTGATAGATATCCCAATAATATTTTTATTGTGAAAATATAATGCTATGACAGCCTTATTTAAGATCAGATGTTTTTGGAAAAGATATGCTGTTTTGAATGTGTTTTATTCTTGTTCCCCCATTTCCTTACATGATACTATACATAAAGCTACAAAGCTTTATGTATAGTATCAGTGCAATAGAATAATAAGAAATATCCATGAGCATGTCTATAGCACAGTGTTTTTCAACCAGTGTTTTTCAAACAGTTTCTGAAAGCTGAGAAACTGCACTTCACAACCAACATAGGGTATTACTGTGGTGTTATTACGGTAATTGTTGCCGTAAGTCCGCGAACAGCGGCACTTTTGAAGTACACTGAGCCAATTATGACATGTTCGGTGGTATAGGGTTATAGTGAACAATGATAACCTTCATCCATTAAAACATTGTACGGGGGACTTATACATGATGATGATATTAAACTGGCATTAGCTGTGAGCTTGCCTCTATTTCCATGTATTGTTGTGTTGTGTTATTCCTGGTAATAGAATGCTTTTGGACAGAATTAGAGTTTGCAAAACACTGAAGTTTTCTACTATAAGACCACATTGTTGTGGCATTTGTTATATTCAAGTTGTGTTCTTGAAGTGGACATGTTACGTGCACTTTTTATTTGAAAGAAGATATATATTTTTTGTGTTTATTTGATTCCCATTTAAGACACTTTGATAAGAAGGACTATATTGTTAATATAGGCTACAGAGTATCATTTTTTAACATTTTTGACTGGTGGTGTGCCTCGTGATTTTTTCAATGGATAAAATTTACCTTGGCTCAAAAAAGGTTGAAAAACACTGCTATAGCATCACAAAAAGAACAAATGTACATGCCTTTGACATTATTCCTGTTGTTATACCACACTCAACTTAGCTACATACTTTTCTCTTTACGTACAAGTATTTAACAACACTTTAAAAACGTAAATATTATTGCCTGAATTCTTAAAAGGGTGGTTTATGTATTATTTTAATGTGCACATTGGTTATAAATCTGATTTGCCAAGTAAGGGAATAGTCCACTAAATTTTGAGATTGATATCCTTTGTTTTACTTTGGTTTGGACAAGATTACTTTGATAACAGTCTATGAGATTCATAGTCACCTACCATCCATTTAATGGTATGCTTAATAGTGACACACACAGAGGCGTTTAGCTGAATTTACAGCTGAATTTACATAATTCTCAATGCAGTTACACATTAAAGTTTTTACAGTACGTCTGCATATTTTCCCACAAATCATTTATATTTACTGTACATTTATATTAAATATAATAAAGATCATTTACTCAAATATAGGATTAGTTCTTATCAAAGCAAATACCAAGATCACACTCTGAACCTTCTTTCAAGTCAGCTCAACTGATAATAACATACATTAAAAACAACCCAATCATGTGGATATGGTAAAGCAAGATAATAAAGACTACGCAGGCATACCTAAAATGTATGTATTTATAACTGGAAACCCTGTTCTGCCATATGGCTTACTAGGTTTGGTACGTCACTGACTCATTTTTAGGGAAGACCAAACATCACTCTGATGACATGCACATGAGATCAGTTAAAATCTGTGGTTAGTGGTTGATCAGTTAAACTCTTGCCCTCCATTCACAAAGTATACATTGATAAGTTAATTTTATATGACTTTAATGTATTCACATATGTAGATACAGGTATGTACATATTTAGTAATAACCACTGACCTATTAAGCATTACATCAAATGTTTAGCTAGTTAAATCTAGCTTGTTTGAATCCTAGACTGACATCAGAGCCTACAGGGGCCTCATAGAGGCACTTACAACAAACTGGCCTGCTTTGTTTACTTAAACAATGGTTGCAGAGGTTTCAAAGGATTCTAGGTTATTTGCACTGGACAAAACTTTTTGCTTCTCTTTTTGCTCAACATATAATTTACAGTTACGACATTCTTCAAATCAACTCTGAGATAATACAAACTGAATATAAACAAATACAGCACTTTTGTAATGATAATGTTAAAATAAGGTTGTGTCAGTTCAAACATTCAAGCAAAACAAATCCCTGCAGACACTGTAAATGATGGAGGGACATGTTCTTTTACTGGAACACAAATGTACATTCTATATAATATTGCATAACAGTTTAAGTCAAAGCATCTGCAGACTATAACATCGACATTGTGGATGTTATAGTTTGTGGAGACATTCTACGATTATACAGTATGTCTACACAAAAAAGTTTAATGAGCACTGAGAGAAGCGATGCCAGCAAACCTTGTAGACCAAAGGGTTTGCTCATCTGGACTAAGAAGATCTTTGAGTATGTGACCTAAACCAATCAGTGATTCATTTCACTTCACAAAAGTTTTCTCTACAGGATAAATTCATTTAAAAACCTACTATCCCAGAGTTTTCCTATCTTTAACTGTACAAGTTCAGTTTGACATTTTACTTCAAGGATCTATCAAAAGAAATGCTTCAGTAATTCACAAGAGAAATAAATCTCTGCATGCAGTTTCAGATATTTTCAGACAACACTAAAATGCTGTAACTTTCTGACATCATAATCATGAAGTGAAGCAACCTACAACTACTTTGCAACTTTGGTCTGAAAATATGTGTGATGGGCTTCAAACCCTGCAACAGATGAAGCCAGGCGAGCATTACTTCTTGCAGTGCCTGAATGGCAAAATCTATCCAAAAGAGACACTAAAACATCAGTAGACAACAGATTCAAGAAAAACATTCAAGTGATGTCACAGCTTTTATCTAAATACTGCATATCTAGGTTCTCGGTGGTGTATGGAAGCACATTGATTTTTTTTTAAACAAAATGATAGATTTGGACAGTAACACTTAAATACTTCTTTTACAGCTGTAAAAATTGGTTCTTTTTTTCAGTCTATGTTTCTGTCAGTTAAGGATCGTATGAACAATTTACAACACTGTATTCTTTTAATAGTTGCTTTAGACAATCAATGGCATTGAAATGTCATTCCTTGCCATGAAATACACATTAACAGTATTCAAGAAAAAAAAAATACAAATCGATACAAAACTAAAGTGATTTAAAACGGCAGCCAGAACATCAAAAGTCTATCTTGGCTTGAAATAAAACCAGACGAATGGCTCATGTCATCAGAATACTTTTTGTACATTTACAGCTGGTACAGCTAAATCAAAGATAATGAGTAGATTGCCTGCCAGGTCTGTGCATGTATAGGATTAAAAATATATCTGCGTATTTACATATGTATGTGCACACCATGTTTTCCAGCATTAAAGTAATTTTGCATGTTTATTGCATATGTGAATGTGTCATTATTTTTTTTTAATCTTTTTTTTTTTTTTTTTGCTTTTAATTAAAATTGCTGAAGGTAAAAAAATTAAAACATTTTTAATAATTTTTTATTTATATTATTAGATAAACACTCAAAAAAGCTAAAAAAAAAAGAAGAAGGGAAAAATAAACATTAAAAGCATAAATATTGAAGAAGAAATTAATCATTTTGAAAAATTGAAGAGGCAAATTTGATTCGGTGGTGCCATGTGTTCACTGTATACTTGTTTTGTAATATTAATAGTGATTGTTAGTAAAGTGCTTGCATTCATTTTAACTGTATAGTTTATTAAGGAGTCATCGATATCTGACTTTGTGCATTTGATGTTCTCATTTTCTTGCTGTTCATTTTTAAGTAGCTTTATAAACACTTAGTATTTAGACCTACAAGAACATATTTTATTTATATCACTGGTCTGATTATACTTCAAAGCTCAACTCAGTCATTTAGTATCACAAAATAGAAGCTTTTGCTCCTTTGCCAAAGACTATTTCAGAATAAACAGCTAGCATGTGGTGAGCCAGGCAGTTCCACCCGTGAGCTTTTCAACTGCACTAACAAAACGGAGCGCAGTGCAAACCAATTATATAGCGATACAGTACCAGTCAAAAGTTCAGACACACTTACCCATTCGTGTGAATTTTGACTGTTACTGTATATGAATGCTAGAATTTTCCACATATCGCCCTTTACCATAATATGTTATTAAAAAGCATAAAAGAAGACCTTGTGAATGTCCTCCCTATTAGGATAAGGATTTGCATTATGTGGATAAATTTAAGGTTTATATTTTGCTGTTAAGTGGCAATTACGTGACAGTGCATTTGAAGGAATATTACACAATTATACAGTAATACAAAATTATTCGATGCAAAAGTAAAATTATTGGTGAAGCAAATTATTTTCTACAATATGGAAAGCAGTGCATGTCTAACCCATTTGATTTATTTATTTTTTTTAGTATTCATAAGCATTTTAATGCTTTTTCTTTCAAATTATTTAAGGTATCTAATGAAACAGTTTTGCTTGGGAATCTGAGTATTGACCTATGTATATAAGACATCTATAGAAACAATAATAACAAGTGGGTCAATTAATGTGCAAGCAATTTAAAAAAAAATAGCCTCAATAGACCTTTGACTGTATACGGTAAGACAATGATCATATGTATTGGACCTTAACAGCAATATAATTTAAGAAACTACCATTTTCAAAAGCCATGTTTGGCCTCACAATTTAGATAGCTCTTATGGTACAATAAAAGACTTTATTATTTTCATTTCTGTTTCTGATTGTTTTTTTATATCATCTAACTTTGCTGTGTAAACTAACAGCATAAAGTGCTCAAGGACGTCACAATAAGATGCAAAATTAAGTGTTAATATTGAGACTTAAATAGGTTGTTTTTTTTTCAGAGGAATACTTAAATGACTTCTACACTGCGTTCATACATTATATACTCACAAAGGACAGAAAGTAAAAACCTGTTCATTATTAATTTAATCTAAAAAATTTTTTTTTTGTCTTTGGCTAAATAAACTAAATTACACGATACGGACAAAAGTACTGGGCCACCTACACATTACACCTACTGGAGCTGCTCTGCTATGGAAACCCATGCCATGAAGCTCACAGTGCACAGCTTTTGTGCTGATGTTAATATCAGAGGAGCACTGCAATTATTGAGTCTGTTTATGTGCGACCCTGCTCTGTGACTTTATGCATGTTCCACATTACATTAAAACCACTTATAGCTGATTATGGAAAATCTAGGAGGGAAGACATTTCATGAACTGACTTGTTGCAACAGTAGCGTCCTACTCAGTTTTAGCGAGCACTTTATAACAAACCATTCTTTGTAAATGTTTCTGAAGGATTTTACACACCTGTGCCAATGGGACTGAAAACACCTGAATACAAAGATTAATAGGTGTGGCCCAGTACTTTTATTCATATAGTGTATATCTTGCTCCATGATTATTCCGCCAGATGAGCATTATGAGCTTAAGTTAGTTTATTCCAGATCTACACGTTTACTTCTGAAACTGAAAATGTAACTGAGCACATTTTTTTATACTTTTTTGATGCATGGCACTAATTAATTTACTAACCATCCCCAATTGATTTTATATTATACCTGTAATAATTTAAAATAACCACATATCTTTAAAGCTAAATTTGGCATTTAACTCCACCTACCATAATGCATGCTTCATAAACCACTAGATTCACAAGACAAGCGCTCATTCTTTCTACATTCAAGTTCATTGTATGTTATTGCTATTATATTTGCATGGTGTACAATGCAAATGGAGGCTTCAGTGTAATTAGTCCATGGCTAATCCACTACATGTCTTATCAACCAATCATGAATGCCAGTTCTGCTACAAAATGGAGGGGATGGGGGAACGACAGCGCCGCAGGGGTCCTGGGGCCTCGTAGGTCTCAAAAGGTGGGCTAGTAATAGGAGCAAGTCGCAATGATGACCCAGTCATTCCTGATATGTTATTAAGACTGCGAGACTTTTCATAGCCTGTTGCTTTATGACCATAAATTTAGTAGTAAATCAGTTTATTATATTGTGCGTATTTTTTAATGTCATTTGTAAATAAAAAAGAAAGGAAATTAGTGGAATGTTTACAGATATTATGACAAATTTCCACATACAGGTGATTTGTTATGAGCGTAACATAGTTTTGAAACATGAACATGAGGTTGAAGATGTTAAAAGAAGAAATGAAAAGTAAAAGAACCCCATAAGTGAAGAGAAAAAAAAAATTAAGGATATTAAATTAAAATCATAAAGACAAAAAGGACAGGCAGAGACAAGACAGACAAGACAAGACAAGAAAATGTGAGTTATGATATGCCTTTTTTCCTCCAAAGAAACATAAAAGCAAAAGATTCTTAGATATTAAGAAATTTAACACCAATAAAAAGGCCATTGCATAAATTACCCAACATTTTATCATCAATGTTCAGGTAATTTAGACAACTATTTGGCCAAAACTACACAGTTTAACACAAACACACAGTAGCAAATACTTAGATATCACTGATATATTGTGGTTGACCACATGAAGTTTGAAATAAAAAAATCTTATTCCACCAATGAATTTATGTGGAATCAGTAATTGCCTTGCATTATGCTTCGTTACCAGCCCACTTGGTATTTGCTTTTGATTCCTGTGAACTTCAAATGGCCAAAACCAAAATGTCCTCTCAGCAACATTTAAATCACTTTGTACTCCCGGTAATCACATCCTGTTGTGAGTGACTGTTGACTCACTTTATATTTTGTTTACAGAGGGAAATGGCACATAAAAACAAGTGAATTTAAAACTCTGTCCAGCTACAAAAGTGCCTTTGAACTATAATGCACGACACATGCATTGCTCAGCTTACAATAACCAATTCGTCTAAGAATTAGCCTTTGTGTCCTTTCCCGCTGTATTTTTGGTGTCTAACCCTGCATGCAGATGTTGAGGCCTCTCTATAGGAAGCAGCCACAAACAAGGTTGTGTTGTGCTGACAGTGTTGTTGCATCAGGTGAAGTGAAAGGCACCATTGTTAGGTAGCAGCTATCTGCTCTAACAATGACTGACTGACTTATAATAGGTGGAGTTTTACAGATTTATTAGCAATGTGTTCATATTAGCTGAAATATCATTTTAATGTAGTGCTATAATATAAAATTGTGATTCTGTAGTTTGTGAGTTTGGGGCAGACAGACTAATTTATATTTTTGTCAAACTCCAACTACCATAAGGCTGCAGTCAGACAAAGACAAAGAACACCCACTGGTCCAGTGTGACACCCTTTGTGTCTTCCTGTTGCAATGGAAAAATATGACAATACTGAGGATCGCAGTGGCCACCTCTACCACTCTAGATAACGCATCATTTGAACCTTAAATAAAAGCCTTTTTTTTTTCCCCTTCTGTTTTTACTCAAACACATTAGTCAGATGGCAACGCAGTGAAATATTGATGATGCATTTTCACTGGTGCATTTTCTTTGACTAAACATCACAAGAACATTTTTGAAAAGCTGTCTGGCAAATCTGGTGCTGCTTCATTCTCAAGTTAAGTTAGAGGAACATTTTTCTCATACCACACAAATGCATCAAGACAAATTGTCAGCTTGCATCAAGTGGCAGCCATATACTGAAAGATTGCTGACTGAGTACAGCATGGAAGGAAAGACAAAAAAAAACAAACCTGTTTTGTTGTTGGAACTGAACAATGCTTGATAGTGTCCTTTTAGAGTGAGAGTTTTAGCTCAAAAGTTAAATCATCAGTTTATTTATTAATAAAATAGTTGAAATTATCTGACAGTCCCTTCATCTAACCAACTACAACTCGGTATATAACTAACCTTATCATTTTTTAAAGCCTTAACACACAAACAAAGCTATTCAGATGAAATATTGTATGCTTGAAGTCTAGGACAATTTTATGTTTATTGTTCACTCACACAGGCAAGAAAAGAATTTTTCTTTTCTTAAAAAATTCTGACTACAAAACTGCATCATATTATTTACTGTAGATTTCAGCTAGTTGTGCCACAATAGAATAGAAACCACAAATTCTTCATAAGACATTGTTGTATTTCATAGTAAAAACCTCTGAAACTTTTATGTAATCGAGAGCTTTAATATCTTTTACCTGCCATAAAAACAAGTATACCACACAACATGAAAAGACGACTCGTTCATATTACTGTGATAAGCTGAATATTACACAGCTGCTAATTTGCACTACTTTTGATTTTTGTTCTACAGATCTGAAGTATGCATTGTGGGAGTTCACAAAAAAAGGATCCTATACAAGAACCTCCGAGAAAAGATGGTTTCAGGTTTGATTCCACTCAAAAATTCCTTCCATTCCTTCCAATATCTTCTTTATAATGTTAAATTTCACCATGCAGCTTGCCAGGTGTTGAGACAAAAAAAAGAGGAAGAATACACACTGCTCACGTGATAGCCATTTTTCATATACATTCACTCACTTTATTAGATACACCTGTTCAACTGCTCATTATAGCAAATATCTAATCAGCCAACCACATGTCAGCAACTCATTGGATTGCAGATGCTGAAGTTAGGAAACTGAGCATCAGAATGTGGAAGAAACGTGATTTAAGTGACTTTATTATTTGTGCCAGCACCAAGCTGCTCTCATTTCATAAATTGCTAATACTGGTATTTTTCCATACAACATACTGTACATGTCTAGGGTTTACAGAGAATGGTCCGAAAAAGAGAAAATATCCAGTGAGCAACAGTTCTCTGTATGAACATACGAGAGCTCAAACTGCTTCAAGTTTACTGGAAGAACAGTAACTCAAATAACCACTCCTTGCAATCAAAGTATGCAGAAGAGCATCTCTGAATGCAGATGAACTACAGGATGCCACACCTGTCAGCTAACAACAGGACAATGAGGCTACAATTGGCATGGACTCACCAATAGAAGATTGATAAAACACTGTCTGATCTGATGAGTCTCGATTTCTGCGTTCAGATGTTAGGGTCAGAATTTGGTGTGAAGAACATGAATGCATGGATTCATCCTGCCTTGCATCAGCGGTTCAGGCTGGTGGTGAATAGGTGTGTGGGATATTTACTTGGCACACTTTGGGACCCTTAGTACCATTTTAGCATTGTTTAAACAAGACATCCTTCCTGAGTATTGTTGCTGACAATGTCCATCCATTTATGGACACGGTCAGCAGTGTACCCATGTTCTGATGGCTACTGCCAGCAAAAAAATAAAAAAGTCTGTTTTTTTAGTGTATCATGCCAAAATTGACCAAAATTGTCAAGGAATGTTTTCAGCAAGGGCTCCAACCCAATATTAGTAAGATGTACATAATAAGGTGGCCTGTGAGTGTATATTGAAATAAAGCTGGACATGTTGGTCTTCTTAAGTTCTGGTTTTAATATTGTCTCTCTGACACTAAATAAATGGATTTTTTTTATTCAAGCTTCTTAATGTGGAATTCTGATTCGTAACACTTGCCAACTGACATCAGTAAAAAATGGAAATTGAGAGACAGAAAAAAAGTTCCCATTTGTTGATTATATGAAAGGTGAAAGTGATGGAGAACAATGAGGTCAGGTGGTAACATGGTTTAATGATTGTTTAGCTGACATCAGTTTGCTTTTGTCATATATAGACGTATTACTTTGTAAAATTCAAGAAGAAGAAATGTTCTGAAATGAAAATAAAAAAGTTAATCATGTCTCAGCCACTGCAGTCTGTCACAGTCTGCTCTCCTCCTCTCTGGGCAATCTACTATATTTACAACAACAATCATCTGTGGTTTTGTGCTCTGGGATTCTTTCTATCAGGGGAAACTGAGTCTGGCTGTCACTGTATTCAGTGATGACATAATTCCTGTCCAAAGTCACACTTAATTTACACTATAGAGGGAACATGTACCTACCTAGAGTCAGACTTTAGTTACACTTGCACTGCAGTGGCGGCCTGGGGATGGGATGGAGAATGAGTGTTAATCACACAAGGAGACGGTTATGTTGAGGAAAGACACAGAGGAACGGAGACCGAACTGCAAATATTGTTGCCAGAGTGTTTACCAAGGACATAATCATGTGAAATTAAGACTGATTCAAAAAATAGACTTAAAACACTCTTGTATGTACTGTATGCATGTATGAAGGAGATAAGTGCTTTTTCTATCTCTGTTTATTACTTCACTTGCAGTAGCTGACTGCTCAGGTCTATTCTGAGAATGGCCACATACACACTGTATCATTCTTACATGGTATAAATGGCCTGTTAAAGATGGCATGATCTCCTGTTACCCATAATTAAATGTATTGATTTCTTCATGACCATGACTGAAGCCAGAATATGTGCATACAGTACATACAACTCCTGCTATATGTTCTAGAAAAACTATAGCAGCCAACTGCATCCTACATCCTCTTGCTTGCAGCATATAAGTCAAACTTATGCAGCTTGCATCAAACCCAATTAATTTATGTCACTGCTTCTTGTACATATATGTGAATGTACACTGTGCATATATGTGTACAAGTAAAAATCTGGCTCAGAGAGAATATTTGCAGAGTCTGATGGGGCAACACAGTAAGACACACAGTGGTATTGTTACATATATTAGAACATGCATGGCAATGTAGAGCAAGTTTTACATACTGTGTAAACCTTAAAGAGAACACACAAAGCGCTGACAAGTGTTACCACATAAAACACATTTTCACACAGATTATAGAAAAGGCTTTTAGGACTTACTTTTTAGAGTTAGTATAATGTTCTAGTAACGACTGTCTACAACAGAAAAATGACTGTGAGCGCAGACAGAAACAACAGGTAGGCTGTGGTGGCTTGAGAAATATTCCTGCCAACAGTTGATCCTAATCAATATAATTACAAATAGTAAACAATGGGGTAAATAAGGATCTGATGAAATGTGAGTGAAGAGCATTTTTAGGTATCCTGTAAACCTCAGCATTGTATCAGTTTAAGATCTCTAAATAAAAATATATCCGTATTCTTCTGTGAAAATGCACCGATTTACTGTATACAGTATGGATTTGGTTGAATTTGGTAATAAGTCGTGATTGTTTTGGTCAAATATGCTCTTGAGAATGCCTTTAACCAGCGAGATTTGCACCACTTTTCTGTTAATTCATTCTGCTGTTTTGTTGGCAGTTTTGTTTGTCACTCCAGAGAAGACAGATAGCAGGTGATGGTGAAACTCAAAGGGGATCACAGGAAGAACACAGGGAGAGTCAAAACACAAAACAACAAAACGCACTTTACAAAACACAATATCAAGAGAAAACAGACCACAAGTACAGGCAACAACAAAATATTATTTAAAATGAATATAAATTAATTCAATGCACACTGAAACAATAGAACATTAAGAATGTATAAATACAAATCTTTAGAAAACTGCTGGATAGCAGTCCACAAAAATACTTAATAAAAGATGCACACAGCATGTTAGAAACACAGCACATAAATAACTCAGAAATTAATAGAAAAAAACAAACTCATACACATATACAAAGGAAAGAGTGTGAAGGAGAGACACAAAGGAAGAGAGACAGAAGCCAATATGACTGTATCCTTGAAGAAGGTCTGGAGGAGTGATCTGGAGTGAACAATCAGAGGGGTGATTGACCGTTTGACCTTACTGAGCCATGCATACAGTACTGGGTGCATAGGAAGTCAAATGGCCAACAAAAAAATCTGAGAAGCTAACAAAATAAGCTGACAAAAAAAAAAAACACCTTATGCATATGTCTACAAAATAAATCACAAATAAAGCACACAAGAATGGATTTTAGTCAGCATGGAAATCCCTCTTTAAAAACAAGGAGTGATTAATTATGCAAGTTTGAATGCCCATACATAGTCACCCTTTTTTTTTTTTCAAATCCAATAGGTGACTGGTAGCCATCACCCTGGACAGGCTTTTGTCTAGCACAGGGCTTATAGACATGCAACCTTGTTATCAGAAAAAGCAAGAAACAGATCAGATTTCTTTGCTATTTACTGTAAGCACCAAGTACAGTCTTTTCCCCCAGTGCACAAAGCTAAACATAAAAATACATACTAAAAGAATAAAGATTATTATACATCTCTTACCAATTACAAGCCCTAAGCAGCATCCTAATGACTCTAGCACTTATTTTCCTCAATTGACTCCTGATTTGTTTTAAAGAGGGATCTTTGTAGCACCTAAATTTTAAGTTATACACAGAAAACTATCAAAAACTGTAGCGATGTCAACAACCTCTAACTGAAAAGCTTGAACAGCTCAAGGCTTGCTTACCTTAGACAGCGTGAAGCCACTTTTCGGTCAAATCTGTCATAGCATTTGTCTTTTTGTCTGGTCAGTAAGTGTTTCAGTCACCAAGTGCAGCTTATATTCCTTCTGATTTCTACCCAGGTCTCCACAGTACTCATACAAAAGGTCCTAATCTTTGGACTACACTAGGCACTGAAAGCACAGTTATACGGTCCAGGGAATAGTATTTCAGATCCATTACACGCTCATAACACATTTGGTAAATTAGCACTGTCATATTATAAGTGATGTATAAGTACATAATTTTTTTTTAGTTAAACCATTCTGTAAAATGCTTGCTAGTTTTCAGCGTGCCATGTTTCACAATGTACTATCCCTTGACACAGATGGCTCCACTGACCCCAGTTACCCTGGGCCTTGGAAAGGTGATGCACAACACTGCAATCACAATTTGTTAAAGTATCAAGGCAGACCAACTGATTAGAAATGGTACATATGTACATGTAAGTTTGGAAAACCTTTGTAGCCGTATTGTAGCATAGCAGGGCTAAAATGCCACTGCTAGTGCAGTTTTGTTTCAGCATATAAATGGTGCCTCAGTACATGTACATATTATATACACAGGTGTAAATAAAAGGGTGTTGTTTATAGTACAACATTTTTAAATTGCAGTGTGTACTTTTGTTTGCCAAGGTGGAGGTCCGTGGGGTAGGGAGTAAACACACTAGAAGGGGAAAAACAAAATTAAGCCACGCACGACAAACACAAACACAACACTCAGACGGCATTGAGAGGACAGAGACACAGTGTATAACATGTAAGAATGAAAAAAGCCCACATACACACGCGTGATATGACACAACCTGAAGAGAGAGACAACAACAACACAGAGGCACATCAGACAACAACATGACCCTCTGTTCCCGTTCATTCTTCTTCAGTGTCTGTTTTATTAGTTATTGACACAGGACACAACAACTGGGTTATTTTCATTTGAGCTGCTGGATGTTATTTGCACATGTGCATACCCGCATGGATGCGCTCTTGCACTCGTGACTGTACGCAGGTTTTAAGCTCTCACACAGACACACAGGTAATTAACTGAGTGTATATCACAGAAAAATTTTCACATTTTATCTTCAGATTTTTTTTTTTTTTTTTTTTACATCTCATATAGTGTTCATCGAGATTGTCATTCACAAAATTATAATAACCAACTTTCTATGCAAGTACAACATTGGGCTGAGGTTAGGACTCATTGGATGAAATACCTCAGAAATCACACGGTGAGCCCCAAAATACCGTTTGCCACCCAAACCTTAACATTCACATTGAAGTACTACCTAACCTGAGCTCAATTGTTTGCATTAATCTCTTAATACTTAAAACCGGCAGCACACTTTCCACACGTTCAGGCACAGGTCAGTCTTCTTACGGGGTGACACAACGCACAAACTCCATTGAACATTTAGACACAACACTGTGAAAACATTGGGGTATCTGTGATTTTTGAGGTCATACATAGTATGTGCAGCTGCATCTGTGTTAAAGTGGACACTATACTGCTGTTTGTGCAATTATAAAGCATGCTACCTCACGGAGAGCCAGATTAAAATTTCTGGATGTTTTCAGGACACGGGCTCCGTTATTTAACTTTTTTTTTAATTTTAGTGTTACCTCTGTTCTATGGTTTGATCCAGGAAGAGGTGGAGTTTGCATTGAGGTCCTGCTGTAACAGAGACCTCTCCATCTTATACCAATCCTCAGTCAGAGGGGAGTCTGGGCTGGGTGCCAGGGCTGCTGCCTCTAGTTTGTTGTCAACAGGAGGTGTTGAAAGTTTGGAGGGAGTGTGAGGGAGTGTTTTGGTGCAGGTTGGCGACAGTGGTGGTAGTTGGATTGCAGTAGTAAATGAGGTGTTGGGTTTTCACGAGCATGAAGATAATGCACATGGGGCAACAAAAAGGGAAGGAGTTATGGTGGAGCAAAAAAGGAAAAGAAGGGGTAAAACGAGGGCGTGGGTTTCAAGATGGTAGCAAAGGGAAAAGGGAGGCAGGAGGGTAGATGTGGGGCAAGTTTGGGTGGGTAAATAATCAAAGGGTTGAGGGAAGTGGGCCAAAATAAAAAGGACAATGCAAGGCAGGAGAGAGAGAGAGAAACAGACAGGGAGAAACAGAAGTGACGAGAAGTAAATTAATGCATGGTCAACTGTTTGAGTCCAGAAGACAGAGAAAGACAGAGATTGTTTTTGAGCATGAATGAATGTGACATTATGGGGCACAGAACAAAATTCACAGACACCATGGAAAGATGGAAGACATGAATGACTGAGGCAGTGAGAAGAGAAAGGAAAAGGAGAGAGGTAGAGGGACAGAAAATCTTGTCTGACAGAAGAAATAAAATGTGATGCTAAGCGGTGATGGAAACACAGACAACATGAATGTGAAGAGATGGAAACAAACAGAGCAGCGCAGAAGAACTTGGTGTGTATGCATGTTTTGTTCCGCTGTGTGGAGGTTTTGTTGCTAGCTGTGATTGAAGTCTCCTAACTCAGTTTATAGTGTGCTGTCCCATCCAGCGCATCTTTCCTGCACATTTGAATGTGACATTCAAAACATATAGTGACCTATATGTAGTTTATCTGCATTGGCTGTCTCTGGACATATAAAATATATAATGTATGTTTACATTATATTGTGCCAAACATCTTACTGTGTGGATCTGTTCACATAAGGTGTGCATGTTTCGCATATCCGTCTCCTGGTGTGAAACATACCTTTCCGCACATTCCCATCTGTGGCACGGAATTCCCTGGTATTAAGTAGGAAGCAGGCTCTGTCCTGCTGGTAGCGCTCCCGGGTGGGGCCTCGCCCAATAGGACTCCTCTCATCAGGGCTCAGCACCTGGTCGATGGTGGGGCAGTCCTCATTAGCCAAGGCGGCCGAGGCTGCATCACCATTCTGCTTAGAATCTAGTTGAGGCAAAAGAAAATGAAAAACACAATAAGGACAATTATTGTGTAGAGTCAAAAATAATTTCACAAATTAATGTCAGTCGACATTAAGTTATGAACAGTGGCTGCCCCTCCCTGACTTTGATTCTGCAAGAGGTTTCTTCCTGTTAAAAGGGAGTGTTTCGTTCCCACTGTTGCCAAGTACTTGCTCATAGGCAGTTGGGATTTTTTTCTAATATTATGTGATCTTAACTTTACAGTATAAAACAACTTGAAGCAACTGTTGTTGTGAATTGTGCTATATAAATAAAATTGAACATTAATGTAAATTAATGTGTACTACTTTAGTGTACGAAAATAAAGTAACTGATTTTGAGCTGTGGCTGTGTGCTGCTTCTAGTCAGACCTTCTGTTTGCGAGGGACAGCCTATCAGAAGAAAGCTTCTTGTTTTATTCAGTGGATGAGCGGAGGGCTGCACCAAGGATAACAAGATAAATAAGAATTATTTTTAACTATAAGTCATGCAAAGCTATTCTAGTAGAGTAGCTTTGCATATAAAGATGTGGAGTGAGAAACAAACATAACCGGTTACCTTTAAGGTCTGTCGGTAGTTGCCTAAATATGGCAACAGATAGGCTTATTATGAATAGTGCAAAAACAAATGCATAAAAAAAAAATCAAACATAGTACCAGTTTACTTCATGGATTAATTGATCTTCATATTTTCACCAAATTGTAATAACAGGGCTTTTAAGACATTTATTGCCATGTCTTTGCTGATTAAAGTATCTTGAATGTACATACATTTCTATTTCACATTTCAATTGAATTTATGGAACTTATTTATTCTTAGACCAAATTTATTCATTCTTTTTTATTTTTTAAATAGTCTTCTTTGTTTTAAGCTCTCGTAATGCAGTATTTTTTTTTAATTTAAAACTCAACAATAATACTGAAAAATATCACTGAAAGTAATGACTATATATTTTGAGTAGACATGAGTATTCCTAAACCATGAAGTCAGTGGACCACCCATAAAACTGTCAAACATGTCAAGTAGCAGCTGAAGTTCTCTCTGCTTTTGGAGTCTGTTTCCTAAAGTTTGACTAACACAACTTCCAACTAATAAAAATAATGAAAGAAAAAACAGAAAAATCTACAGACACTGTCTACAAAACCCTGGAAAAAAGCCAAGCAGACAAGATGTAGTAAAAGCACTGATGAAATCAATATTTTTTTGCTCAGTAATGATCAGGCCACTAAAGTAATGCATTTAAGGTGCATTATTGTTGCATATGACTGACGCCTGATGCTGCAGCATGTAAAAAGCAAACAGAGAGCCAAATTACCTCTCCTCATGAGTTCACTACTAATGTCAGAGAGAAAATATGGGAAGTCAGCCCAAATTGAGATGCATTAAGCTGTTTTAACAGATAATTGAGGTCATTTTCCTTCCATAATGTTTGTTTTTCACTGACAGATGGAGGCCTTTAGGCAACTGTGAACCCACCAGTTGATCATAAATTACACATGACTTCTGATGGGCCAGTGATTTCTCCAGGGTGACTTGAGAATCAGCTATGCATCTCTTCTTGATGTATTTCCACTTCTTTCTCTTGACACTTTGGTACTCTTGATTCTCTGTCAAAGCGCTAAAATCCTATCAGTAAACTATCATATTATCTACAAACATTCAAGTCAGTTTTAGATGTGATTGTAAATTGGTAAAGTACACAGTGCAACATAAAATTTACTCTTGAACATACAGATCTATTTGCTCATATCTATTCAACAATAAAAAGATGTATTTTTATAATAAACACAAGTCACATTTAAAAAACAACAATAACAACTCTCACCTCTGTTGATCTCTATAATTTCTTCTTGTGCGAGCGGACAGTCACCCCCTATTCCTCCAGACCCCATCACTCCGCCTAAGACATTTCCTAAGATTCTTTGTGGTGAAGCAGTAGCCATCGCCAGAGCATCTGGCTTGCAGTAGTTGGGGGATCCTGGTTGCGGCGCTCGGGGGATATGTTTGTTCTTCTTTTTGGGAAGCTTTTGTTTGGCCATAGCCAGAGAGTAGTACATGCCGAAGTTGTTGACAATGACAGGTACAGGCATAGCAATGGTTAGCACACCAGCCAAGGCACACAGCGCACCCACCAGCATCCCTGACCATGTCTCCGGGTACATATCTCCATAACCCAGTGTGGTCATGGTCACAACGGCCCACCAAAATCCAATGGGGATGTTCTTGAACTTGGTATGGGCACTCACTGTTGGGTCATCTGGGTCTGCACCAATTCTTTCAGCATAGTAGATCATAGTGGCAAATATGAGGACACCAAGGGCTAAGAAGATGATGAGCAGGAGGAATTCATTGGTACTGGCACGAAGGGTGTGGCCAAGGACTCTGAGACCTACGAAGTGGCGAGTGAGCTTGAAGATTCGGAGGATACGGACAAATCGGACAACACGCAGAAACCCCAGGACATCCTTGGCAGCTTTGGAGGACAGCCCACTCAGACCAACCTCCAGATAGAAGGGCAGGATAGCAACAAAGTCGATGATGTTGAGGGTACTTTTGAAGAATTCAAACTTGTCTGGGCAAAAGGTGACTCGCAGCAGGACCTCAAGGGTGAACCAAATGACACACACACCTTCCACATATGTCAACCAGCTGTCAGTCACCACTTCATATACTATCTCCTCACGGGTCATGTTGCCCACTGTGACGTTCTCTGTCTTGTTGATGATGGTGTTGAAGGCCTCATGCGTCTCCATGCAGAAAGTGGAGATGGAGATGAGGATGAAGAATAGGGAGATAAAAGCCACATACTGAAAAGAATGAAGAAAAAAGTAAACAAAAAGAGTTAACATAGGAAGAGAAAGCAAAGAAAGAGCAAGGGAAAAGGAAACTGTCAAATTATGAAAATCCAGCAAAGCAAGGACATCAGAAAAAAAATTACAGCATTTGTGAAAACCAACAGCAAAAAACCCATCAGTGTATGTCCAACACTTGTTTAATAGTATACTATTAGTTCATATTAAACTCAATATTCAAAAAAAAATGTGAGGAATCTTGGAGTCATTTTTGACCAGGACATATCTTTCAGTGCACATAATAAAACAAATATGTAGGACTCTTTGTTGCATTTGCACAATATTTCTAAAATTAGAAACATCCTGTCTCAGAGTGATGCTGAAAAGCTAATTCATGCATTTATTACATCTAGGCTGGACTATTTTAATTCATTATTATCAGGCTGTCCTAAAAGCTCCCTGAAAAGCCTTCAGCTGATCCAAAATGCTGCAGTGAGAGTACTGACAGAGAGTAGAAAGAGAGAGCATATTTCACACATATTGGCTTCTCTGCATTGGCTTGCTGTTAAATCCAGAACTGAATTTAAAATCCTTCTTCTTACATACAAGGTCTT
Organism: Archocentrus centrarchus; assembly: GCF_007364275.1. NCBI lineage: Eukaryota > Metazoa > Chordata > Actinopteri > Cichliformes > Cichlidae > Archocentrus > Archocentrus centrarchus. The sequence continues at coordinate 9,294,453 of NC_044364.1, forward strand.
GAATGATCAGGTCCCATATTATCTTAAAGACCTCATAGTACCATATTACCCCAATAGAGCACTTCGCTGTCAGACTGCTGGCTTACTTGTGGTTCCTAAGAGTAGAATGGGAGGCAGGGCCTTCAGCTTTCAGGCCCCTCATCTGTGGAACAAACTCCCAGTTTGGATTCAGGAGAGAGACACACTCTCTATTTTTAAGATTAGGATTAAAACTTCCCTTTTTGATCATGCTTATAGTTAGGGCTGGATCAGGTGACCCTGAACCATCCCTTTGTTATGCTATTATAGGTCTAGGCCACTGGGGGGGGGGTGGGGGTTCCCATGATGCACTGAGTGTTTCTTTTTCATTCACCTCTTTTCACTTTGTTTATACACCACTCTGAATTTAATCACTAGTTATTATCTGGTTCGCTTCCACAGTGTGTCTTTTGTCCTGTCTCCCTGCCCTCACCCCCAACCGGTCATGGCAGATAACTGCCCCTCCCCGAGCCTGGTTTTGCCGAAGGTTTCTTCCTGTCAAAAGGGAGTTTTTCCTTCCCACTGTCACCAAGTGCTTGCTCATAGGGGGTTGCTTCGACTATTGGGTTTTCTCTGTAATTATTGTATGGTTTTTACTTCACAATATAAAGCGCCTTGAGACGACTGTCTGCTGTGATTTGGCAACATATAAATAAAATTGAATTAAAAATTCAATTAAATTGAACTGAATTGAATTGAATTTCAAACAAATGAATTTCAAAATCACCTAATACCATCACATTCTGCTTTTCACCCAATCTTTAAAATGAAACAAGTCTGAAACAAGATCCAGACCAGACCCAAATACAAAAAACCAAGTACACCCTTACTTAGTAAGTAGCAGCCAGGTCCTGCTAATCAGTGACTTGATCAACTAATCAGCAAGTGTGAGCACCTCTATCAAAGCAGATGTTTTGGCAGTTTCCTGGTCTGGAGCATTTAGGTGTGTGTTAAGTCAATGCCAGTCTTCCAAGGAGTGGATATCCCTACAAATCACACCAGAATCAGACAGTGCAATGTAAGGAGAAAAAAAAATTTATTATGTCGGCACCCGGAGGATTGCTCCAACAAAATTTCATTGTATTGTGCAATGACAATAAAGATATCTTATCTTATCTTAAAGTTCATGATGGTACAATGACAAAAAGATTGAAGAAGCATGGGTTGTCTAGAAGGGTTGCCAGGAGAACATAGCATAGGTTTGCAAAGTTGCACCTGAACAAATCACAAGACGTCTGGTGCAATGACTTTTTGACAGAGGAGACCAAAGTGGAGATGTTTGGCCATAATGTACAGTGCCACAGTAGGAGGAAAAACAAGTACACCATATCAGCAGAAACACCTCATACCAACTGTCAAGCACAGTGGAGGAGGGGTGATGATTTGGGACTGTTTTGCAGCCATGCGATCTGGGCGCCTTGCGGTCATTGAGTCGATCACGAACTCCTCTGTATACCGAACTATCAAATGTCAAATGTGAGGCCATCTGTCTGACAGCTAGCACACTGACAGCTAGAAACTGAAGGCAATGATGTTGAAAAAGAAAAGAATCAAGGTGTTGCAATGACCCAAAGTCCAAACCTCAACCTGATTGAAATGCTGTGGTAGGACCTTAAGAGAGCTGTACATAAACAAACCTCAAAGAACTGAAGCAACACTGAAGAGTGGACCAAAACTCCTCCACAATGATGTGAGACTGATAAAGTCATACAGAAAATAATTACTTAAAGGTATTGCTGCTAAAAGTGGTTCAACAAGATAGCCGAAACAATCATGGGGTGTACAGGACTGCACATAAAAGTAGACAAGAAATCGTAATTTATTCTCTAGTTCACTTTGCTTTCTGTGTTGAGTGCCAAAATACGGGTTTAGTGCAACTATCAAAATTGTATCAAACTGCAGTTTTACATAATATGATGTCAGCCTTTGCTATCTACGAGTTGACTTCTGTAACTTTTTATTATTATTAAAAAAAACTGGCTTAACTGAATGTATGCTATCCAGTGAGTACAGTCAGAGCTTATTAAAACTATCAAACAATTTACATTAACTTCTAAACTTCCACAGTTTAAAATGTCTTTGTTGAATTATGATGTCTTTATTGTGGACCTCTTGTGATCTCTTCCACATACTACAATATTTTGCATCTCGGGGTTTGCTTGTTCGCTTCAAAAATCTGTGTGGCTTTCCTTGATTGAAAAAAAGCAAAATTCAAGCCATAACAGTGTTCCAGTTCAAACATCTCTATTTTCAAGTTTGCTTATTTTTTATTGGCCATCTGCGTGATCTGCAATTTACTATATGAACCCAAGCTTTTCACTGCACTGTAACCCGTTCAGTTGTCAGTGAATCAACTACAGGAGCGTGATGACACCAGTGTGTGAGTGGCTACTGCACAGTCTTTCCCTGTTGTGGTCCATTCCTAAGCCCTGCAGTGTATTTATAGATGCAGTATACTTGTGCATTACCAAATAAATAATAAAACGCAACCATGGCCTGAGGAGCAAAAGAGAAAGGTAATTCATACTTGAGTGAAGTCCATATATATAAGAACCCTGAGTGCCTTTAGTATATTGTAAGTGCCAGCCTGTATTTTTGGCATTATGCACTTATGTAATATCAAGAGCAAAATGTTTAGAAGAAGAGGCTTTATAACTGGGGAAAAAGAGCAACCAGTTTCACTTATCTTTCTTGAAAGGTCTCGTTCCCTGCACACACACACACACACACACACACACACACACACACACACACACACACACACACACACACACACACACACACACACACACACACACCAACCACCTTTGGGTTGAAAATTGGATGAGAGCCTACACATATTTTCTCTAAGTGCCTTCATGACAGAAACAGACTAAGCAGAAGACTCAATACTCTGAGCTGCTGTATTTATTGAGGACATTAGCCGACAAGCAAGTGACCTTCCAGGAAAATCAGTAAGTCAGTGTCCATCCTGTAGTTTCAGATTGCTTCATCCATTTGTTCGAAGTAATGTTAATAGTTTGTGCTGTTTAAAGACAGCTCTGTGTTGGCTCAAGTAAATCAAGAAAGTGTAATTCTATTTTTTCAGGGCTACCTCTTTGCAGCCCAAATAATCTGGTAATGTATATTATTAGGTTTGCTCCTGCTTTTCTCTTTTGCTTTGGTCTGTCATTCTTGCAACATCTACTATCCTCTCTTGCCTTTTTTTCCCCTCCTGCTCTCCTTTTCTCCTTTTTTCCTCTCCTTTCCCCCCCCTCTCCTATCCATCTCTACTCGCTACCTCTTTTTTTTCCTCTGCTATGTTTCTCACTAGTTGGTGTCTGACCTACTTTCTCAGATTGCTGCAGTACTCTCCTCTGTATCATGGTGAAAGCACACACACACACACACACACACACACACACGCACAAACAGTGAGGTTCTCAAACATCCTCTACCCCAAAATCAGCCCCCACCTTTCCCATCCTAGTGAAGCAAGATAGCACCAGTGGGACCAGCACAGGATGTTCCCTTATTGGCCAAGCACCAGAAAGTCTTCCCAAGTACGATTCACAACAACGAAGAGAGTTTTGCCCTGAAGTGTTGTGCTCTTTTTTTTTTTCTACTGTTCTTTTTATTCTTTACGATGACATTACTGATGCAAGTATTATAATAACAGTGGTTTAACAGAGAAGATGAGGAGCACAGGCAATTGCAGAAAGTAAGAAGATACAGAGAATGGAAAACCGTGAGGTCCATCTTCAAAGCGAGCTTTTTCCTGTTGTCCTTTACACACGTACAAGCTAGCACATACACAAGAGACTGCAAAAAAATAAATAAATAAAAATTTGTGGCAAACCTGTAATAACACTGTATCTTTAATGTAGGTTACACAGGTGGAGACACAGGAGGGGGTGGACAAGTGGGAGGGAGACCAGACGATGTGGATCCATGCGTAGAGAAGCACAAAGGGAAAAGTTGAAGCAGTCCAGAAGAAAGGACAGAGAGTAATACAAGTGAGGGGGATGAACAAATCCCAAAACAGTTAATATAACTCGGACACGTGACTGAGGAAGGATTTGCTCATTGTTCTGATGATGGTAACGTGATGTGACTGCATGATGAAAAGACCGACTTTTGCAATGACAAGCAAGAGGACAAAAAGTATGACAGAAATTACAGTCAGAGGAAGAGTGAGGAGCTAAAGAAAAAGAAGCAAACCTAACAAGAGACTGAAGGCTAATAATAAATGACAGGCCTTAGCAACTTCTGTCAAGCGGAGGGACAGATGGGGCTCTGTGTCTTTTTCCAACATGTTATTCCATACAAATGATTTTAAAGCTGCTAGAACTTGTGCAGAAAAGTAGTTTATATTACCGAGTCTGACACAAAGCTGTATTAGGTGAGATGTATTCTGAATGTCAAATACACCCATCAAATCATTCTAACACAGGAGTGGTAAAACCTACACTATGGGCCACTTCATTAGGTATTCTTGTTCAACCACTCGTTAATGCAAATATGCATGGGCTCACCAAAACCGGATGATAAAAAAGACAAACGTCTGGTCTGATGAGTCTCAATTTCTGCTATGACATTCAGATTCAGGGCCAACAACACCAAATAACACCAAAACATGGCTCCATTCTGCCTTTTATCAACGTTTTAGACTGGCGGTAGTGGTGTAATGGTGCGGGGGATATTTTCTTAGCACGCTTCGGGCTTCTTTGTACATTTAAATGCCAAAGCCTGCCTGAGTATTGTTGCTGACCATGCCCATCCCTTTATGGACATGGTCACAGATCTCAGAATATATCAACTGGTTTCTTGAACATAACAATGAGTTCACTGTACTCAGATGGCCTCCAGTCAACACATCCCAATCCAACAGAGCACCTTTAGGATGTAGTGGAAGGGGAGATTCTCATTATGGGTGTGTAGCCAACAAATCTGCAGCAACTGTGTGATGCTATCATGTCAGTATGGATCAAAATCTCTGAGGAATGTTTCCAGCTCCTTGTTGAATCTGTGCCACAAATAATTACGTCAGTTCTGACGGCAAAAGGCGATTTAACCCAGTACTAGTAATGTGTGTGTAATAAAGTGGCCAGTGAGTGTATAAATCTCTATTCACTTTCTCATTTAGTCCTTAATTTGCTTATTATTGCTAATTTCAGTTCATTCTGACTCATTCACTTACACCTATATGTAATATAATCATGTGAACTTAGCCACAGTCCAGGCCTACACCTTAAGATGTTAAACATAATAAACAAAAATTGGCTAATTTTGTCTACTGACATGTTAGCACCCAAATATGGAAGTTAAAAAAAACTTTGTTTAAACTGATCTGACAGTGAGATCAGCTCATGAACTTAATACAGCAAAAATCACATTTCTGCTAAAACAAATGTAGTTGAGCATACTGTTCACAAACTCTGTTTTAAACAGTGCAGATCTGTTTAGATTATTCAAACATGCACATCCAAAAGTTAATTTAACTCCAGCTGCAAAGAATCACCTCTGTTTAAACAAAAAAAAGTTCATCTTACAACCAAAACAACCTTCAGTTGATGCAACATGAAGTGAAAACAAAAGTTCAATTAGTTTTGCTTCAGAATGATTACAATATACGATATAAGAAAAACATTTCTTTCAGTCACTGTACCTGTAGTGCAGGTAAATCTACATTTGTAACACCAGTAGAATACCACTCAGCTGTTATTTTCTACTCATTAATGACTGAAGGAATTTCAACTCATATTTTCTGGTGTTATGATTTCATCTGGAATAGGTTCGAAACCATTCTTGATTCAATAAAGTAAGTAAAATTTTGTTTTACCGTGTCAATCTTTAAGTCCTGCTCACTGAGCTGCAAATAAAACACAGGCTTACTGGCCTTAATGAGAAACAGAAAAAGCAGAGTAAGGTGTCTGAGAGTACTGATTTTTTTAAAGATATGTGTTTAGTTAATTGCATTAACTTTGATGCATGTTACAGAGTTCTTCATGCATTATATATGTATATAAATTCTGCACCCAACTAGAGTTGTTTGAAGTTCTAATATGTTGCTCATACCATCTCAGCTGTATGAGAGTGCAGAGCTGTACCAGGATACTTCCTCTTTGTGCTGCAGAGGTAATATTTTAAGTCATTGCACCCAATGAAACACTTAACTTTTTTTAAGATGGACCAGAAGATTGCTTCAGTATATGTGTGCTCTAAATGTCCCAGTGTAGCTTTGTGCCAAGTTCCGGCTATTTTGTAACACAAAAATAATGTTATTACAAAAATAATATGAATCCATTAAGAATCATAAGAGTCACAGTTCTTAGGTGAATTGATTGTTTTTCACCCATCCCTTTGATTTAAAGAACACCAATATTTTCTAATTATTCCATCTTAAATTGTCTAGCTGATGCAGTAGTAATACAGCACAGGCACCGGAGATTTGTGATGCTACTATGAATCCTCGCCTTATTAGCAGACATGTTTGTTTTTTTCTAAATTAAACTTGAACCTAGTAGGAAACTAGGAATACACAGATGAAGAAGAAGCGCTCTGTACTGAGAAAGCATGACCTAACAATGGCAGATAAACATATTCAATAAAAAAACAAAAGACACATTCAGGTTTGAGTGTTGTTACTCTGGCAGCTTGAACCAGAAGTATTTTACTACAATTAATTGGACCAAGAGCTGCTGAAAGCCACAATCAATTTTTGCTCCTGATAAAACAAAGGTTAGTTCATGTTTTCAGTAAGTAAACCGAGCTGTATTTACAATACCAGAGTACAGTAGATTGCACAGTAGATGCGAACATCAAATCAATACTATTTAATCAACATGGCAAGCAGGAGTTCTCTGGCTGTGAGAGAAGGACAGAGAAGCACTCCTACAGCTTGAACATTAATAAAATCTGCTTAAATCTATCCATCGACTCGGCCTGCAGCAAACAGCTGCGGATGAGTCTGTGTGCGCTGTATGCATATACATCTGTTGGTGTAAGTTCCTGGCACAAGTGTGCGTATGTGTGGACATGACTCACAATGTGAAAGAGACAAACAGCCTATGGGCACAGGAGGTGTGTGCGCACACTTGCTGATCACAGATAGCAAGTGGTAGCTGCATGAGCACTGCATTGAAGTGATGGAGAGGGATGAGCAGAAAGACAGAGAGAAAGAGGTGGAGGAAGATGATAAAAGGAGGAGTAGCAATCTGTCACTTCACACTTATTTATCTCCTTGGGCACTTTGTTCTCTCCCGCCATCCCTTTTTTCTCACAGCAACATGAAGGTGTGTTCTTGTCTGCACAGCCATGTTAATGCTCTCGATATATAGCATTTAGAGGCACAGGTGTAATGTGCTAAATTCCCTACAGTAAAGATACTGTTTGAGGCACTGGCAGCCCAATGACCTTCAAGGTCCAATACAGCCCCCCCCCCCCCTCCACTCTCTAGACACCGAAATTAGATTTGGAAAGATCATCAACATAAATTTAAAAGAGCGGGAGTCGAAGATGGAGAGAGGAGCAGATGAAAAAGAGCCTTTGAAAGAGAGAGAGAGGGAGAAACTGCGAAAGGAAGTTAATCACAGAGAGCGCTGATTGTGTTTCGATGGGTGAATGGAGAAGAGAGAGTGGAGGAATGGAGGTAGACGAGATGAAAAGAAAAGAGCAGAGCAGAGTAGAGAAGACAATGAGGGGCAACCGAGAGTGAGGCTGCAATAAAGAAACAGGGAGCAAGAAAGGAGGAGGTGTTGGGAGAGCGTGAATGTAAGTGATATAACCAAGGAGAGATCGTCGGAGCTGATATTAGCCCTACAGGCATTTTTGCATGCACGGCGGTGCGCAGTGCTCTTCCTTAACGGGACCCTAGTGGCGCTGTGTTTACTGCGGCACTATCCAGAAGAGCTTTATCATTACAGTATTACCACAGCCCTGCCTGGCTCTGTGTCACCATGACAACCACTGCGTTAGCCTCTGCTTTCAGGCACCAAGGACAAGACCAAGCCAAATACTGCTCCTACAGCTGGCGTAGGGGACTGAATATATAGAAGCAAGAGCCAAATTGTGATCATTCGGTCCAGATGCTGATTGTCCAATGAAAGACTGCAATTTATAAAGTTAAGGGTGCGTGACCTTGACAGTGATACATAAAGACAGGTAAAAGATTTTGCTTGTTTTTTTTTGGTTTTTTTACTGAAGGTGATGTTTGATTAGTATTAGTATGACAAACAGGGAACGGTGAAATGTGGAGTCTTTCCCAGAGGGCAAAGCAAATGGGGGACCGCTGCTGCAGAGTCAGCACTGATAAGGAGACACTGAAGGATGATCTGAAATCTGCACATGAATGAGGCATGAAAAATGAACGCTTAAACGATGAGAAATGCAGAATGTTCTCCTGAAGGGCAACCTGAACAGTGGCTTAGACCAGGATCAGTGATTAATCTATTATCTTAGGTGAACGACTGCCGCCATCACTCAGAGACTTCCAAAGTAACCACTTAGCGTGCAGTGCAAGTATAACCTTGGGTGGGTTACAGGAATAGCCTTCACTTGTGCCATCATTACTGCAGAGCAATACTGAAATTGAGGGTTTTGTTTCTTTAGACTAAGATCACAAAAATTAAAATTAAAATGAAACCTAACAGGAAAACGCAAAACTAAAATGTCGGAAGAGAGAGAAAGAGTTCCCTTTACGGGCATGGCACGTGAAATGGACAAGCAGTGAAACTGTACAGAAAGAAAAGAGAGAGGGAGGGATGAACACTTAACAGGAGAGGAGAACAGAAAACATGCCTTCCTTTTTTTTCAGCACTGTATATTTTATTTTTGTTTAATTATGAATTACTCATATGAGTTTAAGTTATGCTGGTTTTGCTTATGAAATATGTCTATGTGAACTACAATTGCATAATTGTGAATCCAGTCCAGTAAATACAGCTAATGCCACACTGGTGCTCCACTTCATATAGAACTGCAATCAACTATTACCAGCATTAATATGAACAATTATTGAAGTTTAATATCCCCACTTACTTAATTTCTTGCTGAAATTTAGAAATAATAATTAAAGCAACTGCCATGTCTTTAGGGAAAATACAGCATTGTGCAAAAATCTTGAGCCATCCATCATTTCTTTATATTTTGCTATTCTTCCAAACAGTGTGAACTCTCTTAGACAAGCTTACTTGTCATTTCTTTAAGTAGTGTTGCCACTGGCTGAAACACAGCTCCAAACCATGACAAAGCCTCAAACACTCACTGTTGTACTTCTCTCCTGACCTCCTCTGAACATACTGACAATGACTTGAACAAAAAATTTCAAATTTGGTTTCATCACTCCATAAGACCTGTTACCATTGATTTTCAGTCAGGTTCTTGTGTAATTTTGCATACCTCAGGCTTTTTTCCCTTCCTTAAGAATGGCTTCTTGACAGCCACCCTTCCACTGAGACCATTTCCGATGAGGCTTCAGTGAACAGTATATGGCTCAACTGAAGGGCCAGAAGCATCTCTCGGGTCCTATGATAGGTCTTTGGCGGATTTTCTTCTATTTCCTAAGGACATGACTTCAAGATACTGTACATCTGGTATGAATAGTTTTTTAGGCCTGACGTTTTTTTCTTTTGTCCTCCATTTGTCCACTTTCCTCAAATTTTTTAAGGACACTGCACACGATGCTGAGATATGCCAAGTTTTCAGCTACTAGTTCTTTGGGAATCACCTTTTTGGTGCAAAAACACAATGTTTAAAAAATCTTTCTTTGCTAAGTTGTCTGTTATGTGCGGACACAACACTAGTTCGGTTCTTGAGTTTAGAGTCTATTTTATAATTGAGGGATTCATAGGTCAGTGTTAAGTGGCTCAACAATTAAAAAAAATGTGTCTGAAAATGGACAGGTACAATGACTGGACTGAAAATGAGTGACAAAGCAGCCAATGTCTAAAGAAAAACTGGAGAAAATAAAGCCTGGAGAACTACTGGTCAAGACTTTTTTTAAAAATTAAACTAAAAAAATAAAAATACAAGCAAGTCTCGCTCCTTAGAAGCAAAATATAAATAACTGAGGGGTCGCTTTAGACCTTTGCACAGTAGTGCATAAAGCAACCACCAGCAGCTAGTTAGCTTCGACTCAGCCCAGGAAAGAAATAGTCCAGTGCAAACCTAATCATAATAATAACAATTTTACTAAATAAAAATCAACCAACTGATATCAACACTGATGATCAAAAAAGTTCACCATACAGATTTTAAGAGAGATGGCTCTGTCATTTCATGTGCACTGATCTAATGTTATCATTATCAGGACGAGATCCATGGTAATATCATTTATTTCTCGCTAACCATCTCTCTCTCTCCCAGATGAACAGCAGCCATGCATCAAGTAGAGCTGCCTCATTAGGCAAAATCACAAGTATTTTGTTCAAATCTGAGATTACAATGAGTTAATACAGTTACTCACTGATTTTGGAAACAACATGCTTTTAGCCTGGCAGGGTGTGAGTCTGGGATTTTAGAGAGACAAAAGCCGCCAACTGATAAGGAAAGGGGTACGCCGGATTTATAGCACGAGACAAAATTAGAGCAGCATCGTGTAACTGGATGCTGTCCAATAACAAGTTTTATCACAGTTATCTTTGTTGACAACTGATGGAAGCCATAACTGTAATTGAAAATCAAATTTGATTAATTGTCAACCTTTAATCTCAAGTAATCAACATGGGTGGGGAAAAGTGGCACAGAGCTCAGGACATGCTTAGAGCCCCTACTAGGGGTCACCCACCACCCAACATGGGACACTGCGGCATTTGAAGGGCAGGAGAGGTAGGGTATGAAAAGGGTGGGCCTGGTAAATGTGGCACATGCAGCAGGACAGCTACATACATATGTTGCATTAACAAATGTGCAAAGCACGTGACCACATCCCACGCTCATACGCATGCTTATCAGGCTTATCAAACCCCCTGAATCCAGGAGGACATGAAGGAGCAGTAATATTGGAGGTTGGGCTGAGGTTTTGAGATATAATTAGCTTCTTCTCTTGGTAATCCTTGCGTATATTTTATTTTCTGAGAGATGGAAACGCTGACTTTCAAGGGTCAGTGCTCTTGGAATTGATTCAGGTACAATTTCAATCACAACACACGCTTCTGTTTCAAGAGATTCCCTGAATGACTCAACTCCTTGACATGATACAGTCAAATCGGTAAGCTGTTACACACACACACACACACACACACACACACACACACACACACACACACACACACACACACACACACACACACACACGCATACACACACAGCTTTCTAGTCGACACGTCACAGTGTCGTACATGCTCTGCAGCATTCAGGTCTCCTCCATTTCATTCCCACTGCAATCCTGTTACGTTAAAAAAAAAAAAAAAAACATGCTGTGTGGAGGTAAACTGTATGCACGTATATTTCTTCTTGTCTGCTCTGTATTTGGTTCAGACTCTTTCAACATATATTTCCATTTCTTCTAGCGATGCGACTCCAATCTCTCTCAGTCAGGCTTTTTTCTTGGTTTCTCACCCCGCAGTCTCCATCCGTGCTCTCCTATCCTGCTTGCACTGTCTGAGACACGTAACGCAGGTCTATTTTTCTAAACCTCCTTTGTCCTTGCTTCCCGTCCTCTCCGTGCCTGCTTCAGTACTTCAGCGCATATTCCACCTCTTATAAAAGAGAAGAACTATCATGGAACATGAGCAAATCACAAGCTGGTCATAGAGTTAAACAAAAAAAAAAAAAGCCATGAAACTTTTCGGAAAATTTCCTGATCTGGACAAATGTTTGGACACATCTCCTCCAGATCACGTTTATATTTAAAATGCTCATTCGCATATACACACACTCCAACTCGCCTCTGCTGCCATTTGGACAGGAGAGACAATTGCAAGCAAGCAGATGGTCACACAGGAATTGTCCCAGTAACACCCTCTAATGTAATTTTCCAAGGGAATGAGCAGGGATCCAGTTTGACTGTTTAAGTGCCACTAGCCAAGCAAAGGCACAAACTTGTAACCGTAGAAGCAGACGTCTTAATAACCGCATGGTAACTATCAGCACAGGACAAAAGGTATTTGATAATCAATTACTACTCCTTTGGGTCATTCTTTAATTACGCCAAAACTGAACTGGTTGGGAAGACTTGGCAGTTATCTTACCCTGAACTCAGTCCCTTTGGGTTTTACCCTATTGGTCAGCAGGGTCTGGCTGCAGACCACCATTCTAGACACATTTTGCAGGCTCCACTCTCAGGAAAGCTTCATTCTGAGTACCGAAAATATGATTTGCCCCCGAGACTGTAGAAGATGATGTGGTATGTTCTCATTTACATTCAAAGTTATGTTATACATCTCTTGAGGGTAGCTGCAGCATGAAAAGTGTGCTAACGTGGCTACTGTTTGCTAATCAAGTTCTAATCAAAGCAGGACATTTACTTGAGCTCAGGCAAATTTTGGTGAACATTTCTGTTGTCTGACCTTTAACAAACTAATATTTATTCATGAAAACTGCCACAAGGAGAGCCAAAACAATTAGCTGATTATCTGATTTTTAGAGTGATCTGAAAAACAGTCAGTGATAGGATTTGTTGGTTCTCTTTGTGTTATGTTACACTGATGTCAGACATAATCTTGGGGTCCAGGTAATTCTGACTGGGATTGTTTGCAACATGTTTCTGCTTTTGAAATATTAATAATTATTTAAAAACATTAAAAATGTCATTGTACAGTCTAAAATCATTACACGATTGTAATGTAGTTATTACTGCAACATTAACCAGGTTAAACAAAATATATAATGATAAACTGATAAATTAAGCAGTCTCCAAAGTATTTACGAATGAAAAAATATTGATTAATTCTACCCCTATGCGACTATGGGAAGCCTTGTTGTTTCATTTGATTGCTAACTAACATTGGGTTTGTTTAACGCTTTGCTCACATGTGAGTGAGAGTAATCCGCAGGGTGACATGTGGAGGCATGAAGTGATTTATCGGTGTGATCTAAGTGTGCACACTCAGCTGAATGGTTTATGGGCAGCTACCCTTACAGTGTACGGGCCAATGTGTACATGTGAGCACGCTCAGAATGATGTATGTTCAGCCAGGTGTTTGAGGGAGTCAAATGAACATGCGTGCTATAATAGCAACAGATAATGTGTTTCTCTACCACATTAAGACTTTCTTTAGCTCCTGCTGGATATTGTTTATGAATTACTGACTGTGAAAGGACTTTTGATTCAGCATGCAATTAAAACATTTATTTTTTCTGTCAGTATGTGCACACTGTGTATTCCTTTGTTTACTTATACATATGAATGTGGCAGTTTGTGTGATTATTACAATACAGAACACACTGCTCCCTTGCGTGATTTGACAAGACTTGCCCCATTTAGAGAATTCAGACTCCTACCAATGTAATCGGCTCAGGCACCGCGTGAGCTCTCCACCACGCCACTGTTCTGAATGTTTCCAATTCCAGAGCACGGGAGCAAAATTGCCACAATGTCCAGCTAATTGTGTGTACAGTCCTGGAGAGTGCTGATTCAGCACTTAACCAGCATGGCTAAATGGACCGAGGCCGAGGTGAAGGAGGGAGAAGGCGGAGAAGGACATAAAGAGAGAACATATTAAAAGTGCTTAATGTTTCTGCTTGATATATGATGCCCTGTCTGTAGTTTGACATTTTGGCAAATACCCTCATTTGTTTTCACTGCCAAGAGCAAGGAGATGGATACCACTTACATGTGTGTTGGATAAATATGTTGCTACAGCCTGCAGCAGCAGCTGTAACCTCAACCTAGAGACAGCTAACCTCTCTGTCCAAAAGTAACAAAATCAACATGCTAGCACCTGCAAAAGTCACTAATACTGTCCCATTTGTTTAAACTGGATAAACCCAAGTGTACATGGAGCAATTCACCATTTTTCAGAGGGCTATGTGTCAGTCTAGTTCCTGGCTCGGAGCAGTTGCCAGGCAACCAGCAGAGCCTCCAGATAGTCACTGGTCCTGGCTAAGACATAGCTAACATAACCCCTGTAAGATGTTAAATCAGTGCTTTTACACTTCCAATTTTTGTGCAGGTTTGTAGAAAGAAATGGCACATAATGTGTTACTTAGTGGCATTCAGGATTTACTAGTAGGTTTATTGGTTACTAGAACCCAGCCTTCCTGTTTCCCCCTGTTTTCGCCGTTTATGCACAGCTAAGCTAAACAGCTGCTGGCTGCTGCACCACATTAACTGTACAGGCATGAGGCATATCAGATGTCTCATCTAACACTCAGCAAGACAGGGGCTGAGCATATTTCCCAAAATCTTGACCTATTCACTTAACCTCTTCCTCCCTGGAGGTCCATATGATGGGTCCAGGCCATGTCTGTTATAAAAAGGCAACCGAATGGATTTTATTAAGGCGCCACAGCCTGATACATTCAATGGAAAAAAACAGTACCAAGACTAAATTTGTAGTATTTTATTGTTGTTTCACTTAGTTTGGTAGAGTGACTATTCATGATTTCTAGAAGTGGTTCAGTAATGCTGTTTTTTGGCTCACTGATAAAGGTTGCTACTGATTAGGCTGAAAGAAAATTGGCAGTTCTTTTTATTTCACTCTGTTGACTGATAATAAGGATAACGACAAAATGTATCTTACTTACAGAGAGCCAAAGTTGTTTATTTTGTCCTAGCCTCAGGCATAGGTCACAAACATATGGCCTGCGGTCCAGAACCTGCCTGCCAAACAGCCCTGTTGGGCTCACTGCATGCCTTTACAGACAGTAAAAACTGAAGAAAATGAGGGAATGTATTGGGATACAGGAATGCAGGAAAAATACAGGAATGTATTGTGCAGATGTCCTGCGTTACAAGTTGTAAGAATAGATCACACCATGAGAGGCTGATTTCATCTAACGGCTGAGTAGCGCAAGAGTAAAAATAGCATGGCAACCTCCTTGCGACTAGAAAAAATTGATGGTTGCCCAGTGATTGCATTGAATTATTTATTTTATTTATTTATTTATTTTTTTGCATTTGTTGATGGATTGCAAGTAGTTGCAGTGACCAACTGTTCACCCAAAAGCAAGTGATTGCACAGGTCGCTTGGTGTGAGCCAACCTGTTTCCAAACAATCATGGTTTGACTCAGGCTGACTGTAGTCACTCTCAGGCAAAACTTTGCAAATAAACTTTTTAAACACGAGCATCTTGCCAACACTTTGTAATCAATCTAAGTTAGTCTACTCAACTCATCTGTGACACTTGTCTTTGCAGTATGGGACTTGACTCAACTGGCTGCCATCTGGTTGTATTCTGGTTATATTCCTATTTAAAAGCAAGATATGCTGTTTTGCACTTTGGTCACTAAGAAAGCTGCAACCGCCAAATACCTGCAGAGAGTAAGGCAAGTCCTGAGGAGTCTGCTGAATGGGAAGAACAAGATCCATGCAATCAACACCTGAGCTTGAAGTACAAAGACCACCTGGAGGGTGAATGGGGATTTTTAAAAATGTATTTATATAAAAATACAAAGGTCACATCAGACTCTTTTTGGTCCTCTCAAGTGTTTTTTGCTTATTCAAAAGTCATGGTTCTGTCCTTGTTATGAAACATCAAGAATTTATCCAGTTATGTATCACCAACAGACAGTGCTCAAGTTACAAGGTATTGAACGGTGGGACAGGGACTTCCGACGATGCAAACACAACACGAGAAGGCCTGAGGTACAAAACCTTGTCAGGGAAAATTGAAACAGAACAAAATATATTTACCATCTGCAGGCACAGGAAAGGCAGGTGAAATAAATGCCACACCTCCACTTGATCTGAAAAACAGTTTATCTGAATTAACTCGGTAAGTACCTAAAAAAAAAAATTCTCTTTTCTCTGTGAGGACAGGTTTGGAGTTTTAGGTATATTGAGACTTGGGGGGGGAGGGGGGGGGGGGGGGTTGCAAAGTATTGGTTATGTACTGAATGGTCATATAAGTACAAAGTCTTATCCTCTCACCAGTAATGGAAGAAAAGATTTGCCATCAAGAATGAAATTAGGGCCTTTTTTCCCTTTCTTTGCTATTTTCAGATGCAGCCCACAGGGAGGGGATCTAGAATGGAAGTGGGAAAATAGGCCTTTTTAGCAGGATTGGGTTTGAATGGAAATAACTGGAATGCACTCCCACTGCTGAAGGTAGAATTTTAAGTCTGTGCACCAACAACTCTGTTTCCAAAAAAAGCTGTGCATAAAATAAGAATGCAATGATTTGAAAAGTATTTAATCATGTTATTTAAATACAAATAGAATAAATAAGACACAGTGTCTCTGTACTTTTTGAAAGAAAAAAAAATCATTAAAATGAATGCTCATTTAAACTTTGATGGAGCAAGAACTTTTAAAAAAGTTGGGACGAGGCATGTTTACCACTGTGTTACATCACTTCATTTTTAACAACACTCTGTAAGCGCTTGGGAACTGAGGAAACCCACTGCTCCAGTTCTGAGAGCAAATAGTTTTCCTATTGTTGCTTGATAAAGGATTTTAGCTGCAGATTGGGCCTGCCATTGCTACATTAATGATTTCATAATGAACAGAGTCCAACAATATAGGATTTTAAAGACCAATACCAATATTTGGTGATTTAGACATCTAATATATTGGTCAATATTTTCTTTTCCTTCAGACACCCGAAACTTCCCAAGATTTCCCTAACATCTGTTATATGTAGTTACTGATGAGTCCTTATTAAGGTAATATGACAGTGCAGTTCAAAAAGAATAATTTTATTGTCAAGATGACTTGTGAACTACTCATTTATGCTCTGCCCGACTTAAAAATGCCAATATCGATATATCAGCAAACAGCCTTTCAATGAGTGAAAAAATCATTGTATTCTCTTTTTACATTACACGCAATGTCCTAAATTTTTTAGCGGCGCTGTATCACTTCTAAGGGTGATTTGTATGAAAAATTATCTCGTGCTGCAGTTTAAAAACAAAATGCTATCAAGATGATGACAGTAACAGCTGTAATGTTAACTCTACATGAAGTGTAGACACAAGAAAGGTAAAGTCAGGGATGGCTACAATTGGCTGGGATTTGCAACAGAAAATTGCAGACAATAGACAGTCACCTTCACCATAGTTCCCATTAAGATCCTACCAGAATTGGGAGTTTCTGTATTTGGAACTGTGTGGCTCTGGGGCAAACATAACTGGTGCAAAAAAT
The DNA here is from genome assembly GCF_007364275.1 of Archocentrus centrarchus. Classification (NCBI taxonomy): domain Eukaryota; kingdom Metazoa; phylum Chordata; class Actinopteri; order Cichliformes; family Cichlidae; genus Archocentrus; species Archocentrus centrarchus. The sequence continues at coordinate 9,311,696 of NC_044364.1, forward strand.
CTCACAAGACTATGCTAAATTAGAAGTGACCTAGTATATAGTATAGATCCTGTGTCAGATACAGTTAAAATCAAAAGAGGACAGCACGCTTTATTGAAAATTTATGTAAGACTTTATCAAAGGCCTTTTCATTACTAGTGCTTATGTGCCAAATTAGACAACTAAAACACTTATTTTTGTCTTTGCAGATGTAGCTTTTGGGTCACAAAGTCTTAAATGAGATGTAATATCCCCAACATGAACTACTGATCTTCTTATGTTACATAAATGCCTATCAGTAGAACCTTTCTGTCTATTTTCTGTCCAGTCCTGTTATTTTCTACCTGGAGACAACCTGTTCTGAGGCTGTGGCAAAGCGGCAGGTCAAATTTGTGTTTATGACAGCATTGTGCGCTCCAGCACTGAACACAGTGGAGAAGAACAGCAAACAATGAACCACAAGACATGACCTTCGGGAGAAAAAGCGTTGCTCCCCCCCAAAAAAGACTCAACTACAGACACACACAGTCTGATTTGGAAGGGGCAAAGGGGCGTCTTGTACATGCTGAGCTACAAATGGTGCTTTGTCAGAAGACTGCTGACAAAGACAACTGTACCCTTCTGGTTTGAAACTGGAAGTAACCAAAGTATAGCAAAACCAGTGGGGCAGTATTATAGGACAACAAGAGGAAATTCATCAGTTAATAGCAGGTTAAAGAAGTAGATTTTTAAACAAAGGGTAGTATATGTAAAAGTACACAAAGGGATCATTAATCAATTCTACATTCATATAAAGACTTGTGGTTAAGTGGTGTTATTGTTCAGTGTGTCACATTCCTTCAAATTAACTCCCTTAACCCAGACTTTAACATCCAAAATTGACAACTTTAAGTTAAAAAAAATAATAAGTAAATACATAATAATTATCCATCAGGCCTTTTTTTCTTCATCATTAACATATATTCAACCTGTCAAGTGATAACTAACGACACTGACAAAACATTACCTCGGTTCATCTGTATTAGTAGATTATGTTCTTTTTCTTTTAGGATCACTGCTGTTCAAGCAGACTTCTTTAAAACAGTAAGTTGAGAAAATATCAACAGCAAAGGAAATAAACAGGCCAAGATCAAAATCTGTCTTACTGGAAAATCTATGTCACCCAGGCCTGGATCAATAATGAAATTAGATGCAGATTGTATTGTATAACACCTCATCAAAGAGAAACATATACATCCATAGAATTTGTCAATTGGTTAACCGTTTATGTTCAACGGTGCAGAATGAGCCCGAGCTTACTCAGAGTTTAAGAGCCAATTGAGAAAGAGAGAATAGTGTTAAAAACAGGCAAAGAGAGAGGATAATCAATAAAATATCAATCAATAGGCAGGCAAGAGGGTTGCAGTAGGAAAATTGGATAGCTCGAGTCTTCACAGATAATCGAAGACGCTAAGACAAGGGTCCCCACCCCCATCAATGTCTTTCTTTCTGTGATTGTCACCTCCTCCTTGTTTGTCTCAGTACCCCTCTTTCACCTCTCTCTCTCTCTCTCTCTTCCGTTTCCCCCCGTCAGTATCCCTCTCAGGTTTCTCTTCAGTCCCTCTTCCCTCGATTTCTCTCCACTATCTCACCTCTTCTCCATTTCTCTCTAACTCCCACCCCCTCCACCTCTTTTCTCGTTCTCCACTGCTCCCCCTCCTTCCTCCCGTGTCTACTGCAGCAGAAAAGCCAGCACAGAAAACCAGCATGTGTGTTTGTACATGAGTGTGTGTGTCTGTGTGCGTGTGTGTGTGTGTGTGTGTGTGTGTGTGTGTGTGTGTGTGTGTGTGTGTGTGTGAGAGAGAGACTACGGTAAATCCATGAGCTAGCCTCACACGATCGCCAGCCATGAAGGTGAAATTGAGAAAAAGCCCTGCATGCTCCGATCAGAACATTGATTGCTGGCACGTTACATCACAGCCATGCAAACAAACCCCCTTTAAATCATTAGAGTAATGTCTCTCCTCCTGTCTCTCTTTATTTCCTCTCATCTCCTACTTCTTCCCTCCGTCTCTCCCTCATCTGTTGTATTTCCACATCAGCATCTCGTTTTTTTTTCTTTTTTTTCCCCGTTTCATAGCCCTTCTTCATCTCTCTCTTCTCTCTTCACATATAATTTGGATCCCTTGGGATTAAAAAGGTTCTACCACACTGAACAGGACACATTAAGAAAGAGCAAAGCTGTAAAAAAAAAACAACAAAACAAAACAAAAAAACAAATGATCTGGGTCACATCGCTGTTTGACGTATGGCACTGGCATATTAGACCTACACAGTGAAATGGTGCTACATTCACCCACAAATACAGCCAGTGTTTTGCAGGCACTGAAATGAATCCAACTAATCCCACCTTAACACCAGTATAGTATCACAAACACCACTAACTGCAGCCATTATGCTGAATGAATGTTTTTGTATGATTCATATGAACTTTGCCTGTAGATGTAGTATTTAACTGTACATTGCATAATACAGAGCATAATACAAACCACTCTAGCAGCTAGACAGCAGATACAGTAGCTGGCATCCGAGGGGCGGCAACAATGAAAATGCCATCTCATTTTGCTAGGACCAAATTTGCATGTAAATCCAAACAATATCTCCTTCCTGTATAAATAACTACCTGAGAGAGTTGTTTTGTTGAAGAAGAAGAAGAAGAAGAAGAAACAGCCTTTATTGTCCCACAGAGGGGAAATTTGGGTGTAACAGCAGCCTGAAGCCTGCATGAAGTTGAGGTAGACAGGGCTAGAGGTAGTGAGAAATCAATCTGAGACTGATTGTTAGAGAAGCACTTCCTGCCTGATCCCAAGTCCAGAGAGGCAGATCAGGTGGCCTAAACCTAGACTAAGTGTCCGTCACAGTCAGGCACTTTCCTCTTCCTCTGGAGGGAACTGAAGCAATGTATGCAGATCTATACTTGCCGCCAGAAGACATGTAAATGTATGTGTGAGTTTTGAAAATAGAGGGCGTGAAGGTATTGTCTTATCTGTGACTCCATATAGTATGTATTGCTGAGTGTGCAATGATTTATGATTTTATTTTTTTCCCACTCAGCTATTTTCAGTGTGATGCCATGAATGCCTGGCCACTGCAGGTGTCTGCTGACTGTCTGGTTTTGAATGTGAACCTACAGTATTCATACATTCACAGCACCGGTGGCTCCTCACACACCTTCAATACAGAAAATAACACTAACATCAAAGACAGGGTGCAAGATGAGGATGATTAAACTATAACACTCGATATACAAAACAAACAAACAAGCAAATAAAAGCAGCTGTGATCAAACAGCTGGATTTGCCTTTAAGTGGGTGGGGGGTGGGTGGGGGGCAGATACCACAGAACCACAGATCCAAAACACAGTCAGGGGTACCTGTTACTCTTACACCTGTATGATCAAATGACATTAATCGGTTACTTTTAGGAAGTAAATCATTAACTATTCACATTAAAACAATAAAGGCTATCCCAGCTCAGGAGTAAGTTATGCGTAACAGGAATAACGACCGTGCGTAAAAGGCATGTAGCGTTCAACTGGGACAAGAAAGGCTGACAAAAAACAACCCAGCAGAGTGTAGCACTACCAAGGGCAAATGTGTGAAAAGACGTGCAATACAACACTGACGTTTCGGTGCCGTACAAGCCTCTTAGGCGATGTGCTAGAATAAATACGACTGACATGAAAAACGGCACACTGATGTGCATCATAAACGGACAAGAATCGCCTAATGAAGGCGTTTGGATGCAGGAGACGCAGCGGATGCTGCGTTTGGAGGCAGATATGTATTAAACCTGCTGGAGCAGGAGAAATCCACGATGAGAATCACGATAGCGAGACAAATGTGATAATGTGATTGACAGTCTTTTTTGTTACTTCGACTACAACCCATTTAGCAATACAGCTGACATACAATTTTCCATTTTTCCTATGCTATCAGCATTAATTATTCAATATTAGTAAAGCTATATACACACCAACATTTAATACCAGCTTCATTGTTAGAAATAACACACCAGCAGTCATAATTCTTCCCTGGATTATGAAGGGTTTTTCTGCTTTTACAGGTAATGTTAACGGGATGAGTAAAAAGAAAAGTTTTTGAAACTTATCATCACTCAAGCAGTGCTCTGACACATCATTAGTCAGAATATGCAACAGTAGCCTATGCAGAGATAACTTGGTCCCTCTAAAAGAGACATGGGTAACTCACCCGGGCATATTTGGAGGAATACGGGTCTTCAAACAGTGCCCATATTCTGGGCTGCCAGGTTTTCCACCAGCCCGCTTTCCTCGCGTCCTCTTGCATGCACAGTCTTTTCAAGTCCCCATCCGCACCACCCAGCGCCGGGTCGTCGTCTGGCGCGTCCGGTTCTGGAGTCTCGAAGCTGTCCAGTGCCTCCTCTGCATCCCGATGCTGCCGGTAATTCATCCAGCAACAAGCCTCCACGTCCGTCTCATCGATGCCCCAGAAGGCCAGCTCCTCTTCGAACAGGGGACCGCACACATCGTTGGGACAGTGCAACTTCCCGGTGCGGTAATAGTTGAGGATGAAGGAAAACACTGACGGGTGGCGGTCGAAGAAGAACTCGTCTAATTTGGGATCGTAGTCGAAGTTGCTGAACGCGTCCGGCTCGGTGAGCCACGATAAGCGGGTACCGGGCAACGTTTTTAGGGTGCTCCGGTAGGTCTCATGCCGCACCCCCCCGCAGTTTATCACGATTTTCTCGCTTTCCGACGGACAAGTCATGTCTGCGCTGTAACATGCTTTGTTGGACGACTTGTTCCCACCCTTGCGCCCTTTGAAAGAGGATACACACACCGAACTGAGCATAGAGGACCGGGGGGAGGGAGAGGATGAGAGAAACCGAAGGGAGGAGGAGGGAGGAGTCTGCGGGAGAGAAAAAAGGGCATAAATTTTAGCATAAGGGAAAAAAAAGATGTGGATATCAACATGAGAATCACACGCTAATGCCAGCTGTATGTGCAATTATTAACTTGATAATCAGCCAGTGGAAGGGCGGAAAACGACCTTGTGCAGGTGCAGAGGGAACAAGGGGAGCAGGGATGGAAATGATAGGTAGCAAAGTTGTTTTTAAACACAGCATCCTGGAGCAAAAACATGCCAGAGCAATAAACAGGTGGCTTGGAGCACATTCATGAGTCAGCATCCATATGGGCTGATTGTTGACACCACAGTGATGAGAAGATCCCAGTCTGGAGTTACTGTGCTGTGGCTTTAGGGTCTCTAAACTGATCTGGTAGATGCTTAAGTCAGTGTTTATTTGAAGCCTCTCTCTAACTGAGCCATTCAACTTAACTTCACACCACCTGCAGAAATTCTGCAGGAATACCTGCTAGAAAATGAAACAGAAAGATAACTGAGGATCTTTCTTATTTTCCCCCTTGCTCAAGAATGCCTCTCTGACACGGTGGCGCATGTGTGTGTGTTAATTGCCTCCCGAGAGTGTGGTGTCCGTACTAATGTTAGATCTCCTCAATCAGCCTCTGCGCGTGCTACACACACTGCTGCAGCCCCCTCCGACCGCACTGAGATTCACGCAACACACAATTATGTCAGGGCTCTCTCTGCAATTCTCTCTCCTGTGTACTATGTGTGTGTAAAGGCATGCAGGGATGGATAAGAGGAGGGGAGTGAAGTAAAGGTGAGAGGAAGTGGACATAAATCAGATTTTTTTTTTTTTAATGGAAGGGTCAAAAAGGACAGAACAATCAGGAGAACAAGGCTCAGACAAAGATGTTATGATGAGGACAAAGGAGGGAGAAAGGAGGATTTTGAGAAAAAAAAGAGACAAAGTGAATGCAGCACTCTCACTAGGGGCATTTACAGTGAACAGCTAGTGTAATATTGTCTCTTCTCTAGTAATGGAAGAAGGGTGTGTGTGTGTGTGGGGGGGGGGGGGGGGGGGGTAGCATTGCAAAGGAGAGTGCTCTATAAAAGTGAATGAATTCTGCTGCAGTAAAAAGCCAGAGTTATTTGCGCTCTCCCTCTCTTTCCACACCAGGTGAGGTCAGATTGTTCACCCATGGGCTGCTTTGCCATCCAGAAGGGCTAGCGATGTTTCAGAAAAGCCACACATTGGCAGTCACAAAGCCTATACCTGCACTGTATCTATGTTGCTAACCTTTTTTCTATAGTCAAGGAAATGCACCACTCTCCTCCTCCCCATCCTCCCCTGCAAGCTCTGAGTGGCCCTCCCCCTCTCCCTACTTCAACTCTCTCCCTCACTTTGTCTTCCTCACTTGCGCTCACATTCCGCATAAAGGAATCACATTTCATTGAAGGAGGGGAATCAAGGCTTCACTTCTTTCTCTCCAGTGTCTCTGTCCATCTCTGTCTTTCTCTCCAGTTCTTTTTTTCCCAATCTTTTCATTCACTCGCTGTATCTTAGTCTAATTCCCTCTTTTCTTCCATTTCACCCATCCTCCTTGCTTTTCTTTTTCCAAAGTAAGCTTCCTTCACTTTGGGTCAACTCTTTCCTCCTCGGTTCCCTCACACTTTTGCTATCTTTCACGCAGGATGCTGCTTACTGTGTCTCTTATTCTTTACTAGTGTTTAATCGAGTGTTTTGCACTTTTATCTGAAGAAGCAACTTTTTTTTCCATGGAAAAGTTTCCTACCGCTTGGCAACACTCAGGTAAGATCCAATAAGATCAAGGCTACTGCATGGGTTAAGTACTAACTGCACAGGAGACAAAAAAAACTTAAATGGATATATTTTAAGTGCATAGCTGAGAAAAATCTAAGTGTTAAAGTTTTTACTTTTTATATTTGGCAGTCTTAATTCTTTGCAGGTTTTTGCTGCAGGAGCATCCAAACTGCTTACTTGACAGAAAAAAAAAATGAAATCCTGCACTATGAGTTTGAGAGTTGCACTGCATTATTGTGCCAAAGTGATTTAGTTTGCATCTTAACGTTTTAAATAGAGGCTAAAGAAATATGTTCTCCAAACAGAATGTTTGGAAGTGATGAGGTCAGGAAGGGAGAGTGTAAAAAGATCTTAATCAATAGTCAGCCTTGTCCTGTGGGGCTTTCCAGCAGAGAATACCTGTGTTGTGGGATGGATTATATTTCAGCACCATGGACAGCACTCTCTCCCACTGTGCTGCTCAGGGACTAGCTCCCCTTAATGGGAACTTTTTAGAAGCAGCTTCTGTGAACTCCCTGTGAAACATTTATCCTTTAAATAACTTTTTGTTTTGTTGTTGTTTTAACTTTGATGCTTTGCACCATGACGTGTACTTCACAGGCATTTGTAGAATATAGTTGAACTGCTGAATATTTTATATGTGGACAGCCGCAAGTCTATCACTGTGGTTAAGTGCCTTTTTGTCCCCTCACAGTTAAACATGGTAGGTTTACTGATATTTAGTAAGTATTCTCTCATGTATCAGAATCACAGGTAAATTGAGAAAGTGCAAAGCTGGGTTCTTCCCACACTTTTTAGGAGTCGTTAAGCCTTTAAACTTAAGCTTAAGTGAAAGTTGCTGTCATCAAGACAAGATTACCTATAAAGAGTTTAGAAGTTAAGTGAATGATTTGCATTTCTGGAGAATGACCAGAGTCAGCATCAGCATCTTAAGCACTGACAAATGCACAAAAACCCACCAGAGCAAAGCAGAGGAGCATGAAAAGTGGGGAGGTAAGGCTACAGAAGGTGCAAAATGAAGAAAGTCAAAAAACTAGAGGAGATTTTAAAAAATGGTGAGAAAAAAGACAGAAAGGTACAGGAAAGAGGATTAAAAACTGAATGAAAAGTGAGGAGGCAGAAGGTGCAGAGGAAGCAAAGTGGAGGACACCCCCCCCCCCCCCCCCCCCTCCCCTGCAGCACCACCACTTTCTCTCTCCTGCAGCCTTTCCTGCCTTGGCCACCATGTCCTGCGCCACCCTGCTACTACTGCCTCACCACTGCACACATGCACCGGGTAAAGAAAGCGAGAAGGAGGGGAGAAGGAGAGAGGAGTGATGGAGGGAGTGAGTGAGAGAGGGAGGGAGGGGGATACATACACACACACAAATGCATGCTCACCTGGCTACAATGAATGGGCTGAAAAATAAATAAATAAATACATTTTGGAGTCATAAGTGACTTGATTATTATAAACCTTTAAGGACAGGAGATCATTTCTGCAGATAGATACAGAGAATGGGGCTCAGAGAGGAGGAGTGCACGCGCAAAGCTCATGCACGAAGACTGCACTGACGCTAATATATATTAGCAGAAACACTGCAGCAAGAGGGGGAGGGCGCATGAGATTATGGGATGCATTGACTGTGAGGTACCAGCAGCAGTAACAGGGGGAGGGGAGGAGAGTGCACGCTAGAGAGAGAGAGAAAGAGAGAGAGAGGAGGAGAGAGGAAGCGAGAGTGAGAGGAGGAAAGGAAGGAATTTGGAGGAGTGCTGACTATGCGGAACAGAACGAGCAGTTGGCAGAAAAAGAAAAAAACCTTTACCAGTCACAGAGGGGGAGATAGGAAGAGATGAGAGGCAGTTAGATGTGTTGGAAAAGGAGGAGTGTTTGGAAGAAAAGAAGAGTGATGGATAGAAAAGTAGAGGTACTTAAGGTATAGGAGAAAGTGGAACCTGAATGATGCGGGGCGGGGGGGTGAAAGAGAGAAGCCAAAAATAGGTGGGGGAGGAGAAAGAGAAACACAGAAAAGACCTTGCAGTGGTTCAGGATAGCACCTGAATGGACATGCAGGTATGTGTGGAAAAGTATGTGTGTGTGTGTGTGTGTGGGGGGGGGGGGTTAGAAATGTCCTGCAGTACCAATAAAAGGCTGAGGAAGGAAAACCAGTGTATGGATGTAAAACAGATATACAGCTGAGCTGAATAGCAAATGTGCCACTTGGGGGGAAAGGAAGGCTTTGCAGGCAAGTGTGTAATGTATATTTATGTATGCGCGTGTGTGAGGAAGAGAGAGAGCACAAATTACGTATGTGTTTCTGGTGTGCAGCCATTTTTTTCCCCACCAGCTACCTCATCAAAGGATGTAACCACAAGGCTTCACGCTGTTCCATCCATATCACCACCCTCCCTCCCTATCTCCCTCCCTCCCTCCTTTCCTCGTTCCTCTCCCCCTCATTGCCACTTTGGCTCCCTCTCCTCTCTCACGCACTCCCCAGTGCTGAGGAGACCCCAGCAGGAGAAACCGAAGCACTGCAGCATGGTAAAAGCACTGCGGTCACCTCCCCTTTTAGTGCGGTGTCACACCACACACTGTCCTCTCCTCCTTTTGACTGTCACTGCACCTCATGCTGTAACTCTCTTTCTGCCAGGAGAACAGAAGATGTGTGTGGGTGTTTGTGTTTGGATAGTGGTACGGGGTGGGCAGAGTATGAATAACAGGAATTACATGAATGGATCGAAAAGAAAGCAAAAAAAAAAAGGGTGTGTATGCAGAGAAAATCAGAAAACGGGGTCTGAGCAGGTCTCAGCTTAATCTAATGAAAAATTTGATGTAAGAGCGGAAAAAAAGGCATCACCCATCAAAAATAATAATAACAATGACAAAGCTCAACAGTGGCCAATTCCCAGAACATGAATTAAAGAGCCAATCAATTAAGAAAGCATAAAGGAAATGGCCAATCAACCGGAGGCATCTCCTCCACTCAGCAACACCAGTGTGGAGCTCTCCAGGGGCTGACCAATCCACAAATACCGCAGCACTAGCACCCCCATGGGGGTCTTGAGCCTTGTGCATATTGGTCAATCACCCCTGCCAGAAGCACACAGCAGCTGCTCCTTTCTTTCTGCGAAAAGAAACCTAAACCACAGTTACCCTTTTTTAATGACACCTGCACTCTAAATAAAACCTGCACTCCTGGTCTTCTAATTTTTAGCTGGCTGGGGATGATTAATACATAAAGTTATCTTCAGGAAAAGACTGGCTGCAGTGAAGCTTGTAATAGAGCTCTGAAAGCTCAGTGTCCATGACTAAAATCTTTCCTGTCCACAGTTATTTTTTATTTATTTATTTTTGGATAGATCTGGGTGACAGGATGTAGGGTGAAGGGAGTGGTGGAGGAAGAGGTGCTAAAGCTCCCTTCAAGGAGAGGTCAGAACAATCCTGAAACAGCACTGAGAACAGAACAACAAAACAAAACAGAAAGGACAAGGTAGCATGTCATGTCGAGAATTAACTCTATTTTTTGACACGGATAAATCTGAGCTAGCATCCCTCAGTATTCAACTTGAAAATCAGGATCTTGGAGCATTTGGATCAGAAGCAGATAGCTTTATCCGCCAAACCTCCCATGTCTCTCTTAGGTAATTTAAACCTGTCTACTCCTAATTAATGACACTGCCCTTCCTGCATGATTAGGACCATTATGATCCAGCAGTGCAGCGATGTGGTACATGAGGCCAGACAGACAAATGGGACGAGGGAAGAGGTATTACTGGACTAATTTCTGACCTGTGAACTAGCCAGCGATTAAACATAAAGGAGGGCAAGGTTAAGTCACAAATGGGAGTCTAAACATGTGGGAAGCAGGGAGTGAAGTTGAGTTTTAAAGAAGAGCAATAAAACAAAAGGGCAAGAGAAGAAATGAGATAAAAGGTGATCGTGAGGTGAGCCTCAAGGTCAAGGATTTGAAAGACAGGGGGTTTAAAAGACCGGCTAAGCTCAATCATGTTGTAAATTAGATGAAAGACGGGAGGAAAGTTCTCATAACAGATGCTGGTCCAAAGATGGGGGAGAGAAACCATCACAGTTGAGGAGAGAGGAAAGGTCAGAGGCAGGAACACACACAAACCCAGGACAAGGCAGATGCGTAATTCAATCACTGCCTCAAAATAGATTATTTCCCCTATTGCTTAAACAGCAGTGCCCTCCTTTTCAAGCCCCACCACTACTCTACCAATCGTATCAACTGACAGCATGCCACTGTCTCTGGAGGTTTTCTTTTTTTTCTGCTAAAATCGAAGGGGTGTTTTCTGGGTTACCCTTAATCTAAAAATAGCACCAGCTGTAGATTTATAATGCAGGATTGAAGGGGAAGGGAGAGGGGCAGAAAGCAAGAGTGCAAATGGAGGAAAAGAGGCAGAGTTCCCATTAGGAGAAGAGCACATTGGAGCCAGTTGGCAGAAAAAGGGATGCATGTGCTGGAAAGTGATGGCAGAAGAGGCATTATGAAACCAGAGACTTTGTGTGTAATGCAGCGAAACGTGGATGAAGCAAATTGTCAGAGTATAGGTGAAGTGGTGGCGGGGTGGGGGGTATTAGGGGAAGACGAAGGCCATGTCTAGACATTTAACTGCCCCACTAGACTTCCTGGATGAGATGTCAGCAACGCTATAACCTTCCTGTAGTTCCACTCCAGTGACAGCCCCCACCTTTCATATCTTCCTCACAGCATCTTCTCCTCTCCTTCTCTTGTGTTTGTGTGTCAGCCCTCTCACCCTCCTCCTATGGTGCCTTTATCAAACCTCCATTTCAGGCCTTGACACTTATCCAGTGCTGCCACGATGCACAAGCATACATCCACACTGAAAGCACATGCAGGTAGGACAAATGCATGCCTATAAATGCGCAAGCAGGACACACATGGAGTTATTTACTCACTCAGACAGACACAACATGATGCAGAGAGGAATGCACACACACACATTCCTCTCAGAAGCATGAAACTGCTCTGATCTAGTGGTGTAGATGGGGAAACACCCACCATTTGTGCAATGAAGGATGTTAGGAATTATAAAATGAAAAATTCTGAGACGTCATATCAGTGGGTTATAGTAAATCAGATAGAATTTCTCTGTGCAAAAAAATATCAGCGAGAAATAATTAAAACAACAGAGTTTTTTCAAAGGATTCCAATTTTAACATATTCTGATTTCTTCACGTACTGATAAAAATTAAGCAGCAAACAGAAAATTTGGCAGATATTGTGTGGGAAAAAAAAAAAAACACGATACTTGTTGAATGTAGGTATTTTCGTCCTTTTTGCCCCCCCAGGCCAATAAAATCCTCTTGTTATTAGGCGGATAAACGCAGAATAAAGCCACCAAAATACAGACATATACACAGACACGGTTTAATACTCACTTGCTTTTGGTTCTGGTTCGATTCGAGTGCGTGCAGAAACACGCACATCAAGCTTTAAAGATCAATCAAAATGTAGTTTTCTTTGTTAGATCGCTCTTTCTTACGATTTCAGAGAGTATCCAGTTTCTCGCAGGCATTCAGTTGATTTTTTTCCCCCCCACGATTATAATAAATCAGAATAGGACTGCGCGCGACTGTTGCTGGAAATCTTGTTTTGATAGCGTTATTGCCCAATGTTACTTCTAGCTTATGGTCATGCTGATGATGGCACGGGATGAGTCTTTCGGATGAAATGAAGCAGAAGTCCCCCTGAAAACTGTCTTTTCCCTATTTCCCTCGATTTCAGAGCCCCTCTCCCACCTTTGTTATTGCCAAAAATAATTGCCAGCCTTTGTTACAGTGTCTCTACGCTTCCAGGCGCAGGGTGTAGCTACCATTCAGCTCTTCCTCTGTCTCCCCCTTCCAAATGTTTCAGTTGAGAAGCAGCCTGTAGACACCTCTCTCTTTGCCTTTCCCTCTCTTGTGCCTCTCTCTGTTCCTTTGGAGGAGCGTCACCTTCTGCACTATTTTTTTTTCCCCTCAGACGATACATGTGGGCGGATTAGAGAAGAAGACAGAGGGGTGGGAGGACCCCGGTGAATACAGAGGCTAATTTCTCATATGGCTGCTGAACTTCATAAATACATATGCTGTAAAAGAAAATATACACCGGTACGCTGGGCAATAAAAAGAAAAAAAATGTGTTGATTTATTGGCATCTGTTTAATTGTCTCTTTTTTTCTCTTTCTCCCCCCCTCTTTCCCCACTTTAGCCGAGAGCCCACACATGCTCACTCTGCTGGACAGACGCACAAACACCATTTTGTCTACAGGTTCGTAGCCTTGACTCTGCCTTGGCTGACATGAGCAGTCATGTGGTAGCAGACGAGCGGTTGGATTACATGGCAAAGTCTGGAGTAACATGTTTAAAAACAGCAGTAATTATAATGCGAAAAACAGCCCAATCTATTCTATCTAACCTTAAAAAAAATCTTTCAAAATGCATGCATGAACAATATCACTATGTTCTCTAAATGCATCTCTTTATGCCTCTTTAAAAGTGTCAGGATTAATAAAGGGATTTTTAGACGAATCTTGCAGAAAATTAATGCTTTCTGCATGATTTTTTTGCAAGAAGTCTAATGGCGAGAGCCACTTTCTAGCAAAAGTACGATGATCAGCAAGATATGTCGATGATGCACTTATTGGCAGGAAACTCTGAATGAGTGCTCCATTGCCTCATGAAATTTACAAGGGGCAAGAAGCTATTCGTTTAACCACAAAATCTTCCCGTAAGAGCAAAGTGCAGGCAGAAAAGGTATGAGCAAAGAAGACAAAGGAAGATGGGAGTTATTTGAGGACATTTAGAATTCACAGGCCGTACGAAGGCTGCGTCTCTGTAAAAATGAACCACTGAAAATCGCAACATTTGCAAATTTGTTAGTTTTTCCCATGTGTGCTTTTGCAAGGGACTCAGATCAATCATACAGTAGAACATTTGCACCTACGGTACCAAGAAAAGGTCTAGTTTCTCTCTGCTTTAAAACCCTTATCTTCCCAGAATTCTTATGCACAGTTTAAAGATGATATCAATCAGGGGAGCCAATGTTCAGTCCATGTAAGGGAAAGGGGAATGTATACTGAAAGGAGAGTGAGAATAAAAATTGAAACATAGGCAGCTATTCTGAATAGAAAATCTGAGTCTTTGCGTATTTGCATGTTAACATGCTCACAGTGATGATGCTGAGGTTTACCATACTATCTTTATTTATAAAAGCACTTTAAAACAACCACAGCTGACACAAAGTGCTGTACATTAAAACATACAAAAAAATATTTACCAAATTCATAATTTTACATGTTAGCCTGGGGATTTTTATTCCATCTTTTCTGGGATTTCCCCACCCTTCCATAAGTATGCAGGGGAAGCCTAAGGCAGGGAGGGCAGTGACAGGAGGGGCATTTCTACAGTCCAACAACCAGTCAGGGGAGTTCTCAAGAAATTACAAAATCCAATTTAATTTTACTGAGTAGTAGAAGGACATCACAGTATCTCAAACATCCTTTGTTTACAGTTTGAAAAGTAAAGGAGTCAGGGAGCTGTAGGCAAAGGACCACTATGAGGTAAAGAAGGAGAGGCCATCTTTCAAACCCTATATATTTATTGTTTTCCAGCTGTAATTAAACCAGTAGCACTTACTGCATGTTATATTATTTAACCTTAGATAGTTATATATTTATAGTGATACACTGAGGAGGATAAAACTGTATAAATATTGATTTTTTTTAAAATTTTGTTATTATTATTATTTTTATTTTTTTAACTCTGGGGCCTCCCTGCTGTGCTCAATCTTTAATTAGTAATAAACACAAGATACACCTGTGGCTGCTGGTAATGCACATTTTGCAGATTGTTGATCATAAATCTTAAAGTGGGATATGGGAATGTAGAGTTAATGACACTAATTAATAATAATAATTGTGGGGTTTTCTTAAGCACTTGCATTGAAGTCAATGGGACATTACCACCAACACAAAAAAGAAGTTCAATTCAATTCAGTTCAATTTTATTTATATAGCACCAAATCACAACAAACAGTCAACTCAAGGCACTTTATATTGTAAGGTAAAGACTCTACAATAATTGCAGAGAAAAATAGTGGACCAACCAACCAACAGACTCTTTTTCTTCTTTCAGCTACTTCCCTTTTGAGTCACCACAGCAGATCATCTGTCTCCATCTCATCCTATACGTAATACCTTCTTCTGTTACACCAACTCTCTGCATGTCCTCCTTCACTGCATCCATGAACCTCCTCTGAGGTCTTCCTCTTTTCTTCCTGCCTGGGAGCTATTCAACATCCTTTGTTCAATATATCCACCATCCTTTCTCTGCACATGTCCAAACCATCTCAGCCTTGCCTCCCTAATGCTGTCCTGTCACAAATCACCATAATATTCATTTCCACCCGCTCCACCCTGCTTGCGCTCTTTTCTTCGCCTCTCTTGTGCACTGTCCGTTGCTTTGGATGGTTGACCCCAGGTATTTAATCTCATCCACCTTCACTACCTCTGCTCTTTGCATCTTCACTTTTCTACCTGTCTCCCTCTCATTCTCATACACATATTCTGTCTTGCTTCTACTGACTTTCATTCCTCTTCTCTCCAGAGTATACCTCCACCTCTCCAGGCCACCTCTTCCACCTGTTCCCTACTCTCACTATAGATTAAAATATCATCCACAAACATCATAGTCCACAGAGACTCCTGCTTGACATCATCTGTCAGCCTGTCCATCAGCTCTGCAAACAAGAAGGGGCTCAGAGCTGATCCCTGATGTATTCCCACCCCCACCACCTTGAACCCATCTGTCACTCCTACTGCACACCTCACCTCTGTCTTCTTGTCCTGATATGTTTAACCAACCAACAGACTAGCATTTCCATAATACTAGCATTGTCTAAAGACATACAGTCACATTAGCTACAAAATTATTACGGATCAGTAAGAACTCTGCGTTTACTCCCACTTGTATCTCAGCCATTTTGACAAGCTTTGTCAAAATGGCTAAACTAAAAACTAATGTACAGACTATGTCCAATAACAACAAGACTATCAATCACTGCTCATCACCATGCACCATTCTCTTCTCCCAGCTCAAAGTGAAGTCTCTCTTTGCAGCCACAACAGATGAGCAGGAAGTTAGCCACAGAAAGTAGCTGACACTGTTTCTTCATCAACTTGCATAAATACTGAATGCTCAACTTTGTCCGTACTAAGAGTGAGCATTAGTCAAGGCAGACATTCACAGTCAATCTCTGGGCAGCAGCTTACCGCAGCTCATGCATAAGAAAGTAGGCAGCAGATCAGACCTGAACATACATTGTGTGGATGACAGAAAAAGAAGCTGTGAGACTGCCCTCAGTTTCATGGGTTTAACATAATTTTTAGTAAACTGCAGTGGTGCACGTTCAGAACGCTATACTTTTTTTTTTTAAATGAGAGAGGCCTGGATTAAACAGCCTATAGGCATATATTCTGGTATTTGCACAGATGCATAAAAAAAGAAAAAGACTGCAGGTCTTCAGAATACAAAGATGAAGCTGATAAACTGGTGGTTCAATAATCTTTATTGACTTTGTCTGCCATTAACTGAAAAAGTGCCCACTCACTTAGTGCTTTCCATGTTCAGAATGAAAAATGTAACCTCAGAGGTGAACCTTGAAGTGATCTTCAGACATTTAACGCATTTTATGTTCAGCGGTAGGTGTACAAGGATATGCAATTGGCTCCGATAAGGGAACAAGTCAAAACACACAAATCGAACAGCGCAGAGCTGACATTTGTGTGCTGTGTGGTAACGTTTGTGCGCTGTGTGGGACCATGCACCGAATGTCAACAACAGCAAACTGCAATAGTTGGAAAGACTCTAAGAAACCTTTTCCAGAGTTATGAAATGGTGGCATGTGAGCAACAGCAGTAAGACCTCCAGTCTCATAATGAGAATTATGAAATGAGTCAAAGCAGTCTTGTTACCATGTCGTTTCCTACACTGCTGTTAATATGAGGAAATTACCGACATCTCAAGCTGACTTGTTTCTGTTGATTATCGGGCCACATGTAATTACCTGGTTGATTCAAGAATGTAAAAAAATAATAATACTGCAATATTGTGAAAGTGCAACTAAACTCCTTTTTGTCCTTTTACTTTTATGAGAGAATAGCTTGTGTTATCAGACAATCATTTATGATTTAGTGCTGACAAAAACAGATAATCTGTGGATTTTCTTTAACTTAAAATACTTTAACTTAAAATAATAAACAAATATATCGATCTCAGTGTGGTTGTCATTATTTCTTGCACATTCATGTTGATTTCTAGACTGGTAGCAGTTTTTAGACATGTGATTTATGCATACTCTTCCCTGGAAAAGGCGACCGGGCATGTGTGAAATCTCTGATCACATCAATGAAAGAAGAAGTCCTTGTTGTGTTTCATTCAAGCTGTTATCTTGTCCTCTAAAGTTAATAAGAGCTATGGAGTTCCATCAAGACGCAAATATTGATTAATAAAAGGCAGAATAGTACTAAGCTTTATCAATACATCTTCAGCTGTTAGATGAAATCCAATGCAACTTGACTACTCCCATAAAACCTGACTGAGAAGAATGATGAAAGAGCATTGCTTATCATTTTTTAAAGCCTTAAAGACAGTCACAATGCTTGGAAAATCCAGAGATGAAAAATCTCTGCTGCTTTGTTGTATTATAAAAATGTATGCAGAAAACAAAGTCATGCTATCATCTTGTGTCAACAAATAAGGCCACACCGGCATCTGCTGTGCTGCCTGAAGCCTTCACAGTACCTGTCAGAAACCCTTAGAGAACCTAATTTAGAGCCTGCAGGCTGCAAACCGAGGGTGCTAGCTTCATTTCAATGAAGTACAGCACAGAGTGCATTGGTTCCTGGGCTGCAAATCACACTGACACACTGCTGGCAGGCAGGGAATATCTTACTTTATTACCATGACACAGTTAAAAAACCAGCAAAATGAGGTCTGGATGGCTGGGATTGTGTAAGGAAACACTGAATTTAAGTAATAAGTGATTTAAGCTGGACAATTTTTGTTAAGATTCCTATTGAATGTCATTAAAAGTTTAAATCTGGACAGGATTCATTGGGATGAAATCACAGCAAACAATAAAATGCAGAGCACCTGAAACAAGAGTTTGTCCTTCTCTTTGTGTATTTGCCAGAAAAAGGGAGAACCACTTTTGTGAGGCAAAAATTCATGTCTCAGCATTAGCGTGAATTAATTGCAACTATAAGTTTTAAAAGATAGTTCGTATTGCTCTGAACCTCTTGTGTCTGGTGTTAAAACTGTGAACATGAAAAAAAGATTTTAGAAATCTGTATGGACAACACAGCTACAGAGAAATAACTTATATTGTGTTTGATTTATATTTTGAAAACAACCAGAAACACATTCAAAATCACTGATAATTTATATTGACCAGTGCATATAAAGACTCTCATCTCTAGTTTGGTCTAAAGCCTGCATGAGTCTGTCTGACATACTGAGTTGCAAAAGTTCTTGCAAATCTTTCGAAACCTGAGATCTGATGAAATCAGACACTGACATTTTTTTATGATAACTCTTACAAAATCTCAGGAAACTCCCACTTTTAGGAAATCATAAGTTCCTCAGTTACATATAAAAAACAAAATGAAAAACATTTGTGGTTTCTTCTTCTGCGTTTTAAAATCCAAAACTTGCGATCATTTCAGTCAGCTCTGCTCTGATCAGGAATTCATCTGTCATCTTGCATGTTTGTTCTGGACTTACAATCCTCAGTGATTCTTCCCTTTGGGAAGCTTGGGCTTCCTCTCGCTCCTTTTGTCCAAGAATTTGTTTTTCTTACTTGCTTTAATCTGTGCTTCCCACTGTTTTTTCACCAGCGTGTACAGCCTCATGGTGGCCTGTGCATCTTGAACCTAGAAAACAGCAACAGGCACAGATCAGTCCAGTTGGAATTTTTCATAAGTAATTGCTATTATTGATCAACAATTGTATTCTAACACAAGTTGTTTTTACTAGTCCATGCTACATGTTTACTATTGGATGGTTGCTAGACAGCATGATGACATAATATGCAAAGTTTTCTGAATATAAACTGGATGTTAGTGTCATGAAATTACAGGGATACAATGCTTTTATAAGATATTATTGGTGCATGAATGCTACAACTGGACTGTTTAAGCCTGCTAGTAAGTGGCTGCTAGGCAACAAGATGATATCATCATATACACCATGCTGCCAAAAGTATTTGCTCGTCTACCTTCACACACATATGAACTTGGGTTGAACCCTAATCCGTAGGGTTTGATATGATGTCGGCCCACTCTTTGCAGCTGTAACAGCTTCAACTCTTCTGGGAAGGTTTTCCCATAGGTTTAGGAGTGTTTATGAGAATTTTTGATCATTCTTCCAGAAGCGCATCTGTGAGGTCAGACACTGATGTTGGACGAGAAGGTCTGGCTCACAGTCTCTGTTCTAATTCATTCCAAAGGTTTTGTAGCAGGTTGAGGTCAGGACTCTGTGCAGGCCAGTCATGTTCTTCCACACCAAATCCACTTCTCCATGTTTTAAGGACCTTGCTTTGTGCACTTGTGCGCAGTCACATTGGAACAGGAAGGGGCCAAACCCCAAACTGTTCCCACAAAGTTGGAAGCATCAAATTGTCCAGAATGTCTTGGTATGCTGAAGCATTAAGAGTTTCTTTCACTGGAACTAAGGGGCTGAGCCCAACTCCCAACTCCTCCACCAAACTTTACACTTGGCACAATGCAGTCAGACAAATAACGTTCTCCTGGCAAACGCCAAACATGGTCTCAGATTGCCAGATGGAGAAGCATGATTTATCACTCCAGAGAACAGGTCTCCACTGCTCTGGAGTCCAGTGGCGGCGTGCTTTACACCACTGCATCTGACACTTTGCATTGCGCTTGGTGATGCAAGGCTTGGATGCAGCTGCTCGGGCATGGAAACCCACTCCATGAAGCTCTCTACACACTGTTCATGATTTAAAGGCCACACGACATTTGGAGCTCTGCAGCAACTGACTCTGTGGAAAGTTGGTCACCTCTGTGCACTAGTGTTGTAATACTCGAGATCGGTCTTGGTCTCGAGACCGCTTTTTGATGGTCTCGGTCTTGTCATGGACTCGGACCTTGCGGACTCGGGATTTTATTTCAAGACCAGTCAAGACCACAGCTCTTAAAATGTAAAGAAAAGGAGTGTGCCTCACCGATGTAATTTATTGGCATGATTTGATATTAGTTTCGTCACAGGTGGTCACAAGATAAGTTATTTATTTATTTTTGTTTCTCAAGAGTGTTTGGTTCGGAAATTTATTGATAGTCCCTAAGTGAACCTCCGCGCGTGAGAACAGGGAGCGGCAGAGAGCGGCTGGCCGAAATCTGAGTCCCTGAATCGGATCAACTGTGAGCTAGATGCCGCTAACTCTGCGGAGCCTGAATATCCAATATCCAACTTGAAACTAACTTCACCGCGGTCAAGTTTTAGGGCTGCAACGATTCTTGGAGTAACTCAATTCGATTATTAAAAATCCTCGACACAAATTTGCTGCTTTGATGTTTCGTTTCAACTCTGCAGCTCAGGTGTCTCCGTGTAAGTGGAGCATTTCCTCCACATTAGTTCTCCATCGCTGTAACGGATTACCGTCATTTGGAAAAAAACAAAAAAAAAACAAAAACGACCCTTTAACACGAGTGGATCGCTGAGATGTTTTTCCACGCCCCCACTTCTCTGTGCTGTAAGTGCGCATGTTTGAATGTGCGCGCGTGTTGTGCAGAGGATGTCAGCTGTTATTTTTTTCTTTACGTCAGCTGTAGCCACCAGAACAGACCTATAACCACAGTGTACTGGGGAAAGGGGGGCTGCCATTAGCAGTACCCCATTCAGTACAGAGGGGATCCGTCAAAATGTTTTTTATCAACCACCTGATCAGCAGCATGAAGAAAAGAGAACTTTGTAGCTGCTCCATCCACCCTATTTGTTTCACACAGAGAAACATCTGCAGTACGGAAGTTAAAATATGCTGATGAATTGTTAAAATGAAAAATTATTTCTTATCCAATTACTTGATTAATTGACGGTGTAATCAATTGAATTGGTCTTGTCTCGGTCTCGGGTTAGGTGGTCTTGACTACAACACTACTGTGCACTATGCACCTCAGCATCTGCTGAACCCGCTCTGTGATTTTACCTGGCCTACCACTTCGTGGGCTGTCCTTCCCAATCGCTTCCACTTTGTTATAATACCACTAACAGCTGACTGTGCAATATTTAGTAGTGAGGAAATTTCACAACTGGACTTGTCGCACAGGTGGCATCCTATCACCGTACCACTCTGGAATTCACTGAGCTCCTGAGAGTGACCCATTGTTTCAAAATGTTTGTAGAAGCAGTCTGCATGCCTAGGTGCTTGGTTTATACACCTGTGACTGTGGAAGTGACTGGAACACCTGAATTCAATGATTTGGATGGTGAGTGATTACTTTGGCAATAGAGTGTACATCTATATGCCAGTTTTGGTAGCTGAACTCTTGATGATTTGCAAAAAAACAAAACAAAAACAACTTTCATGTATTACAGTAAAATTAACAGTTAATATTTTCATTATTTTTAGAATAACTTACAGATGAATGTTCACCCTCCTGGACCTTCACGTTGAGAATTTTTTTACAGAGGAGTTTGAGCGAGGGTCGACCACTCTAAAAAGAAAAAAAAAATGCACCTCATTGTCAGTTATATTTCATTACTGATACACATTCACTGTGTAAACTGCTGAGACATTGGTGACTGCATCATACCTTTACAATTGTCTTAAATGGCTTATATTTCTGCGTGTCCCTGATTTTCTTTTTTGGATGATCCAGGAGCAGAATCTGAAACAGGAGTTAGTTTGTGGCTGATTTAAAAGTGCTCACAATCAGTCTGAAAAATATTAAATTTGTTCCATGTCAGATATTCAAGGCTACCTTTAGATCATTGTGTATAGCGTGTCCAACCACTATTCTCCCTTCCAGGATCTCAGCAACCTCCCTCTGTACGGTCTGCACATCCTCTCCTACAGTGAGATGAACATAGATGAAAAACATCATAAACAACAGCCCATTAAGTGTGTTAAAGCAAACATATAAAACTCTTTTCACTGCCTACTACAGACTTTAAGCTGTTTCCATTTCACTCACCATCTTTGATGTCCTCTGGTCGGATGCCACTGACAGCTGTCCTGTAGTCTGTTACCTTCTCTGTGGGTTTCACATATCTGTCATAGATGCATTTTCCAAACTGGTTCACGATAGACACGCGTGCCAATATGCTGTCCTCTCCATCAGGACCGACTCCCACCATCTCACAGTCAATGGCCACCGCTTTAGTGAGGCTTGTGTTGGTGAATGACAAAGCGACAAGAAAGGAGAGTGTTCACAACCCTTTTCCTTCTATGACAATCTAAACACCACGTCTATCTGTCTATCTATCAGGGGTCACAAGTTTTTTCACAGCATTTATCTGCATTATAAATGATTTTCTACAACAATGTAGTGAGCTACAAAGCTGTATTGACAGGATATGTTACCACAAAATACAGGAAAGGACAAACAAGAACATGTGAGCTTGATTTCGATATGCCGCAGAAAATAGTCTGCAGCCATGTTTAGTACACTCTGTGTAGCAATCAGTAAAACATGCAATTACAAAAGGATGGTCACAGACATTATCGTGGAGTAAACCTAACCCAAGACCACAAGGAAAGTTTCATGAACATTTCCACTGAAAAAAAGTTAAGCTCCATCCATGAGCCCTTAAGAGAGAAAGAGAGTTCCCAAAGGTAAAGTGTGAAAACAGCTTATTTATAAAATGAGGGGACAATTCCCAAACCCCAAAGAACCAGTTGTGTAGTCCAGAAATTTCAGGTCTTTGCTGTCAGTTTTTCTCAGAAGTATTTCAAGGATGAAAGTAGGGGTGTTTTTATGTGTTTTTTGAGGGACTCTGAATATGGACTCCCGTGAGTGTAGCTCAAGGTAACACACAATGAATCCTTGAAATCCCTAAAATATTTGGATGTCTGATCTTTGACAGCAGATTTGGAGAAGTGCAGAAACCTTCATTTTGCAAGTAGGCGACTGAGATTTTATTTTAAGCTTTTCGTACACAAGGTGTTCAATACTGTTTAAAATGTTCAAATCAGGTGAATGGTTTCACACATATTAAAGCCCGAATATGCAAAAACAAACAAATTTTCATCAACCTTCAGTGTGATATTCCCCAGGTATGACACCATGTACCAAATCCAAATTAGCTTTTTAGAAAGAGCAAGTTTCTGTTATTATTAAGTACATCCACAATTTGTGTTCTCATTTATCCAATATGAATTTTTAAAATATTCATATTTAACAGCAGCCAAAAATTGTTTCAGAAGTAACGTACGATGTTTTGATTCAACTTATGCACCTTCACGACCCAGCAAGATGTTTGGGGGGGTTTTGTTGGTAAAGAGAGGATGTATGTTCTGGGTGCCACTGCAATACCTACGCTGAATGCCCACCTTATTGCATACACCTGTTCAACACAGATATAATCAGCCAATCACATGGCAGCCACCTTCCACCATCCGCTGAAATACTTAGCTCATTACTGTATTCTCAGTGGGGCTCGAACTGTAAACTGAATGTATAGCTACTTACCCTTCGAAAGCATTTTCCTTAACCAGGCTGTTCTCCGTGGCCTTAGTACTGTCTGTACCCGTGGTCTTGCCCTGCTTTTTCCTCATAATCTCTGCTGCTTCTGCTCCCACTGTTGCCTCAATGTCATCGGGGTCTACGTCATCAAACCAAAGGTCCTCCCTACAACAGCACACGACAAGATGGGATTATCAGCGTAATTATACTCGGCATATAAATCAGCAGATGTTGGCGCTATATATGGACGTACCACAAAAAATTAAGTACATTTGTGTTTGGTCAGTTATTTCTTTGTTGTAACAATTCTTCTTGTCATTAACTCTTATACAGTTGGAAAGCATGGTGCCACATTTGTAAGGAAAATGCATTTGTGGCGAGCTATTCATCTTTGGAGGATAGAGACTGCGGGCATATGGGATTGCCACTGGTTGCAGAATCTCATCTCGATCTCTCTCTGCATTGAGATTGCCTCTAATGATCACAAGCCTGACTGTCAGCACCTAGGGTACCAGAAACTCCAAACAAGAGTCAATAGCAGAATAAGCTGTTTGGTATTGCGGAGAAGATTTGGCAGGTTTTTCATGGGTGTAACCCACATACTCAACTCTGTTGCTCAGTTTACAAATGCATTTTCCTTGCAAATGTGGAGCCATTTAAGGGGAAATGAACAGGCTTTCCAATGGTATGAGATTTATTACCAAGAAGCATTGTTACAACAAAGAAATAATTGACCAAAGACAAATCTCCTTACTTTGTGTGCCAAGTTTACATACTCTGTAGGCTTTGTCTCCTCAGGATCAAGCTTCTTTTTCTTAGCTGCTTGTAGGCTTTTCAGCTTCCCGCTGTCCGTTTCTCTTTTCAGACCAGCAGACTGTCTTGTATCTGAGGAAGCCAGGAACTTCGAGTTCAGCCCAGTCTCACTGGGGACAAAAGTTTTAGGAACAGTTTTGTGTTTTGCTTTTTTCTCAGTGTCTTTCTGGCTCAGTCCAGCATTGTTCTTAGAAGTTATTTTAGAAGAATTCTCTTGGGCGTTCTTTGACATGAAGCCGTTCTGATGTTTCGGTGCTGTGGGCTGCTGCTTCTCTGTCTGACTGGCCTTCAACACCTGAGATGGAAAAGGCAGGAGAGAAAACCTTCAGAAAGTGTTGAACACACACCAAAGAAATCCCAAAATGCAAGACAGGCCATTTATGAAGATGAATCTATTGCACTGCTGTACTGACAAACCTCTTACCTCTTGCAATGCTTTCCAGTTGGCAGAGAAATGTTGGGAGTCCTTTGGAGGTGCAGTTTGTTGATCTTTAGCCTTTTCTTGGTCTTTGTTTGCAGGCGCTGCATAAAACCACTGCCTTTCATTCTTTTTTAATATGTTGTTTTTCTTTTTAGGTTTTCGCTTACGTGATTTATCTGGGAAGTGTTTTTTCTTTTCCTCCACCTTCGACATTATGGTCTATATAACGTATCCTCAGCTCCTTTTCGGTGAGGTGCGTGGGGTCACGCTGGCTGCTCAGAGCTCCGTCAATTGATTACCAAACAACTTCAGACACAAGCGGTCTCACCGAGAAATGTTCCCCGCAGAGTAAGTTCACCTTTCGGCCAACACACACGCATTACTGGAACAGGGTCCTGAACTGTCGCTCACTCGTAAACTTCACGCACTCCGAAGCCATGCTGTACAAGTGTTTTCTTACGATTTGCAACAGTCAAATATGTCCGTCCAAAACATGACATCGTGTCGTGGCGTAGGGGAGTAACGTCAGTTAGACCGGAAAAAACAAACAAAAAAATCTGCAACCGTGCTGCTGTTTTTAAAATACATACATATGGTATTTTATGCAGTCTATCAGCGTAAAAATGGATTTGTTGTATCTTGTTTTGCGTGTTATTCAAATGCGGAACTTCTGTCATAAAGACAGTTTCGCGTCGTCCTAAGGCAAAGTGAAGGACCTTTGCGGAAGACGTCATAGTATTAATGCAAAAAAAAAAGCACAGTTGGTTTTAATAAACACATTAAGCATATATTGTATTACTTTAGACAGTCAGCAATCATATTATTCGCGGTACTTAACGTTAAACATCCGAGCTCAGTTAGCACTGACAGGAAAGTTTCAGTGTATTTCCAGGTATGTAACTTCGTTTGAGGGGTCTGGATGTTTCGTTGCTGTCTGGTTGGTCTCACACGTTTCTGTGGGTTTTGGTTGTAGATCATGTTGGAAAACTCTCCATCTCCTCTGCCAGAGAGGGCCATTTATGGTTTTGTTCTCTTCCTCGGCTCACAGTTTGGCCTCTGTAAGTTAAATATCCTCGTTTTTCTTCTCACTATTTCCCCACTATCCAGAGCACAAACAGGGCCTCAAGCAGTGCTGTAATACCCCTTGCTTCTCTCCACAGTTCTGTATTGCTTATGGGCTTTTGTACCCGAGGAGTGGCTTCATTCAATAGGGCTCACGTACTGGCCTCAGAAGTAAGAAGAATTGCTCTCTCAGATAAATGCATCACAGTGAGGGAGTACACTAACAGTTTTATGACGGTGTAAAATGTTTGTCCTGTGCAGGTATTGGGCTCTTGCCATGCCAATCTATTTGCTGGTGGCAATAACGATCTGTGGCATTATGTTATTCGGAGTGAACATGAACAACACGGCACCACTTGACTCTGTGGACAACATCACAGGTGGGGGCGCTGCACTCACTAACTGTGACCGCCTGTTCAGGTGGCATTTAGAATTATACGTCTTTGTAAAAACTGCTAAAAATAACCACAAGAATAGTTATGTGTTCAGCAGCCTTGCAATAATCAGTGTTACACAATACAAAGAATACAAATAGTTTACTAAATGTTATTGGCTGATTTGATATATGCATGCATAAACAGTTGAACATTTAATAATGTGGTTCCTGAGTGTATAATCTAATTTCAATATCGTTGACAGTTTTTCTGATATTTATTCTCTGGACATTAGAAAAACTCAAATAACATTTTCAGAACTTCCTGATGCTAAAGTCCGTAAATGTCTTCCTTCTGTTACAGATGTGTACGCGCAAGGCCAGAGCACTGAATCCTGTCATAATGGAGGAATACCTCGACTGAAGGATGTGTCCATTAGTGAAGTCAACAAAATGTTCTATTTATCACCCAGTATGTAAGAAATACAATCTGATATTGCTGTGGACAGAGTAGAAGTAAAGCTGCTAGGGTTTTATTGTGTTGTTACTGTTTGTCTTTTGTTTTATAAAAAAGATGCTTTATGCCTTATTTATAAGAAGATACAGTCTGACTTTTTTTTATGCCTTAAGCGTCTATATAACGGTTAATCAGTGATGGTGATGTGTCAGAATACAGTAGTCAGAGCAAGATGTACATTGGATGAAAAAGTGAGCATATGGCTTTACTGTCTGTGTTAAATTACAGAATGTTTATATTTATTACTCTGTGCAATAAACATGTTGTAAATAATCAAATTATAATAGTCCTTCATTTTTATATATTCAAAATTCCACTGTTAGAAAACAAAGTTGTGACACATAACATGTTATTTTGTTGTGGTACTTTAGTGCCTTTCTACAATGTCCTTCTAGATTAAACGTGGTGCTTGATAGTTATTTTTTAATTTCAGTCTAATTCACTACTAGATCTGCAATTACTGATCCCAAAGAATAGTGTGTTTATTTTTTTATTATTTTAACTCTCGTAAGCAATTTTAAACAGCTTTTGGTTCATACACTTGTCTGACAGTTCATTAGGCACACCTGTTCAATTTCTTGTTAACCCAAATATATAATCAGCCAATCACGTGGCAGCAACTCACTATATTTAGTCAAGATGACCTGCTGAAGTTCAACTGAACATCAGAATGTGGAAGAAAGGTGATTTAAGAGACTTTAAACATGGCATGGTTGTTGGTGCCTGATGGGCTGGTCTGAGTATTTCAGAAACTGCTGATCTATTGGGATTTTCACAGGCAGCCATCTCTAGGATTTACATTGAGTAGTCAAAAAAAAAAAAAAAAGAGTAAATAGTGGCAGTGAGTGGCAGTTCTGTCTTGTTGACGTCAGAGGTTGCAGGAGAATGGCCAGACTGCTTTAAGCTGATAGGAAGGCAACAGTAACTCAAATAACCAATTGTTACAAGCGAGGTATGCAGAAGAGCATCTCTGAATGCACAGCATGTTTAACCCTGAAGCAGATGGACTTCAGCAGCAGAGGATCACACTGGGTGCCACTCCTGTCAGCTAAGAACAGGAAACAGGCTGAAATTCATGAGCTCACCAAATTTGGACAACAGAAGATTGGAAAAACGTTCCTGGTCCAAGGAGCCTTGATTTCTACTAGAGTTTGGTGTAAACAACATGAAATCATGGATCCATACTGCCTTGTATCAACAGTTCAGACTGCTGGAGGCGTAACAGCGTGAGGGATATTTTCTTGGCATACTTTAGGCTCCTCAGTACCAGTAGTGAGCATTGTTTAAATGCCACAGTCTACCTGAGTATTGCTGCTGATCATGTCCATCCCTTTATGACCACAGTGTACCCATCTTCTGATGGCTGCTTCCAGCAGGATAAAACACCATGTCAGATCATCTCAAACTGGTTTCTTGAACATGACAGTGAGTTCACTGTAATCAAATCACCAGATCTCAAGCCAGTAGAGAACCTTTGGGATGTGGTGGAACAGAAGATTCTCATCATGGATGTGCAGCTGACAAATCTGCAGCAACTGTGTGATACCATCAAGTCAATGTGGACCAAAATATCTGAGGAAGGTTTCATCACCTTTTTGAATCTGTGCCATGAAGAATTAAAGCAGTTCTGAACACAAAAGGAGGTCCAACACAGTATGAGAAAGGTGTGCCTAACAAAGTGGCCACAGAGTGCAGATACCATTCCATAAATTATATAATACAAAGAACCACATCTTGTCATATTTAAAAAAAAATTATGTACATATACATATATATATATATATATATATATATATATATATATATATATATATATATAAGGCTGGAGTTTAAATTATGTGGTAGATGGTCATATCATTTACTTGTGCACAAATGGGAACCTTTTTTTTTTTTTTATGAGTTTACTGCATTTTTATGAATTACAGTTTATTGTTATACGTTTTTATTCCCGTCCACTGGGTGGAGGTAACGCATCGCTTTGCCTCAACGTTAAATAAAAATCAGTCATCCAGGATCTTGCTATAGCACTTTAACCAACCTGGATAACCGGGATGAGATTACGAGGTTGGGCGGGTATCCGCATAATCCTGCAATATAGAACAAAACACAGAGAGAAAAAAATGTAAACAGCAGAGGGCAGCAAAACGCCGCTGCAGCTTCTAGTCTGCCAAACCAAAGGAGAAGAAGACATTGTTTGGGTATTATTTGCGGCTTTTCTTGCAGGCTTTGAGAGAGTTTCTGTGAAGAGCTACTTTTAAAACATATCGCTGTAGAAAACTAATGGCTTTCCCTCTTCCCGTTTGGCTTGCGGTCCAGGAAGAGCTCCTGGCACAAAGCGAGGCAGACTGCGGAGCTCCAAGGTGTTTCGATACTTTCGACGA
Organism: Archocentrus centrarchus; assembly: GCF_007364275.1. Lineage (NCBI taxonomy): Eukaryota > Metazoa > Chordata > Actinopteri > Cichliformes > Cichlidae > Archocentrus > Archocentrus centrarchus. The sequence continues at coordinate 9,340,657 of NC_044364.1, forward strand.
TAAAGCTTTGTTCCAGTTGTTCCACCTCAACAGACCCTGCATCCTGTTCATCACAGACGCTGTCCGCCACCGCATGAAGGACGCCGTTTCGAGGAACTCTCAGCTGTCCGTGGACGAGATGGTCATGGTGGCGCTCAATTATTACGCACACGGAGTCTCCACCGCTGCCGTCCTGCAGAAAGCTGGACTGAGTCAGACGGATTGCCCCACGACTATTGTTGGCACAATCTCGGGAGTCATAGCAGGGATGTCCGATGTATTCATCTCATTTCCGCTCACCTGGGACGCCAGAACCAATGTCGCCTTAAATATAGAGAAATTCTGCGGAATCCCAAACGTGCTGGGCGTTCTGGCTCCAGCGCACTTCAAGATCAGAACTTCTCCATATGAAAAGGACACCTTCAGGTCTTTTGTCAACGCACTGGGTTACACATCCGTTGTGAGCCAGATCATGTGTGACTGTGATGGCAACATACTGAGTGTTGAAAAATGCTGTGTTGGTAGCACGTTTGAGCAGGACATGTGGGACTCCTCTTTTAAGGGAACGGAAATTCAGGAGGACTTGCACGGCCCATTTTGGGTGATTGGTGAGAGCAGTTTATTTAGAAACTACTGTACATTAAGTAAACTGGAGTGGCATCACAGTGAGGTCTCAAGTCAAGCATAAAACCCTGCAAAACTATCATTGGCTTGCACCTGAGGATGATTGATTACCTGGCAACAGGGACTAAATTAGAGTTTGCACAAGTTTTACCTTCTTGTCAAACAATCGATTTCACGGGAACATATCATTCTTATCACTTAACGGCAACTACATCTATAAATAAGGCAATCTCCAACATAAAATGCTTCACTTATCAGCTTCAACAAGGTGATGGAAACATTCCACCGAGATTTTGGCGCGTATTTACATGGCAGCATCACACAGTTGCTGCAGATTCAACAGCTGCACATGCATGATGAGAATCTCCCATTTCAACACATCACAATCCCTATTGGCCACTTTCAGGGAGCCCATGCAAACTGAGGCCTCATTTAGCTGACAGGAGTGATCAGAAAACTGCTTTTTTTTTTTTTTTGGGACTGTTCTCTGTAAACCTGCAGCAGGTATACAGTTGAGTTTCTCAACATTCATGAATTGCTTTGTCATACAATGCCAGCATGAGCCAATGACATTCTACACATTGACTAACTTTATCAGGAGTATTAGATATTACATGTTTGGAAATGAACCTTGTAATGTTTGTATTTGTGCCATTCACTGCATTCTCTCATGTTTCTTTTAAAGGTGGGAAAGGCTACCGTTTAAGCAAGCATGTCTTGACTCCTGTATTCGAACCTGCGAACGACAATGAGATCCGCTTCAACGAGGCTCACGCAAAGATCCTCGATGTCATGCAGACGACACTTGATTCCATGAAGAGGCGTTTCAAGTGTCTGATGCAACTTGGTTTCGCACAAGAAGGCTCACTTAACAAACAATCTAACATTATTAAAGCGTGTAGTGTGCTGCACAACATTGCTAAAAAGTTCTCTGTCTCTCCCCCACCCGAAGCTGCTAAAATTGAGCCTCTCTATCCAGGCAAGCAGCACTCAGTGCCAGTAGAGATCAACCATGAGGCCCTAAAAGCCAGGCAGGAACTTATTGAGAGTAAATTCTCTATTGTGTCCAGCTGTCAGGACCCCTCAGGTAGCAACATTACAGAAGAGGATGCGTAAATGGTTGTTGTCTGGGACCTGTACTACGAAGCAAGTTCAACATACCCAGGGTGTCTTTCCATTATCTGGATTCACTTATATACCATTCCCTAACACTGATGATCAGAAAGAGCTGTCACATGAGGCTGGTTATCACCTTGTTAAGTTAACCCAGGATTTCTCCTGCACATTAACATGAAAGGGGCGGTGTTGGCAGCATCTAACCAATCTAAAAGGGGTGTTTGACAGTTCATCTGACTTTTCTTCCACAGAAAATGATCCCTATGAGTACCACCAGCTCCAGAGATGTTATCAAATGGTAATCAAATAATCTATAAAAAACATAAAATGTTCACCAGTAAAATGCAACAGTTGTAAAAAGCACAGGAGATGAATGCTGCAGAAAATTGTTAATCTGGTAATCAACAATCTGCATCCATAAAAAATATTAAGCGCAATTTACATTGCACTTAATACATTCTGTGAATAAAATAATCCGTGAAAATGTGGCACTTCCAGATGATTGTAAACCGAAACTCAGAACATAACCTGCTCCCGAGTTTTAGTTTTTCTTCTCTCAGCTGCGGACTCGGTGCCGTTCAAGGGTTTGAGAGGGACGATTAAATATAAAAACAGAATTCAAACATGGGGTTAGTCTACATGCAAATTGGGATCATATATAATCATCATGTATTAATGCTTATCCAGGTAACCCTGAAGTTACCTGGATAAGATGAAATCCTGCTTTGTACCACAGTCCTCTGTGAAGAAGATCAATGACAAACTGGGGAAAAAAAAAAACAGTTTTTATATTTTTGTGAATGAAAAATATTTATAAATTCTACCTGCGTATTATTAATAAATGTAATTTTCAAACATTCTCAAGTCATCAGGAGTACTACTTCTGCACATGAAAACAATAATATTACACATTTCAAAGATAACGTGCAAATGGTAAATAAAACCTCATGTGCATTGTATATACTGTAAATAGTTAAGATGCAATCCCTTGTATTATTATATTTATACAAAAATATTGCTTACAGACATAATTGTTTTTTCCCTAAGTGCATAAAATACTAAGAGCAGTGGTGACACTAGGCATTTGCATTCTGCCGACGCAGCTCTTGGAGGGCAGTGGCATTGACGTATATCATATCTGCGTTCTCGTACACGTTCTCTTCATTCATCTCTTTTGGTTGCAGACTGTCCATGATGCACTGGTGCAGGAAAACGTACTGGGACTGAAAAGGAAATACCGGAAGTTGCTGGTCATTTAAAATGCAGAACTTATAGGTGTGGCGGTTTGATAGTTCTTGTATGCAACATTGCTACATAAAGAGTTATACAGTTAATTAGAGTTTCACAGCATTAATTTTTTTTCATAAACAAATGTGCAATGAGACTTAGTGTTACTAAAGCAAATTTTCAGTTCACTTACTTAAACAGACAGGCACAGACGCTTAGAGAGAAATTGTGGCTCTAATATCACAAATTGCACTGTAATAAAATTCTGATGAAGTGTTTTGCTGTCAACAACCAGTAAATAAATAAGGCAATAATTTATACTTGAAGGAGGCATCTGTTCGTCAATATTTGGGAAGTTTGTCTTGTAGTGAAAGTATAAATTGAAATATAGAAAAAACATTTTCAAATGCATATTTTAGAATGAAAGGATGGAAAATGAGCAAAAAAAAAAAAACCTTCCACATCTTATAATGAATAAAATGGTGTCAGTGTATTCTATGTGGGTTGCTAAATAAGGAAGTGGTGGCTCAGCCTGAAGCAGTTTAATGCACTCACCTCCGTCTGCACCATGTACGGCCGGTTCAGTCTCATCTTGTGCACAAAAGCATTGATGCCAACTGCATGCTCTCGCTCCAGCTGCTGAAGCAGCACATCCAAGGCTATTATAGTGCCAGTTCTCCCGACTCCAGCACTAAGAGAGACACAAGTATCATAATGAGATAGTTCTAAAAATGTTTAATGCCACACAGAAATCTCTCATTGCTGACCTCAAACCACTGTGTCTGTCCTAAAGTTATGACAGTTAACAAAAAAACCCAAACACCTATACTAGGTGTGAAAGCTATTTAACTGAAATAAAAAATAAAAACTAGCCAAAAAACAATGCAGTGTGCTTACAAAACAAACAAAAATAAAATTATAGAAGAGATCTTTAATAATCTTTAGTCTCTCTAATTTTGTCTCTTTGCTCAAATTTGTCATAACAGCCTGCCTGATGAGGCTTTGCCTTCAAAAAGTGCTGTATTTGTAATGTAATATCTGATTAAAACTCTTTAAAATATGTCCCTGACAAATACTCTACATATTATAATTTAAAAAACCCACTGAAACTAATAAAAGCAAAACTAAAATTGAACATTTTTCAAACAGTAAAAACTAAACTGAAACTAGTGAAACTAAACTGACTTGAAAATTTTTTTAAAAAACCTTAAAAAAACACAGCAGAAAGAAAAACGGGTTGGAAAATACAAAAACTTTAACAACACTTCTGGCCAATAGATACACAGTTTTAATCATAGGCAGGAGTGTTCATGTTGGAAAATACCAACATTTTACCTGCTCCTAATGCACTACTTTGAAATGTTACATTATATTTTGATAGTATCAATTAGAAACTGCAGCATGCTATATACTGTATCTATTTCTAAGTATTACTGTCTAATATTTTGGTTACTTGTATTCCTCCTCTGTAGCTCCCAGAGGAGGTAGTCTGACTATAATTGTAACATAGGATTTTATTCTACTTATTTCATCAAAATCATCATCTGAGCACAATTGTGTCATGTGTGGTTTTAAGATTTGTGAGAATGACCCAATTTTTTTCTCATATCAGCCTTTATAATTTTACACTATTAAAGGGCACTTTCCACTTGAGGAAAAATAGATTTTTTTTTTTTTTCCTTTCCTGATGCCAGGTCCATTTTTCAAGACGAAAATGCTAGGATTCACTGGGCTCAAGTTTTGAAAGTGTGATTCAGGAAGCGTGAAACATCATTTTCAAACATGGATTGGCCACAGATAAGAGTAGAGAAGACTTTATACAGTATTAAAGTCAACAGGCATGATGGATATCACTCCATGCACTCAGTATCACTTCCAGAAGTCACTGTCTATGAACACAACTCACCATGCCATCCACAAATGCAGGTTAAAGCTGAAGCAGTCTGTGAACACAATTCAGATACATAGACATCTTTTCTGGGCCAGAAAAACGGTTTTAAACTCTTTCTGGAAAAGATGGACTTTCCATCTTCTGAACTAAAGAGGAGAGGAACCATTTGGCCTGTTGTCATTGCTACATCTCTGGTGGTATGGGGGTGCATTAGTCTCTATGACGCTGGCAGCTTGCACGTGTGGAAAAGCACCATCAGTGCTGAAAGGTACATCGATCAAGCATAAGATTATGACTGCCTGGCTAATATTGTGTTGGTCCCCCTTCTCCTGCCAGAATAGGCCTGACCTTTCGAGGCATGGACTCCACTAGACCCCCGAGGAAGTGCTGCGGTATCTGGTAGTAAGATGTGCACAACAGATCCTTTAAGTCCTGTAAGTTGCGAGGTGGGGCCTCCATGGATCAGACATGTTTGTCCAGCTCATCCCACAGATGCTCAAATGGGATCTGGGGGAATTTGGAGGCCAAGTCAACACTTTAAACTGGTGTTCGTGCTCCTCAAACCATTCCCGAACCTTTTTGCTTTGTGGCAGGAGCATTATCCTGCTGAAAGAGTCCTCAGCCATCAGGAATACCGTTTCCATGAAAGGGTGAACATGGTTTGCAACAATGTTTAGGTAGGTGGCACGTGTCAAAGTAACATCCAAATGGATAGCAAGACCCAAGGTTTCCCAGAAGAACATTGCCCAAAGCATCACACTGCCTCTGCCTGCTTGTTTTCTTCCCATAATGCATACTGGTGCCAGGTGTTCCCCAGGTAAGCCACACACATGCACATGGCCATCCACTTGATGTAAGAAAACATTATTCATCAGACCAGGCCACCTTGCATTGTACAAAAGCACCATGCAACAATGTAAAAGCAAACACTTATTCTGTACCTGCAGTGAACCACTGTTGGCGCATTGCCCCCTTCTCTCTCTATGTGCTGTCTCACCAGGCCTCTGAACTGGATCAGGACTTCTGTCCCCTGTGGGACTCCATGGTCAGGCCAGACGGTAAAGTGGAAATGTTTAACTGTACGTTCTTCTGAGGTTTTTCTCTGGGGGAAGATTCATACACAGTACACTTACATCTTGATATACAGCATGATATTTTAAGTATCAATCAACCATTATCCATTTTAGGTAAGTGATAGTAACAGCTAAAGCCTTTAATGTTTTCTATAAACATTAAAGACATTTTCTATAAATGCGTTTTCTAGACATACTTAGTACCAGCTACACACACACACACACACACACACACTCAGAAGAAATGAATACGTTTTTATACATCTTTCAGACTGAATTCCCTCAGTGTCCAGTTGGGCTCATGTTGCTCGGATCTGATGGTGACCTGCAGCTCTTTATAAGGGCATGGGTTTCTGTCTGCAGGCCAGTATTGTTCACACTTAGTCTAAAACAATGAAAAGCAACAGAGTAGAAATGAATACAACATGCAACTACCACTTCCCTGAATGACTAGCAATAAAACATTTTACAGACTTTCCTGAAGACTTACCCTTCCTCCTTCCGTGCAGTTGGTTACCATTACGATCCTCTTAACTCTTTGTTCCCAAATCATTCTCCAGAAATCATTAACAGTAGAGGGCAGAGGACCTTGGGTGGCAATATATTCTCTATTACTGTTGTAGCCCTGAAGAGCAGATGACAAAGTTAATATGTAGGCTAATTTCTGCATTGCTCATTGTAAAGTAAAAAAAAAAAAAGCCCATGAAATCATATAAAGCTGCTAAACCTCTGTTGAATGTCCATGTATAGTTCTGTTAACAATTCAATTTTAACTGAAGCACAATTTGAGTTCATATGTTTACTGTATATGCTCTCTATATGCTGAGGTATTTATAAAGAGATCTTTATGAAACGTTATCTTAAAGTAACACCTACTGGCATATAATTGGCATTGATGTAGTCTGAAGTCCCATTGGGGTCTAGTGTAGTTAGCTTCACCCGGCACCAGTCGTCTAGCATGAGAAAACAGGTGGTGTAACTCCAGTGCACCTCAGACACAGCAAGCCAGAATGAGCTCAGGATAGCATGGTTCAACAGTCAGAGGGGGGACTTACATGGCAGGACGTTAGTGAAACGATTCTTTGCTTTGTTTTCAGGTAGGAGAGCAGTCTTTCGTGTCTGTTCTGTTCCAACAGGAGCGAGGCCCTACATGAACGTGCCAGGTAACATAGCATGAAACTGATATAATGGCCATCAGAAAACAGATCAAACAGAAAGAGAACTATAAAGGCACAATTTTGATCCTTTTATGCACCTCATATTCATCGCTGAAGCCTCTGTTGTCATCTAAACATAACTGACGGAAGTGGTCAGGAAACACTGCAGCAGAAATAGCTCTAAAGATGAATAAAACATAACAAAAGTAATGTTCATCCCACCTTTTTGGACCCAATAAAATAATAAATGTGACACAGTTGGGCTTGAAATTTATTATTTGCTCTCAGATGTACCTTAATTAATATTTTTTTTCTATATTGTGGGTGACTGGCATTGTAAAGAGATGATGACATATATACGTACTTGCTCATTGCGTTAGTTACTTTGGATCCACCAATGAACGACTTCTTTCTGCTGCAAGAATGAATTTAATACATTCACATGTTGAATCTAATAAATGTCATGAGTTGAGTGACTATTGTTGTCAGTGAGATATCACCCACCTGATAATATGTGGTCTTTTGAGGAAAATGAAGACAACCAAAGCGACGAGGAGACCAAAAAGCAGCACAGCAAATACTGACCCTGCAATGACTCCTAAAGGGAGCAAAAGCATAATTAAATGCATTGAATTTGAATAGTACAGATCTTTATTTTTATAATTGGATGAAACTAAATTTTTTTAATCAAGTCAAAGGGGAAAATACTGTATATTCTTAACATTACAAGCACAAAAATGGCAACATAGTTGCTTTTACTCACCCCTTGGATCAGTCTCACAGTAAAAAACATGTGGTTCAGAACTCCTTACTGTCCTGTTAGGCCCAGACAGTGATGTTACAGACACTTTATATTTTTTGGCAGGTTGGAATCCAGCTATTATGACCTCCTTTTCAGATCTATTTTTTGTGAGACTCTTCTCAGCCACATTCACCTCCACAGCAGTCCATTCGCCATCTGTTTCATGCCAGGCAATGAGGACAGAATATCCAGCTGCCCAGTACTTACAGTGAGCATTTAGATTAGGAGGAACTGAGTAAAACAAGAGAAGTGGTGCCTTTACAATCACAACCAAAACACAAAATAGATATAATCAAAATTTTTTTGATATAAAAACACAATTTATGAAAAGTAATACACTGTAATTTTAAAATTTGTTCCCAAATGGAAAAAGCAAGAAAATATTTGCCTTTCTTTTAATTCAAAAAGTAGTTATCTCATTTAAAAACCTCTAACATGGGTCTGGCTGAAACCTCAATATTGCCACATTAGATATTGAAAGAATCAGTAAATCTGCATACAGTTATTAAAAACCTATAATAATGATTGATTGATTCATCATTCAAGTCAAATCTATTAATTTGTGGTAACTTATGGTATATAAAAATGGTATTTTGCCACAAAAATACGCTAAGTACTTCAAATGACTTCTGTGGGAAATGTAGACATACAGTATGCTGCAGTAAGAGATTTGTACTCACGGACTGTTAATTTGTGGTGACACTGTAGGAAATTTCTGGAAGATTTTTCATAGACAAGCAATATTTCATAGGTTGCTCCAGGGTAAAGACCAGTAAATGACACATTTTCACCTTTCGGACTGACAGACATTTGAGATCCGTTACTCGCTGTTGCATTTGAGAACAACCCTTCAATTTTTCCTTTGATTGATGAGTTAGTAACCGTCCAGTTTGCACTGGCACAGTCGATGGCTGAAATGAATGAGAAAATAGTTATATTTTTTGAAAATTTGACACATAATTCAGTGAAAAGAACACAAACTGAGGTGTTTCAGACTGTAGGCTCTTTGTAATTTTACACATGAACAACATTTCATTCTAATATTCAAAAAAGTTGTAAAAGTCTAACAGAAAGTTTGTTTTTTTTACCTGTTACTGTGAAATTGCTGTAAGTAGTGCTGTTGAGTCCAGAGAACATTGTGGTCAAGTTGAAATGATACTCTGTTCCAGGCTTAAGCGATGTAACTTTTGTAACTATATTTGAGGCGTTTTTAAAATATGACACACTGCTACTGATTTGAAGTAAGTATTCCCAGGCTACATTCATGTTCTCCCACTTTAGAGTTATGCTGTTAGCAAGGCGTTCAGTCACACTGACAGAAGACACCATCAGCGGAACTAAAGAAAAAAAAAACAAGAAATGTTTATTCATAACAAAACTGTGTTAGCACAGTTATTGCAATCAAAGGTACGTGAGCAAAATGGTACTCAGCAGAAACATCTGTTACCAATAAGGTAATGAGATTCTTTTTGTTTGTTTGTTTGGTTGGTTAATTTTTTGTTTTTTTTTTTGTTTTTTCTGTTCCCCTGCCACTGAGAGTACACCTTAGATGGTTTAGTGGAGAACATCTGGTTATTCGCCTGTCTTCTATCTCTCTAGTTTACCTCTTCAGGTGGTAAGCCAAGGCTGTGAGTCTTTGCTTGGTAGTTTCTAAGGCCTCAGGTATGGACACATAGCTGTACTTCTTAAGCATCTCTCTTTTCTTGATCTTAGCCTCTAGCCGTCTTTTCCATTGAGGGTACTGCTCCTTGTGGCAACAGCACCCCCACCGAAGCTGGAGATGGAGCAATACTGGAAGAGCATATAGGACAAGGATGCAACACACAACACTAATGCTCAGTGGCTAGTGGACCTAAGAGCAGACCACAGCAACCTCCCTGAACAGGCTCCAGTAATCATCAGACTGACAGACAGGAAAGAGTCTCATGTGTGAAGAATTGGACAGCACCAGGCCCTGACATGAGACACACCTACTGTCTAAAGAAGCTAACTGCACTCCATGAGTGCCTGGCAGCACAAATAAACCAGCTGCTAGAGGCTAAGACACACCAAGAATTGCCGACTGAAGGCCAGACAGTCCTGATCCCCAAGGACATCCAGAAGCGGCCGGTCCCATCCAAGTACTGGCCAATAATCTGCCTCAGCACAACATGGAAACTTCTGTCACGCATTATAGCAGTTAAGATGAGCAGACACATGGATCATTACATGACCTGGACCCAGGAAGGAATTGGCAGAGATACCAGAGGAACAAAACACCAACTACTAGTAGATAGAGCAGTCACTCAAGACTATAAGACCAGGCTGACCAACCTGAGCACCAACTGGACTGATTACAAGAAAGCCTATGATTCAATGCCACACACATGGATCTAGGAATGCCTAAAACTGTACAAGATCAACAGGACCCTAAGAACCCTCATCAGGAACTCAATGGGGATAGGAGAACAATACTAGAGGCCAATTACAAGCCAATTGTACACGTCACCATCAAGTTTACCAAGTAAAGAGGGTAAAACTGTAGTTTGTCCCAGCATTCAGAAATGACACCGCTAATGTAACTGATGCATTTGAATCTATCTCAGCCTTGCCACTAACAAGACTTCCACTGTCATATTGTAGGGTGTACTGAGATGCTGTTAACTTTGTGCCAGAGAAACAGTAACATTTTCTGACAGAAACAGAAAGATGGAACATGTCATTCAGTTTCAGTATTTTTATCTGATCAAAAATCTTTTTTCTGAGAAGCTTTAAACTGTACATCATTATAAATCTCTGACTATTTGTAGGTTAGCGTCAACGGTGAAACATTTTAAAAGGACTTTGGCTGCTTTCGGTGTTCTTAACCTATAACCTCCACCATATTGCCATGACCAGTCTAAGATTATGAGTAGGGTTAGCTATTTGACATATTCAAATGGTAAAATTTAACAAATGTGTATCTATCTATCTATCTTATTTGAGACAGTTTTTACAGTTACACTTTTTGGAACTGTAAAAACTGTCTCAAATTAGATAGATAGATAGATAGATAGATAGATAGATAGATAGATAGATAGATAGATAGATAGATAGATAGATAGATAGATAGATAGATAGATAGATAGATAGATAGATAGATAGATAGATAGATAGATAGATAGATAGATAGATAGATAGATAGATAGATAGATAGAGTACTTTATTTCATTCCTGAGGGGAAATTCCTGTGTTGCACAACAGCAGTACACATAAACACACACAAAAAAAACAGATAAAAAACTATAAAAATCCTATAAAACCCCTCATATATACATGTATACACAGAAATAAGTCCTCAGTGATCACCCACCTGTCACAGCGGTAAATGTGTATCCAGTGCTGCTGACCCCCTCAAACACAGTGAAGAGAGTGAAGCTGTAGATTGTCCCAGCAGTCAGAGGAGAGACCACATATTCCACAGGTCCCTCTTGAGAAACACTGATATTCTTCTTTATGACACTGCCGTTGTCATCATACTGCAGGAAGTATTCTGAGATGTTGTCAACTTTGTCCCACTTCAGGCTTATACTCGTCTCATTTTGTCTCACCTCATTCACAGCAGTAACTCTTCCTGGAGCTGAAAGATAACAGAGGACAGTGGCTTAAAGAAAGAAAAAAAAAACCCTCAACTAAAACAATCAAGTTTTAAAAGCTAATGAGCCGGTCCATCCTGGCTGATGTATCTACATCAGAGAAAAGACATCTCACCTGTTACTGCAATGTGGTTTACTCCATTGCTTCTGACATTTTCAAATACAGTGAAGAGACTGAAGTTGTATTTGGTACCACTTTTCAGATTTCCAACCGAGTATGTCACAACTTCCACAGAAGTGATGTTGATCTCTTTTTCATTAAACACAAGGGTATACATGTCGACATTGGGGACTTTTTCCCACTGCAGGGTTATGCTGGTCTCATTTTGAGCGATTGATCTGAATTCTCTAGCGTCATAAGGAGCTACAATAGAAAAACACACGGAAAAGAAACTGTAACAACATTTTATGACAAATTGTTTCAAACAAAACATTTCATTCAGAGATCACTGACCTGTCACAGCAGTAAATCTGTATCCACTGCTGTTGACTCCCTCAAACACAGTGAAGAGAGTGAAGCTGTAGATTGTCCCAGCAGTCAGAGGAGAGACCACATATTCAGCAGGTCCCTCTTGAGAAACACTGATATTCTTCTCTATGACACTGCCGTCGTAATTATACTGCAGGATGTATGTTGATATTTTGTTAACTTTGTCCCACTGCAGGCTTATACTCGTCTCAGTCTGTGTCTTCACAATTACATTCTGAACATTTTCTGGAGCTGAAAGAGAGCAGAGGGCAAATAGTGGTTTCAGTTTTAAAAAAAAGAAAAAGAAAGAAAAACTCTGAGACATCTAATTTTTAGATATGTCAGCATGCTAAAAGTGTCCTTTTTGTTTCATTCAGGAGATGGAATATAGAAAAGACATAAAAAAAATATATGATGATGAAATTTCTGTAAAACGTAATTTACCAATGAAAGAATATAGCTAGCCAATTTTTGTGGAGTTTTTTTGTTTTTTTTTTGTTTTAAACAGACAGAAATTTCTTCCAATTGCTTTATTAGAGTCAGCCACATAGAGCAAAACTGCTGCTACTGACAGAATTACATACAACTTGTGTGTCGCAAGTATAACGTTTGCCTATAAATTCAGAGCTTACCCACCTGTCACAGCACTGAATCTGTATCCACTGCTGCTGACTCCCTCAAACACAGTGAAGAGAGTGAAGCTGTAGATTGTCCCAGCAGTCAGAGGAGAGACCACATATTCAGCAGGTCCCTCTTGAGAAACACTGATATTCTTCTCTATGACACTGCCGTTGTAATTATACTGCAGGATGTATGTTGATATGTTGTTAACTTTGTCCCACTGCAGGCTTATACTCGTCTCAGTCTGTGTCTTCACAATGACATTCTGAACATTTTCTGGAGCTGAAAGAGAGCAGAGGGCAAATAGTGGTTTCAGTTTAAAAAAGGAAAGAAAAGACAAACTCAGAAACATCTAATTTTTAGACAGGTCAGTATATGTTGTATATACTCAAGTATAACATTTGCCTATAAATTCAGAGGTTACCCACCTGTCACAGCACTGAGTATGTATCTACTGCTGCTGACTCCCCCAAGCACAGTGAACAGAGTGAAGATGTAGTTCGTCCCAGCAGTCAGAGGAGAGACCACATATTCAACAGGTCCGTCTTGAGAAACACTGATATTCTTCTTTATGACATTGCCGTTGTAATTATACTGCAGGATGTATGTTGATGTGTTGTTAACTTTGTCCCACTGCAGGATTATACTCGTTTCATTCTGTGCCTTTACAATGACATTATGAACATTTTTTGGCACTGAAAGAGAGCAGAGGGCAAATAGTGGTTTCAGTTTTTAATAAATAAGAAAAAGAAAAACTCAGAGACACTGAATTTTTAGACATGTCAGTATATGTTGTATATCACAAGTATAACGTTTGCCTATAAATTCAGAGATCACCCACCTGTTACAGCACTGAGTGTGTATCCACTGCTGTTGACTCCCTCAAACACAGTGAAGAGAGTGAAGCTGTAGTTTGTCCCAGCAGTCAGAGGAGAGACCACATATTCAACAGGTCCATCTTGAGAAACACTGATATTCTTCTTTATGACACCGCCGTTGTAATTATACTGCAGGAAGTATTCGGATATGTTGTTAACTTTGTCCCACTTCAGTGTTACATTCGTCTCATTTTGTCTCACTACAGTCACAGCAGTAACTCTTCCTGGAGCTGAAAGATAACAGAGGACAGTGGCTTAAAGAAAGAAAAAAAAACCCTCAACTAAAACAATCAAGTTTTAAAAGCTAATGAGCTGGTCCATCCTGGCTGATGTATCTACATCAGAGAAAAGACATCTCACCTGTTACTGCAATGTGGTTTACTCCATTGCTTCTGACATTTTCAAATACAGTGAAGAGACTGAAGTTGTATTTGGTACCACTTTTCAGATTTCCAACCGAGTATGTCACAACTTCCACAGAAGTGATGTTGATCTCTTTTTCATTAAACACAAGGGTATACATGTTGAAATTGGGTACTTTTTCCCACTGCAGGGTTATGCTGGTCTCATTTTGAGCGATTGATCTGAATTCTCTAGCGTCATAAGGAGCTACAATAGAAAAACACATGGAAAAGAAACTGTTACAACATTTTTTGACAAATTGTTTCTAACAAAATCCTGTGTTTTCCAGACGTTTCAGAGAGCAGAACATTTCATTCAGAGATCACTGACCTGTCACAGCAGTAAATTTGTATCCACTGCTGTTGACTCCCTCAAACACAGTGAAGAGAGTGAAGCTGTAGTTTGTCCCAGCAGTCAGAGGAGAGACCACATATTTAACAGGTCCCTCTTGAGAAACACTGATATTCTTCTTTATGACACTGCCGTTGTAATTATACTGCAGGAAGTATTCGGATATGTTGTTAACTTTGTTCCACTTCAGTGTTACACTCGTCTCATTTTGTTTCACCACAGTCACAGCATTAACTCTTCGTGGAGCTGAAAGATAACAGAGGACAGTGGCTTAAAACAAACAAACAAAAACTTCAACTAAAACAATCAAGTTTCAAGAGCTAATGAGCCGGTCCATCGCAGCTTATGTATCTACATCAGAGAAAAGACATCTCACCTGTTACTGCAATGTAGTTTACTCCACTGCTTCTGACATTTGCAGACACAGTGAAGAGACTGAAATTGTATCTGGTTCCATCAGTCAGGTTTAAGACTGTGTATGTGACATTTCCTGCAGAAGCAGTAACCTTGATCTTTCTGCCATTAAACTCAAGTGTATATGTGTTAATGTTGGAGACTTTTGTCCACTGCAGGGTTATGCTGGTCTCATTTTGCGTCGTCACAATCACATTCTGAACATTTTCTGGAGCTGAAAGAGGTCAGAGGACAAAAAGGTGGTTTGAGGTTGTTTTGTTTGTTTGTTTTTAAAAACTCTAATTTTTTGACATGACAGTGTGGTAAAAGCATAATTTGTAAGGTTCATTCATTTCATTTAAAAAATAAAAAACAAATTTAAAAAGTCAGAAGAATTGAAGCATAGGTAATAACAGAGTTACACTGCTTTCATTCCTTTGTACCACCATGCCTTTTGTTACATCATCATTAGCTGAGAAGCATTAAGGGTGATTTTCACCTTTTACTACATTGAAATCCTTGAATAACATTCGTTCCAGTTTCACCGAGCGCCAACTAAAGTCAAAGAATTGTGTTTCATTCTTACGGGATTTAGTTGTTGTAGGCGACAGTGACGTGCTGCTTTGTGTTGTAGATGTTAGTAGAATAGTTTTTTGTGTTGCGGTTGTTTCTCTTTGTGTCACGGTTGCTGTATTTGTTGCAGCGGAGTCAGTTATACCCTAAAAGCAGAAAGAGTGAGCACAGAGAAAACTGCCAGATGTAAAAAGCACACATTGCCATTAAATACCCAGTTAAAATAATGCTAAACAATCTCACAGAACAACATAATTGCTGCTTTTAAGAAGCTTCATAAGAACAAAAACTTCCACTAACGACAAAAAAAGATGTCCAGGATAAATAAGTCAATGTCAAATAATTTTTGGCGTTTTGTACGTCAACTTCCACCGACTACAGCAACACGTAAAACACATTAATCACAGAGCTGACAAAATGTTTCAGTAAGTAAAAGGTTCACTTTCACTGAAAACACAAATCATATTCATTAAAGCTACAGGTACAGACTCACAGTTACAGAAAATATCTAACACATTTCTCCCCTAATATACTATTTAAAATTCCATATCTGATTAATTCAGTAAAGACTATACAATGTAAGAAGTGTTTGAGATATTGCCGTATTTAGTTTTAACATTATTTCCTCCTTCATGCGCTTTTTGTTGTCAGAACAAACAAGAATAGATCGGTGTTACTGAGAAATACTAAAATCATATTTCACAATCAGGAAAAGTCCAGAATATTTACGCTGTGCAACACTTCTTTGTGGTTCCTGTTTTATGTACAAACCAGTATTTCATTAAACATGTCTCTAATGTTTAAACTACATTACATACATGCAGATCATGAATTGAGGTTTCACTGTGGTTTGAACTGAAAGGTTTCCTTTTGTCGAGGGTAACCTACTGAGCTTCAATATCTGATCACCATCAAAGTGAAAGGTAAAGAAAGACTTACCCAAAGTAGACTCAGGAAGACACAAAGCAGCAAGTGGTCCGAGATAAAAGATAAAAATGTCATGGTTTTAAGAACTCTTAACTGGCACACATTCTTTGAACTTGTTCGATTCCTTCGTTTTCCCAATATAACCTTGAAACTCCTATTTTCAGCACCTCTGCCGGTGTGTTGACAAAAACAACATGTAAACTTGGTCAAGAATTTTTCCAAGCCTGAGCTGTTAGAGTCCAAAATCAACTTTAATACCGAAGTGTTGACTTTTAATTATCTCAACGACATCCTCCTCTTGTAACCTCTGGTCCCTTTTCATATTGGCAACTGACTAAGTAAATAGCTGCTTCTCCTTTCTGGCCTTGTACAACTACAAAGACCTTTGCCCCGCCTGTTACTTCCTTATTAACGGTCATACTGTGCTGCTAGTCAAAGGTACATCAATCAAATGAATTTGACCTGTTCCACATGTTTATTAGAGGTAATTGCTTTATATCTGCTATATATCAGTTCGTGCTTGTGATTGCTTGTGTATCTTTATGATGGGTGGATAAATGATGAGAACTTTGTCATTATGATCACAAACAAAGCTGTCAACTGCGACTTTGAATGAAATAAAGTGTGTTTTGTTTTTTACGGCTTAAGTAAAATCACTGTCTAGGTTCCTCTGCTGAAAGGCTTTCACAGCAGAGTAGATCTCCTTCTTGTTTCTTTGCAGCGTCTCAGTAAGTTGTGCTATTTATAACTCCCTTGTGGTTGATCTCTATAAGGAACTGTGAACAGAAACTATTACCCACAGACTGTTAACTGAGCATAAAGTCACAACAGTATGGTGCCATATTTTAAGTGGCACAATAAAAATGCTGATACATCCAAGAAAAATGCCGTTCACTGGGTGTGTACTGTGGAAACATGGTGAGGAAGTTAGGATTCATAAACCACTGGTTTTCCTCATCTGTTAATATGGTATCATCACAATTTTGAGCAGAACAACTTTAATGAGCTTCCATGTTTATTCACCATCAAAGTGCTCTTTTTAAAGAAGTCGATTCATTGACTAGTCATAGAGAAATAACAGTATTTTATGATAAGGGAACTGTCTGCATAATAACTGGCATGTTTTTAAGACTTGCAAAAGTCTTTAAAAATATGGGCCCATATTTAGCACGGCACTCGATTTTGTGAGGCTTTATTTTTACAAACGTTCAAATTCAAAAGCTGTCCCATAACATCTGTGGTGTCACTGTTATTTGCCACAGTTGGAGCCAGTCTCTGCTGTTACAACAGTCTTCAGTGGCAATAAATGTGTCACCTGAATATGCTATTGTGACGAGCTTCATTGACTCTACTTCTCATATCTTTCAGTTAATAACTGTATACAATGGGTGTAACCTGCAAGCTCTGTGTGTCAACTCATATGCATTGGTTTCCCTTTCACTACAGGACCTCCTAAATGTAAATCTACTGATACTTGAACAGCATTCTTTCAAATCATACTCCCCTCATTTGGTGTTTTTATCACAGTAGTGGAGAGTGTGGTCCAACACATCAGTGAAAATCTCCCATCTCTCTCAGATCCCCTCACTGTAGGGCTCAAAGGTTCTTTTAATTTAACCTTCTATATATGCACTGTTCACAAGCTGGAACAACTCAGCAGGAAGTATTTAAACTGCCAATCTTCTTTGTTCAAATCACGTTATAAAGAGAATAGGGAAATATATTCAAACGACATCCTTTGTTCCAGTTAATGGAAGTGACAGCAACCGTGGTAAAATAATAAATATTTAGCTCAACCACAAAGGCTTTCATGAGAACTTTATCTAGAGTTTATGTACTAGTTAAAAAAAATGAAATGCAATTTTCCATTTTTAAATCTTTGCTTTAAAATTTCTCAGAATTATGACTGAATGCAGCAAAGGCCTGGATGACCTATAATTTCCTGCTTCTAAATTCAGATAAAATTGAAGTTCTAATGCTTGGCCCCACAAATCTTAGAAATGTGGTGTCGAACCAGATACTTGGATGGCATTACTTTGGCCTCCAGTAACACTGTTAGAAACCTTGAAGTCATGTTTGACCAGGATATGTCCTTCAGTGCACATATTAAACAAATACTTAGAACTGCTTTTTTTTGCATTTGCACAATATTTCTAAAATTAGAAACATCCTGTCTCTGCTGAAAAGCTAATTCATGCATTTATTATTTCTAGGCTGGACTATTGTAATTCATTATTATCAGGCTGTCCTAAAAGCTCCCTGAAAAGCCTTCAGCTGATCCAAAATGCTGCAGCTAGAGTACTGACAGGGACTAGAAAGAGAGAGCAGATTTCTCCCATATTGGCTTCTCTTCATTGGCTCCTTCATTGGCTCCATCGTTGGCTGCCCTCTCCCCTCCCTGATGGACATCTACATCTCCCGCTGCATCAGCAGAGCCAGGAACATCATCAAGGACAGCTCACACCCTGGCTTTGACCTGTTTGACCTGCTGCCCTCTGGCAGGCGCTACAGATGCATCAAAGCCAGAACAAACAGACTCAAGAACAGTTTCTTCGCCAGAGCAATCACCACCCTGAACTCTCACACTCACCCACTCTAACTGTGCAACACCCACATCTCTATGCAATATTAGATTATTCATACTGAACAATATCCAACATTCCTATATTGTGTAATATCCAGTATTCATTCACTAGTGCAATATTCATCATCTTCATTATTATATGTATACACTTATTTACTTTTCTTACAATGTACAGATGCACCAATGTATGTATATATTTTTATACATTCTATTTTCTGTATATTTTATACATTGTTATTTTCTGTATATTTCTTGATTATACTAGATTATAATATTTTTATTTTTATTTTAGAGAGTTTGATTTTCTGTTGCATGGCACTGAACAGGAGTGGCCCTCCAATCTCATTGTACATCCTGTATAATGACAATAAAGGCATTCTATTCTATTCTATTCTATTGTTAAATCTAGAATAGAATTTAAAATCCTTCTCCTCACAGAGAAGAGAGATGGGTCCTCTATTCATAAACTGGTTTGCAATGTGAAAGAATGGAGAAAAAAAAATAGCTGTAACATATACCGAGAAAAGGGAAAAGAGAAAAAAAAAAAAAAAAAGAGTAAAGACGAGTGTACAACAGAGATGTGTTGAAAAAATGTGTTTAAAAAAATCCCCCTTTGTTCTCTCGCTCGTTCTCTCTGTTCAGTTTGGTCTTAAAGCCACTGCAGGTATCACTCCAGACCACAAGGGTGGCGCTGCGCTTCAGTTTACCTCTGCCGTAAAGAAGCGAAGAAGAAGAAACAGGAGCTACTTGTTTGTGGCGTAAACAATCAGATTTGGTCACTTTCTAACTGTTTCACTGCTCACAGTGGGTAATAGCGACCTGGCACTAGCCTGCAGTAAATTTGCCAAATTGTATCAGTAGTTTGGCGCTTCTGACTGTATGTTAAGAAATATTAAGTTGCTGCTGGGCAGCTAAACCGTCCGCTAACAAAGCGTCCTAACCGCGTTAGAGGGTATTTCTTGTGTAATTGCTTTTGAAAAGTGGTGTTAACCGAGCTACAGCCATTATAAAGTGTGCTAACGTAACAGCCACCTGAATCCAATCAATTGCGGTCACACGGCGACAGTGGGGCAGGCGTTTCTCTGAGCTGTTAACTATCAGCTGCGTAAAGTTGGCTGATAAATACGTGCACAGCTCAAACACGCTCATTTCAGACGGAGACGAGACGTGTTTGTTTGAGCCTGAGGAAGAAACGGTAGGAGATACTTATGTTCTGATTTTATTACGAAATTGAAGTCTTTCTGTTGAGGCTGAGTTGGGATTTATTTTTGTGTTTTTAGACATGCAGACTGCGGTGAAACAAAACCTTCACGCAGAGAGTGAAGCAGACGTCAACAAACTCATCAACCTGAAGTTACATGCATCCTACACCTACCTTGCCCTGGTATGATTCCTGTAATTGTAAAAGTAATGCCTAGCAGTATTGTACCAGTGACTTCTACATATATAGGTATACAGAGAGATGGAGATTTTTCTGTGTGTGTACACAGTAATTCCTCTTTACTAATTTCCTTGTTTCTTTTGTTTAGGGGATGTATTTTGATAGGGATGACCTTGCATTGCCAAACTTCTCCAGTTTTTTCCTTGAGCGCTCAGAAAAGGAGAGGGAACAGGCTGAGAAGCTGTTGGAGTATCAGAACATGAGAGGAGGCCTAATTTTGCTTCAGACCATCTCTGTATGTCCCAGATGTTAGTGATGGCTTTTTGCAGTTATTTCTTAGTACTTTTTGGATCAACAGTGTATCAACTTTTTGTTTTAGAAACCAACCAAAGAAGACTGGAAAGGTGGTCTGGATGCAATGGCCTTTTCCCTGGAATACCAGAAAACCTTAAATGCACGTATCCTTGATGTGCATCGCAGAGCTGGCAATCATACCGACCCCCATGTATGTCTGACTTTATCAGATACATGTGCTACTAGTTAACACTTTGTTTTTTTTGGGGGGGAGGGGTTGTGCACTTCATTGTTAAGTATATTGTGTGGAAGATTCAAGCAGTGTTTAATTATTTTACCTTTTACTCACCATTTACTTGTCTAACTTCTTTTGTAGCTCTGTGACTTTCTTGAGCAGCACTTCCTCATCGACAGCCATGATACCATCAAGAAGCTGGGCGATTACATTGGCAGTCTGACCCGCATCACTGCAGCTGAGACCCACGGCACTATGGGAGAATACCTGTTTGACAGGCACACTCTGTAAAGGTCCTGGCAGCACAGTGACACACGGCCCTCATTTCTAAATATCCATAGACACACAAGGCAATAATCCACACTGTGCATTCTTTTCCATTAAGAAACCCTTACAGAATTGTTATTCAACAGCAAAATATCCAATTGCACTAGACCAACTGGAACTGGAACCTCCGTTTTTTTCTAAAAAGAGAGAAATCCAAATATGCTGGAAAAATGTTCTCATAAATGTGGTGCTAAACACTGATTTTCCTAAGCTGTCATGTAGCTTGTAATGAGTAGCTAGTTCACGTGGATTCCTTTTTATCCTGTCACATGTTCGTTTTTTGTACGTTTCAACCTCCAGTGCAGTCTTACAAAAATGATAAATTCTTGACCAACCCAAATGGATACTTGAAACATTTAATAAAACCTTATTGTGCTGACAACACCCTTGTTGGTCTCTCTTTAAAATTAGGTTAACATGTTAAACTGTTATTTGCAGAAGTTCAGACAGGTAGTTATCCGATTCGTCATGCTGTCTGAGCACATTATCTGTCATGTCTGGGCCTATAGAGCACAAGATAACAGTGGGAGCATGCTTACTCACTGTTGGGTGGCGTTAACGTTGGGCTGCTGGAGAGCTTGTGGTTAATGCTTTCCATGCTGCTTCTCAGTTAATTATCTGTCAGCAAAGATAAGACTCAGTTGAAGTGTGTCAGAGTGCGTCCCACACAGGCGTAAGTGTGTTCATGTTAATTTCATTCTAGTGGTCAGGCGTAAAACATCAGCAAAGTGTGCAAACCACAAGGTTTTGCACAGTGTTTTGTTTTTTTTCCACCAGGACTGATGTAACTTTAAGTGCAGTTTAATTTACTACAGCACAGAATGCACTTATTAATGGAATGACCAGTTCTGTTAAACTGCCCTAACTACAGGGGTTGGACAATGAAACTGAAACAGTTTAATTTATTAGTATAGTGTAGGGCCTCCTTTTGCGGCCAATACAGCGTCAATTCGTCTTGGGAATGACATATACAAGTCCTGCACAGTGGTCAGAGGGATTTTAAGCCATTCTTCTTGCAGGGTAGTGGCCAGGTCACGACGTGATGCTGGTGGAGGAAAACGTTTCCTGACTCGCTCCTCCAAAACACCCCAAAGTGGCTCAATAATATTTAGATCTGGTGACTGTGCAGGCCATGGGAGATGTTCAACTTCACTTTGTCAGGGGCGCAGCGAAGGAGAACCCAATTGCAGACACAGACGGAGGCAAGACTATAGTGGGTTATGCAATTTATTATCACCAGGAACACCATAAACAAGGAGATGGCTCTCAGAGATTCCCTTAACACTGAACTTGAACTCTTAAACTGTGGGAAGGGGTGCAACCACCGAGGGGTCGGTCTAGATGGAGGGAGAGATACGTTAGGGACTGTAGTTAGCATAACATAAATGGACATGGGGGGTAGCAGAGGAGTAGGCTTACGTGGGGAGCAATATGACAGAGTCCTGAGGGGAGGCAGATGGCTGGAGCGGTGTGCTGTTTTCTTCAGGAGGGCAGGCAGGCAGACTAGGGGACGAGATGACTTCTGTAGAGAAACAATAAACAACACTGCCCGGTTAAGCACAGAGCGTCCAGTACCAAAGCTCGGGCACAAAAAACACGCGAGAGTCCACACGAAAACTGTTGCTGTTAGAGGATGACGAAGACGTTTTACCCCAAGGATTAGCAGACACTCTGGCAAGGACAGGAGACCAGAGCAGATCCTTAAATAGTGCCCCGATGAAAGAATTCACAACAGGTGTGCAGAGCCTCCGCACGGCAGCCTCCAGCCCCGCCCAAAAGAGGAGGAGAAAACAGCCTGCCAACCCCCTGAAATGAAAGAACAAACAAAAAAAAACACAGCCACAGCACACCGATCCATGACACTTTCATGTTCATCAAACCAATCTTTCACCAGTCTTGCTGTGTGTATTGGTGCATTGTCATCCTGATACATGGCACCGCCTTCAGGATACAATGTTTGAACCATTGGATGCACATGGTCCTCCAGAATGGTTCGGTAGTCCTTGGCAGTGACTCGCCCATCTAGCACAAGTATTGGGCCAAGGGAATGCCACGATACGGCAGCCCAAACCATCACTGATCCACCCCCATGCTTCACTCTGGGTGTAGCTTCCAGCTGAAGAAAACGTAAGCCTGAACTGATGGTCTCTGTCCTTTATTCGTCAGCTTATATTACATACAGACCAACGTAAGAGCTGAATGAATGAAGAATAAACAACAAAGGCATAGTACATTAAACTATTAGCAACAAAATGTAACAAATATCGTATGACAAACTGAAACAATTGACACATATGATGCATATAATTTTACCTTGTTGCCATCTCTCAGCTGAAGCTAAACTCCTTGTTTACTCTCCCGATTTCTCCTTACTTTGTTTGCCTCTCCTGTCAATCCTTTAGCTTACACTGCTGTTTGCTACGCCTTTCATTACCTTTCGACATCACATGTGAAGAGTTCTTTCCTTTTCAAAATAAAACATCCGTCTTTACAGGAAACGACTGAACAGCTAGAATAACAAATACATATTGCAAACCTTATAACGTTTAAGACATTATGCACTGGGGTCATTTACACTCCCACCAAATTATTTAGTGTTTGTACACAACTTCTCAAACACAAATGATTTCCTCATGAGAACAACCATTTTCATAACACTACATACACTGTAGACATTCTTTGACTTAGGAACTTTCCAGTATGAGAACCAGCTTGTGAACAGGACGTTCCACAACAGACATTTTGTTTATGCGCTTACCTCTTTTGTTTAGATATCTATCACCTACTACCATTTTGACTTTCCTTACGAGTCCATCCCTATCTGATACAGTCTCTGACACTCTTCCAAGTCTCCATGAAGATCTTGACTGCATTTCCTTAGTGTCCATCACTATGTCACCCACTTGAAGGTTTCTCTTGGGTGCATGCCATCGCTGTCTGATCATGATGTTGTGGAGATACTCTTTTCTCCAACGGCTCCAAAACTGTTCTGCCAAGTACTGCACTTGGCGCCATCGTTTTCTTCCATACAAGTCCTCTCTGACAAATTTGCCAGGAGGAGGTAATGCAACATTCGCTTTCATGGTGATGAGATGGTTAGGGGTTAGTGGTTCCAAGCTATTTGGATCATTCAGATTGTCTGTTGTAAGAGGACGACTGTTTACGATTGTCATAGCTTCATACAATAGAGTCCTTAGAGAAGCATCATTGAGCCTACCAGGAGTGAGTGAAAGCGTGGAGTTGAGAACACTTTTTACAGTCCTTATCTGTCGCTCCCATACTCCACCAGCATGACTAGCATGAGGTGCATTAAAGGCAAAATCACATTGGTATTCTGCAAGGAAGGTTACCACTCTCTTAGTGTCGACTTCCTGTAGAGCTGCATTCAGTTCATTTTTGGCACCTACAAAATTGGTTCCCTGGTCACACTTAATTTGTCTGACTGAGCCTCGCAGTGCAATAAAGCAACGCAGACCGTTGATGAGAGCATCAGTTGACATATCGTCTAGCATCTCAATGTGGATGGCACGAGAGCTGAAGCATGTAAAGAGCACTCCGTATCTTTTTTGTTCCTTACGTCCCTGTTTAGTCGTGAATGGGCCAAAACAATCCATGCCACAATAGCTGAAGGGTGGCGAGGGCTCTACCCGTTCTCTAGGAAGATCACTCATTCTCTGTCCTTCCACAGGTCTCCTCAGTTTCCGACAGATCACACACTGGCGAATGTAGAGTGAAACAGCTTGACTCATTTTTGGGATCCAATAGCCATTGGCCCGAATTTCATTGATAGTAAAGCCTCTGCCCTGGTGTTTGATCCTTTCATGATGGTGAGCTATTATCAGCTTTGTGACGTGATGCTCTCTGGGGATGATTGTTGGATGCTTAAATGAACTAGGAAGGGCTGACCACCGCAGTCTTCCTCCCACCTTGAGCACGTCATCTCTGTCCAAAAAGACATCGAGATGGTATAGCTTATTGCTTCTTGGTAAAGGATTTCCTTTGCTTAGTGTCATCATTTCTTCCTGGTATGCTTGTCTTTGTAGGTCTCTAATGATCACAAGTTCTGCATCTTGTCGCTCACTTACAGTGGAGTGTGCATCTGATTTGTCCTTTAGGAGTCGTCGTCTGAGACGTGCCACCGCGCTAACAGCATGAGACCAGGATGAAAATCTTACCAGGCGATTAGCAAGACTCCAACACTCCATACCCTTTGTTTGCAACGTTTGAGCTTTCTTAACTTCTGGGTCTCCGATTGGGAGTTCCATGCTTTCCTTTGCTGGAGGGTATATTACCCTTTCCCACAGGAACTTGGGACCCATGAGCCATCTGGATGATAGCAGTTCCTTTATTGTTGTTCCCCTGGATGCATTGTCTGCAGGGTTTTCACTGGTGGGGACATAAAACCACTGCTGCGGACTTGTGCTATTGCGTATCTTTTGCACCCTGTTTGCAACAAAGGTGTGAAAACGCCTTGCTTCGTTGTTTATGTATCCTAAAACAACTTTAGAGTCTGTCCAGAAGAACTCTTCCACATTGTCATAAGTCAGCTCTTCTCTGAACAGGTTACTCACTGTGACTGAGACAGCTGCTGCTGTCAATTCCAGCCTTGGGATGGTGGTGATCTTTGAAGGAGACACACGAGATTTTCCCATGATGAAGGCACAATGAGCATCTCCCTTCTCATTCAAAAATCTCAGGTAGGAGCACTGCCCATACCCAGTGGTGCTTGCATCTGAAAAATGATGCAGTTCCCTTTTCACCACCTGCCCAAAGTTTTCAGGCATGTAACATCTGGCTATCCTTACTTTCTCCAGATTGACAAGGTCCATCCTCCATTGCTCCCACTGTGGTTTCAAATGTTGGGGTAGTGGGTCATCCCATCCTGTGCCTTGACGGCACATCTCTTGCAAAATTATTTTTCCACTGAGAAGATAGGGGGCGATAAATCCTAGTGGGTCATATATGGATGCTACAGTGGATAATATCCCACGCCGTGTAGCAGGTTGGTCCTTCTGTGCAATGCTGAATGTGAAGCAGTCCTTTTTTATGCACCAGTGAATACCTAATGCTCTCTCTGTTTGTGTTTCACTAAAGGCAAGATCCTTTGTTCTTACATTTGTTGCTCGTTCCGATGCTGGTAAGCTGTTTAAGACAGAACTGTCGTTTGACGCAAACTTGTGAAGCCTGAGTCCACCTTTAGCACACAGTTCACGTGCCTCCTGTGCCAGCTGCATGCCCTCGTCCACTGTCTGCACACTCGTGACTCCATCATCTACATAAAAGTCTCTGGCTATGAACTGAGAACCTAGTGGATACACAAGGCTGTTCTCTTTGGCTAGGTGTTTTAGCCCATAGTTTGCACATCCTGGGGAGGATGCAGCACCAAAGAGATGTACTGTCATCCTGTATTCTTGTGGCTGTGCGCTTAGGTCTCCATTTTTCCACCACAAAAAGCGGAGGTAGTTGCGATCACTATTTTGGACCTGAAATTGATGGTACATTTTCTCTATGTCACACGTTAATGCTGTTTGATACTGTCTGAAGCGTAAAAGGACACCAGTTAGATTATTTAGCATGTCTGGTCCGGACAGAAGGTGCTCATTAAGACTGGTTCCTTTATACTTAGCTGAGCAGTCAAACACGACACGCAAGTTTTCAGGTTTCTTTGGGTGATAAATACCATGGTGTGGTATGTACCACTTTTCACCAGAAAGTCCATCATCCTGCACTTCTTCTGCCTCACCTCTCTTGATGATGTCATTCATGTACTTGACGTAATCAATCTTGTATTTTTCATCTCGGGAGAATTTCCTTTTGAGGTGGTTGAGTCGGATCTCTGCGAGTTGTCTGTTGTCAGGCATGTATGGTCTTTCCTTAAAGGGTAATGGCATTTCATAATGCCCCGTCTCATTTTTTCTTATGGCGTCTCTGAGTTTGTCAAGGAAAATGAGTTCTGCTTGAGACACTGTTTTATCATTTCCATTGACTTCCCTGAAATCACTTTCTAATGCACGTATTGCATCCAAGGGAGTCATAGGAGGGATCTCCTTTAAGGCAACACGATGGCAGAGGCTGTTCATCATGTCTGTCTCAAAGTGCGGAGCTAGACCACCAACTATGCTCCACCCCAAATCTGTTTGAACAGCATAGGGCTCATTTTCTTTGCCGAGTATCACTTGTCTGGGTGCCAGTGCTCTGGGGCAGTTGTAGCCTATCAGGAGTCCTACTTCACAACTGAGGAGTGGTGGGATTTTGTCTATGATTGGTGATAGGTGACTCCAGCGTTTGACCGTTTCCTGGGTTGGTATGTGTTCACGATTGGCAGGTATATGATCCTTTGTGTATGCAGGGGGCAGTTGAATGTGCGTTGCAGAGCTGTAGCCTCTCACACGGATGCCAGCCACCCTTTCACTGTTTATAATTACGTTTTCTCCCATCATAGTGGTTAGTTTCAGTTTCACTGGACTTGCACCCACTTGAAGCTCATGACACAGTTCTTGATCAATGAAAGCAGTGTCGCTTTGAGTGTCTAATAAGGCATAGACAAGTTTTTCGTTATATGGGTTTGCATTAGATGACACCCACACTGGCACAATCATTGAAGTACTGGCAGTCTGTCCATCTCTAGCAACATTGAGTGACACAGCAGTGGTTATCTCTGATATATTGCTTTGTGATGCATTTTCTACACTCACGTGCCTTTCTCCCTTTGTGTCTTTGATGTAACCGTTATCATGAAGGCAGGTAGGGTGCCTTTTCAAACAAGTGTCACATGTGAGGCGGCGTCGACAGTCCCTTGCACTGTGGCCTTGCTTCAAACAGCCATAACACAGCTTATTGTCCTTCACATGTGTCCTTTTCTCTGCTAGTGACCGTTTCATAAAGTGTGGACACTTGTGGAGTGGATGTGAGTTTTGGCACAGTGTGCATGGTGAGCCCCAGTTGGATCTGGTTAGTGTCTCGTCGCAGTGTTCATGTGTTTTGGTGTTAAAGACACTTGCCTTGTTTCTTTTTGTGTCCTTCAGGTTCCCTCTATCACTGCGTGACTCGGATGAATGGAGAGCAGAGATGGACGTGACTGGGTTGCAGGCAATTTCTGCTTCCAGCAACAGAAATGCAGCAAAGTCACTGAGACTGGGAAACTCTTTGCCTTCCATTAAGGCCTTTGTAACATGGCGGTTCCATCTGGCAGCTGCCCAGTCAGGAAGTTTTTGTGTCAGTTTTTGATTTTCCTCACAGTCGTTCAGTATTTCCAAACCTTTTACATGAGGCATGGCTAGCAGGCAGGCATTTACAAAGTCGGCAAAGTTCCTTAATCCCTCAGGATCTTTGGATTGTAACTTTGGCCAGTTGGATAGCTTCTCTCTAAATGCTCTTTGAATAACAAATGCCTGACCATATCGTTGATTAAGTTTTTTCCAGGCATCTTGGTAAGCTTCTTCATCATTTCTAAAGAAGGTGCCTTCCAGGCACTTGCGAGCGGGGCCAGTGACATATTTTTTCAAGTAATAAAGTTTATCAGCAGTAGAAATACCCTTTTGGTCTATCAGTGACATAAAGGAGGTTTTCCATTCAATAAAATGGATTGGCTCGCCACTGAATACTGTTGGTTCTGGCATGGGAAGTCTGCTCAGTGTTATACTGTCCTGGACGGCTTGTGCTAGTTGAGCAACTGCAGGAGATGCAGATGACGTGGATATGTTAGGTGAGTGTGATGCAGAAGGCTGAGGGACAGAATCTGGGCTCCTCTGCTCACCTTTGACTGACTGGACATCACTAATTTGCAGTATTTCTCTGTCATAAGCTTCCAATCTCGCTCGAGCTGCTTCCACTTCCCTTTCAGCTTGCAGACGCTCCAATTCGGATTTTTGGATTTCAAGTTCTCTCTTGTGTTGCTCTTCTAAAGCCTTTATCTTTTCTCTTTGCTTTCTTTCCTCTAGCGCGATGTTGTATTCAGCTTCTTTTGCTGCCAGTTCTGCTGCTGCATCAGCCCGTTTTGATGCGATATATGAAGCTGAGGAGTGATGTGTGTTACTGGATTGTGCTGCAGTGGAACCATAAATGGAGAGCGCATAGTCACGATCTAGCAGCTCGCGTAAACGACATCTTTCATATTCAGCATCAAAATCTCCATCAACACCAGTTAGTCTCTTATATATGATTTTGATGATGTCACTAGTTACAGCTTCGCATGCATCAATTTTTTGTCTCAAATTGACTGTTGGAGCTACATGACCTCTTATGTCAGTGTAGAGTTTCATTATGTCATCCTTTCCCTTTTCTAAAATGTCTGCAAGTGATGACAGGTGTTCTTCAGTTGTGTCTGATTTTAGTTTTTCTCTTGCTTCACGTACTTGTATTTTCCACTGTTCATATAAGGTGATGAGTCTTTTTTGTTTTTTACTTACTTCTTCTGTTTGATAAGCAAGCATTTTTTCTGTTGGTATTCTGGTGCGTTCAGAGCGGCGAGGTTCATCTGTAGTGCTTTGGACTTGAGACTGTAGATCTGCCAGCATTTTCTCTTTAGAGTCAATTGTTTCTTTTATTTCTTGCCTTGTTTTTTCAGTTGCATTTTGAAGCAGGTCTTTGTGATCTTGAATTTCCCTTTGTAAACAAACAATCTGTTCATTAATGTCCTCAGGACTCACAGATGAAGCTTGTGTGTTGTCCATTTTCCGTGTAGCCTCTTTTTTCCTTTATCGCCTTTGTTTTCAGACCACTTGCTGCCACCTACTGGCCATCATAGTCGTGCACCTTGAGATCTTTTCACTCCGTCAAGTGGCGTGCGTCGGGTGGTCAAGCTCTTACTGTAGCTTCCAGCTGAAGAAAACGTAAGCCTGAACTGATGGTCTCTGTCCTTTATTCGTCAGCTTATATTACATACAGACCAACGTAAGAGCTGAATGAATGAAGAATAAACAACAAAGGCATAGTACATTAAACTATTA
The DNA here is from genome assembly GCF_007364275.1 of Archocentrus centrarchus. Classification (NCBI taxonomy): domain Eukaryota; kingdom Metazoa; phylum Chordata; class Actinopteri; order Cichliformes; family Cichlidae; genus Archocentrus; species Archocentrus centrarchus. The sequence continues at coordinate 9,370,523 of NC_044364.1, forward strand.
GCAACAAAATGTAACAAATATCGTATGACAAACTGAAACAATTGACACATATGATGCATATAATTTTACCTTGTTGCCATCTCTCAGCTGAAGCTAAACTCCTTGTTTACTCTCCCGATTTCTCCTTACTTTGTTTGCCTCTCCTGTCAATCCTTTAGCTTACACTGCTGTTTGCTACGCCTTTCATTACCTTTCGACATCACATGTGAAGAGTTCTTTCCTTTTCAAAATAAAACATCCGTCTTTACAGGAAACGACTGAACAGCTAGAATAACAAATACATATTGCAAACCTTATAACGTTTAAGACATTATGCACTGGGGTCATTTACACTGGGCATGCAACAGTCTGGGTGGTACGTTTCTTTAGGGCTTCTCCACACCGTAACTCTCCCGGATGTGGGAAAACAGTAAAGGTGGACTCATCAGAGAACAATACATGTTTCACATTGTCCACAGCCCAAGATTTGCACTCCTTGCACCTTTGAAACCGACGTTTGGCATTGGCACGAGTGACCAAAGGTTTGGCTATAGCAGCCCGGCCGTGTATATTGACCCTGTGGAGCTCCCGACAGACAGTTTTGGTGGAAACAGGAGAGTTGAGGTACACATTTAATTCTGCCGTGATTTGGGCAGCCGTGGTTTTATGTTTTTTGGATACAATCGGGGTTAGCACCCAAACATCCCTTTCAGACAGCTTCCTCTTGCGTCCACAGTTAATCCTGTTGGATGTGGTTCGTCCTTCTTGGTGGTATGCTGACATTACCCTGGATACCGTGGCTCTTGATACATCACAAAGACTTGCTGTCTTGGTCACAGATGCGCCAGCAAGACGTGCACCAACAATTTGTCCTCTTTTGAACTCTGGTATGTCACGCATAATGTTGTGTGCATTGCAATATTTTGAGCAAAACTGTGCTCTTACCCTGATATTTGAACCTTCACACTCTGCTCTTACTGGTGCAATGTGCAATTAATGAAGATTTGCCACCATACTGGTCCAATTTAGCCATGAAACCTCCCACACTAAAATGACAGTGTCAGTTTCATTGTTCAACCCCTGTATATATGAGCTAATTCTGTTTAACTATGTACTCACCTTCCCCAAAGACCCAGGAAAAACTTATTGTATTATTAAAATGGTCTTTGTATGTATACTTTAGAGGAACACTGAGAGAAAAGGCATGCAATGAAAATTCTAAAGGAAATTTTTATTTCTTTGTTGTGTTAGCTTTTTTTTTTCCTCTCATTTGTTTTTTCTGTTTTGTATGTTAACTTGGAGAATGCTGTTACATGGTTGGATTGTCACTGAGATCTCCAGATGTAGCTGTACAAACACTTGGCAGCATGCCAGGAGATTAGTATTTGCAGTGCAATAAATATGGGTATGTGTTTTGTACAGTAAAATGGCAGGCAAAAGGATGGGAACTGCAGAACATCCACTCTCAGAAGTTGTTAGACGATCGACTGCAAGAGCAGCTACGCTGAGGAGATTAGTGAAGGGCTGGATGTACTACAATCTCTTGAGTCTAATGGATAAACACAACCACCACTGCCATCAGTGTAATGAACAGTCTGTTTTCCCCTGGCACAAGTTGCAGCTTTGAATTCTTCAATGTGTTGAATTACCAACACTACAGCTCTAACACAATAAAAGGTGGCTGGTGGTCTTTATGCCGCTTTACTCAGATGTAAAGCAACAGATGTGTTGTCTGCCTTCTAATATCAGTAGGAGGGGGGCAGTGGGGGGGGATTAAATGACAACATTTCTCTAGTGATTTGCCAGTGCTTTAGCTTTGATGGAAAGGGTTGCAGGGAGCTTGCCAGTCCTAGTCAACAGCATACCCAGGGACTGATAGGTGTGCGAGGTCTCCAGCAAGCCAGAAGAAAAGCAACAAGAAACACACTTAGAACTAAAAGTTGCCCTCTTTTGGTGCTGAAGGAAATAAAGGAAGATATAAACAGGTAAGATCAATATTCAGATTTCAGACACTACTGTATATCTGTATGTATTTTTTTTCCTGTTGATTTTGAACAAGCCCAGCTAAAGGACCATTAATCTTGTGACCGATTCATTTGATGTACTTCAGTTTCCTAATAAAGAGTTATGTTTTTTTTTTTATTGAACACTCTTTCTGTTCCATTAAATAATATTCAATTTCAATGTTCAATTATTAAACATCGTAAATGAGTCTAGTATCAATTACTACTTATTATAATTTTTTTTTTTTTTTTGGGGGGGGGGGGGGGGTTAAAATGGCGATAAAGCCCATAACTACATCTAAATCATATAAATCTGGAGTTTCTCTGAATGTTGCCTGTAGTCCAGTGAACTTCATTTAAATACCCTTATAAACAGACATTACAGAAAAAGTGGCTTTGGGTGAGGAAAACTGAAGGATGATACCAACCCTTCTATTTTTTTTTTTTTTTTTTTAAAGCTTTGAGAATCTGTGGTTTTGGATTAATATTGTAGAGCCATAGTTTAATCCAGTCCACAGCAGAGCCAGTGATGAGAGAAAAATGGGGTTGGGATGAATGTGGGAGTGAAAGAGTGGGCCATGGGATGGAGAGAGTATGAGCGTAACAGAGGGATTAGGGTCAGCCATGTTGAGCATCTGGCTTAGCGATGTCCTGTGCTCTTCAACCTTCCTGCAACACATTAGCACAGGGATTACACAGCATGCATGTAAAGTTGTGTTATCATTCAATGTGGAAGCCAACTTGAAAGCACAACGGACAAAAACAACATGATTAACTGTGTTAATTCTAACGTTTTGGCAGCTGACATGAGGCTGGTCAGTGCTGGGGTTCGAGTCCGGAGGGCCGCTGAGCCGTCTGAACCAGAATCAGAGGAAACGACGGAGCCTGCTCATCATGAGCACTCGCATTCAGAACACCATGAACACTCACATACAGAACATCACCCTGGGCATGACTACAACCACATGAAGGAAAAGTTCATGAATGAACTGAGTCATCTGTCAAGTAAGCCGCTGCCAGAATCTGCAACATGATTCAGAAATCCATAAATCAATGATGAAATAAATTAAATGTGGTTATTATGGAGGAAATCCATCCATGTACAGAATTTACATTTGGTCAAATTAATATTTATTTTATTTCCCAGTTATATTTAGGAGCATAGTCTTCCAAAAAAGTTGAATCATTTTGCCAAGAAATGAACAACTACTGTTTATGATGCTAAATGTAAAGCAATTAATGAGCTTCTGCTGTTGGTGGAGTAACTGGTGGTCGCTGTGGGTTTACAGAGACTGCTGTTATCTGTCTGTGGTGAAGTGTGTTACTCACACAACACAACTTTAGGAAGCCATCTATAGATAAGGAAGTGCTTAAAATAGGTTTGTGAGAAAACCTCAGCACCTTTGGTTCTGTCTCCAAGCTCATGAACAGCTGTTAATGTTTGAAAGAGACCCGTTATGCTTTGCCTTATTTTCTGGCATATATTTACTGTTACACTTGCAGAAGCTCTGAAAAAAAGTATGACCAAAGTCTCAAATAACTAAGTAATTTCATACAAGTAATTTCAGGCATCAGACTGCTGTAAAAGCTCAGTTTTAAGCTTTTGGTTGTTTTTTTTTCTTCTACCATTTGCCTGTTATGAAGCAGATCCTTAATATCCACTCTTGCTGACCTCACGAACCTGCTGTTCAAATCTTCTGTTTGTGAGGTGCAACCAATCAGAAGAAAGTTCCCCTAAAAGGGGAAGAGCTAATACAGCTTCTTTCAGACAGAACATGAACTCGGGGCTGCACCAAGGCCCAAGATTTTGAATGATAAATCATGCAGAACTTCTCTACTACACTAAGAATACAGTGCTGTGCAAAACTCTTGAGCCATCATTAATTTCTTCATATTTTGCTTGGTGCAGCGATTTATTGAAATGTGCAAATATGGAAATACAGTATATAAGGCAAAATCAAGGTTTGTACAATTTTAATGAAAGTCAAAATTTGGTATGACCACCTTTATTCTTCAGTCTGAACTCTCTTAGGCAGCTTTCTTGTCATTTCTTTAAGTAGTCTGCAGGAATAGTTCTCCAGGCGTTTTGAAGGACCTCCAAAGCTCTTCTTAGAATGTTTGCTGCCTTTTGTTCCATCAAGCTGATCCCACACTGCTTCAATAATGTTGAGGTCCGGGCTCTGAGGAGGCCAATCCATGACTGATAGTGTCCCACTGTATCCAGGTATGCCTTTACTGCATTGGCAGTGGGTATGGGATCATTGTCATGCTGAAAAATGACATTTTCATATGCTGTTGCATGGTGGATCAGTACCTTCCTGCGTTGATATTTCCATCAATTTTGACAAGGTCTCCATGCAGCCCCAAACCATGACAGAACCTCCACTGTGTTTTAAAGATTGCTCCAAACACTTACTGTTGTACCTCTGTCCTGACCACCTCCTTACATACTGATGATGAGTTGAACAAAAAATTTCAAATTGGGATTCGTCACTTCCCTTAAGAATGGCTACTTGACAGCCACCCTTCCAGTGAGACCATTTCTGATGAGACTTCAGGGCACAGTAGATGGATCAACTGAAGGGCCACATGCATCTCTCAGGTCCTCCGTCAGGTCTTTTCCTGGATTTTTTTTCCCTACTTCTTAAGGCCATGACTTTCAAAAACTGTGCATCAGCTGTAAACTGTTTTTTAGGCCTTCCACTTCTTCTTTTGTCATCCATTTGTCAAGTTTCCTCAAATTTTTAATAGCTTTTTGGGAATCATCTTGTTGGTGCAAACTGTGTTATCTTTGGAATTTTTCAATAGATTTAGCTTGTGAAAGGTTTCTAGTAATAAATTGCCTAAAGATACAATTTAAAATTGATTCTTTGCTAAGCTGTCATGTGTAGACACAACACATTCCTTGAGTTAGATGCCTTTCTTATGCTTGAATGATTCATAGGTCAGTGTTAACAACCGTTAATAACAGTGGCTTTACAAACAGAAAGAAACATTCCTCTGAAAATGGTCAGATATAAGAACTGGACTGAAAATGATTGAAAAAGCAGCAAAAGTCCAAAGAAAAACTTGGAAAGACCTGGAGAATTATTGCTCAAGACTACTTTAAAAATGATGACAAAGTCTGGCTCCTTGGAAGCAAAATATAAAGAAATGAGGGGTGGTAACAACAATATTGTTATAACTAATTAACTTGAATGGAAGGTGCAAGATCAACAAGCTTTTACAAAACCCTTGATAAAGAGTGTTGAAAAGTGAGGTTGTCCATATTTAAAGGTGTTTCCTGAGGCTCTGGTTGTTGTTTCAGCATTGTGTTATTTATGTGTATGTAAATAACAAAGGGGGATCAGACATTTCCAGCTCTCTTTCATGATAAGCAAACTTCTATAATGTGCATTGGTGAGCACTGATGAGTCAGCTCAGTTCTTTATTTTGCAGTTCCCATGTGGGCAGTAGGAGCCATTGTTGTGGTGGTTCTGGTTTTGGTGGCATGCTTCATCTTCTGTGTTTTCAAGAAATGCTTTGGTAAAAAGAAAAAGCCAAAGAAAGTGAGGGAGAGGAAGGCAGGACGCCGCAGAAAGGAAAAGGAAGGCGAAGGAGAGGCTGGAGAGAAGGTAACCTATCATTGTATTTTCAGTGAAATTAAACAATCTTATGAGCTCAAGATCTTCCAAATGAATATCAGGTGTGTTTTATTTTATTTTTTTTTTATCTTGTAGGAGGGGGAGGTGAAGAAGGAAGGGGAAGAAGAGGAAAAAGAACAGGAAAAGTTGGGTAAACTGGAGTTCTCTTTGGACTACAACTTCACAGACGCCCAGGTAGATCCTCCATGGAAACGTCAACACTTCCATCATTTATAAAGATAAATTGTTTTTATTTCATTTACAGATAATATTGTTTCAATTACTTTTTTAAGTCTAGTTATTATTTTTATTTCCATTAACTAAAATATTTTTCTCACCTAGTTTCAGTTTTTATGTATAAATGACTGTAATAACATTGATTGTTCTCTCGTTTTCTTTCCTCTGTAGCTCATCGTGGGTATCCTTCAGGCTCAGGATCTTGCTGCTATGGACATGGGGGGAACTTCAGACCCTTATGTCAAAGTTTTTCTGTTGCCAGACAAAAAGAAGAAGTATGAGACCAAGGTTCAGCGCAAAAACCTCTGCCCCGTTTTCAACGAGACTTTCATCTTCAAGGTCACGCTTGCCTGACATGCCTTTGTGAACTTGATGCCATCAGTAATTTTATCTTTGTCACAGCTTGAGTTGGTGCTTCGCCTGAATGCTTTTCACCCTTCATTGAATTCTATTTCCTCTTTAGACTTTTCTTCTCCCCCCCCCAAAAAAATAAAAATAAATAAATAAGTAACTATAATATGTGCAGCATGTTTTGAAATGTTACCATGCTGTTTATGATTCCATTTCCATAATTTTCCCCTCTTTCTAGATTCCATATGCAGAGCTGGGCGGAAAGACTTTGGTGCTGCAGGTTTTTGACTTTGATCGTTTCTCCAAGCATGACATGATTGGTGAAATAAAGATTCCCATGAACAGCGTTGATTTGGGCCAGCCAATGCAACAATGGAGGGACTTAGAGAGCGGTGAGAAGGAGGAGGTATGATGTGCTGTGTCTTTGTTTAAGCGTGTTTCAGTTCTTGTACGCTTCAGGGTAAACAGCTGCACTGAAAATTAATGATCAACACATAACCCAACCCATTCCTTCCAGCAGGAAAAACTGGGTGATATTTGCATCTCCTTACGCTATGTACCCACTGCTGGGAAACTGACAGTGAACATCATGGAGGCAAAGAATCTGAAGAAAATGGATGTTGGAGGTTTATCAGGTAACCAGGCCTCACAGTATTAGCGTTCGGTCAAATAAATAAATAAATGCTCAAGTCTCATAAGGACTTGAAACAGACATACATGACAGAACTCACCTTCTCTTCCTCTTTCACAAGACCCATATGTGAAGATCGTTCTGCAACAAAATGGGAAACGGATTAAAAAGAAGAAGACAACAGTGAAGAAAAACACACTCAATCCTTACTTTAATGAGAGTTTCAGCTTTGATGTCCCTTTTGAGCAAATACAGGTAACCTTTAGACCCACAATCAGTTTTTGAAATGTAACACAAAATACTGTGTTGACAAGCTTGAGTGGATTATGCATATTTCTTCTGCCTTTCAGAAAGTACAGGTTGTCATCACAGTATTCGACTATGATAAACTTGGGAGCAATGACCCCATTGGAAAGACCTTTATGGGTTATGGAGCTACAGGAGTCGGCCTGCGCCACTGGTCAGACATGCTTGCCAATCCCCGACGTCCTGTAGCTCAGTGGCACACTCTCCTGCCTGAAGAAGAAGTGGATGCAGCACTCAAAGCAAAACCTCGTTAAGGTTACACATGAATGGAGTACTGACTGCTGCCAATATGTTACTTGTTGTTAAACCTGACGTTTTCTCAATTTCCATGTTCTCTTTTCCATTTTGTTCCTCTTGAAACACTTTGTGTGTGTGTGTGTGTGTGTGTGTGTGTGTGTGTGTGTGTGTGTGTGTGTGTGTGTGTGTGTGTGTGTGTGTGTACCTGTCATATGCAGACAATTTTTGATATCTGACTGTAATTTAAACTGAACTGTAATTGGCTCCCCATATTTACCACATACCATAAACTAAAATGACTGTCTTTGTAAGCTTGGAAACCACTTATCTGTAAATGTGCATCTTTTGTGCAGGCCCACGGAAGTATATGGTTAAAAAAAAAAATGTCTCTGAAGACATGTTAGAGTTTCTAGATCTTATGTACTTTGGGCCTTTTTGCTCACTTTCTAGTGTTGTGGTGCAATTGTGGTCCTGGAAAATACAAATAAACCTACAATGAAAAGTTTCACATTAATGCTCAATTTCTTTCAATTAAATTATAAATATTGTAATAATGAAAGGGCGTACTGTGTAATTCAGTCTTTTCACCGGTAGATGGCGTCTATATAGCCAAAAGTGTTGCCTAGCAACAGAACCCACACTAACTTCCTGCTGCATACTTCTTTTGGTTGTGGTCACAGAGGCAGTAAGGTGAGATTTAACAGTGTTTGATATTATCCGCAGTGTTTTGTTTTGTTTTTTTAATCACAGTACTAAAGTCAGAGATACGCTTGTGCCTTTGGGTAATTGTTGTATTCATAAGGTGGCATTTAAAGTTCTGTACAATCACAGTTAGCTAACTTTCATGCAAAGCTAAGCTATTTTATATGTGCTCCGTTTCAGCTAGCTTTATGTAAAGGCATGGGCACTGGTGTACCGCTGTTTGTTTAGTCTTGATGTAAAGCACCCAGGTGAGTGGTTTGGTTTGTTTTTCCTTTTCAGTATGAGTGCTGGCCGGGCAGCTGAGGGCGCAGGCTGCATCACTTGGTGGGGCTTCAGTCCTGCGCGTGACCTGCTCCACATCGGTGAGAATCTCGAATGCACGAGGATTCCCCTGATCTTTCTGCGCATGAGCATCAGAGTAGCTAAAAGATTGTTTATTTTTTATGCTTCGTTGTTTTTAAAATAAAAGCATGTGCTTGTTTCACACATATAAACACACAGTTAGGCATATTTATTTAGTGTACACCTGTAATACGAAATAAGCAGTACATTCAGTGTTCAGAAACTGCACAGTTAAGGTACAATCAGTCGCTGGAGGTTTTTTAATAGAAAAAAAGAATGTTATACCCATAAATATACATTGTTTAGTGTGTAACTACATCTTCTAACAAATTGTGTTCTCATAATCTTAAAATTAATACATTAAAAGTAGATGGGAGCGGGCGCAAGTTTTTGGGAAGCTGCCATGTTGCTCCACTATCTTGAATATAGTGGCTGAGATGGCTAATTGCATTTTACATACAGTATGTGTTTAAAGAAGAGAACTTGTAAACGACAGGCCAACATGCAAAAAAACTTAACTTGAAAATGTTCTTGTGTAAATGGGGCCTAAGATGACCTGTAATGCATTGCCATATACAGTACACTATATTGCCAAAAGTATCCACTCACCTATCCAAATAATTGAATACAAGTATTCCAATCACTTCCATGGCCATAGGTGTATAAAAACAAGCACCTTGGTATGCAGACTACAGAAATTTCCACAGTCAGCTGTTAGTGTTATTATAACAAAGTGGAAGAGATTGGAAACAGCAGCAACTCAGCCATGAAGTGGTACTGTAGGCCACATAAAATGACAGCAGGGTCAGCAGATGCTGAGGCACATAGTGCGCAGAGGTCACCAACTTTCTGCAGAGTCAATCGCTACAAACTTCATGTGGCCTTCAGATTAGCTCAAGAACAGTGTGTAGAGAGCTTCGTGGAATGGGTTTCCATGGCCAACAAGCTGCATCCAAGTCTTACATTCAAGTCTATTTTCAGTTCAGTTGTATTCATATAGTTCCATATCACAACCAGTTAAGGCGCATTATATTGTAAGGTAAAGACCATACAATAATAGAGAAAACATCATTAAGCGCAATCCATAGCATTGGCTGCAGTGATGTGAAGCATGCTGCCACTGAATTGTAGAGCAGTGGAGATGTGTTCTCTGGAGTAACAAATCACATTTCTCTGTCTGGCAATCTGCTGGATGAGTCTGGGCTTGGAGGTTGCCAGGAGAATGGTACTTGTCTGACTGCATTGTGAGCCACAAAGGTGTGGCTAAAGAAGAAGCACCATAAGGTCATGGAGGGGCCTAGCCAGTCTCCTGACCTCAATCCTATAGGAAATCTGTGGAGAGAGCTGAAGCTTTGAATCATCAAGCAGCAGCCCAGAAACCTAAAGGATTTAGAGAGTTTCTGTAAAGAGGAGTGGACCAAAATCCCCCCTGAGATGAGTGCAAATCTGGTGACTGACTACATAAAAAACATCTTCCTGGTGTGCTTGCCAAAAAGCGGTTTCTCCAGCAAGTCTTTTACTATCCAATATAGGATTTTTTTTTTGCTTTGAACATGTTTCTGTGGTTTTGTCCATTAAATTAAAAACCACAGGAAGTGTGTCTCATGTATATTTTCCTCCAAAAGCAACCTTTTTCCAATCTCTTAATGTGGAACCTATAACAATTGATACCTATAACAAATGATATTCTTTCACTGAAGAATGGAAGCCAAGGATTTGTAATACATTTTAATTATGTTTTAAAGAGAACGTGCTTTAAAAGTCCATAAATAAACTGTAAGGAAGTCAAAAATTATGATTTGTTTATAAATTCAGTATTCAAAAAAGAACTTTGCATTTGACCACACCAGTTTTTGATAGTCAGTGCTACAGATACATGGTTGATAAACATACTGAGGTTCAGTGTCCAGCAGTAGATGTGTAGTGTGTGTTCTCTCTCTCTGACCAGGCCCTGAGAGATGTGAAGGAGACATCAATGTTTTACTGGTGGGCAGTGGAGATCCACGACATCTTTTGAAGACCTTTGCCAGTTTGCAAGACAAACAAAGTGTCCATGTGAGCCTCAGTCTTTCAAATCCTTGACTACAGATGGCTAACTTTACTGTGAGCTGCAAATAATTTCTTTTGCCGCACTGCAGATATGGGTGATAGAAAACAGCATGGAGGTGGTTGCTAGACAGCTGCTGCTTCTCTACCTGGCACTGATTCCCCAGGGCAGCATGGGAATTAATGGTAGGTGGCATTATGATAAATTATTCATTTTATAAAAGCAAGATTTGTTGTCCACAGACCAGTATTTTTTTTTTCTACTTGTTTATAATTTTCAGAGAAGACCGAAGTTTTTCTAGAGGTGTTTGGGAACAGTGAAATCCGCAGTCAGACAGAGGAAGTACTGCAACGTGTAGCATCACAACTCTCTCTCTCTGTTACCGAAACACTGGAGACAGCCGTGCATGCCTGTCTGAACACAACTCTCCTTAAGGTACAAACATCTGCTAAATAAGTTTATTTTCTTAAAAAGACAGACGTTGAGGCTTGATCAGTAAAACCCATGTGAGACCATATGTGGTTTACCGCATATAATCATCAAAATGCTGCTGTGGAAATGCTAACAAACTTTACTCATTTTATCCACTGAGTAATTACACTTTTTACAGTTTAAGGAGCGAGATGAACTAGCCAGGATATTCAAGTCATGGATCCAAACTCGGTCTTCATCATCAGAGCATCTTACGCCTATCATGTCCAAAGCATGGGATTATCGAGTCAGGCAGCATCTTGGGACACGCTATGACTCTAAGAAGGGCTGCTTTGACTGGGATCTTACAATGAAGCTTCATGAGAAAGGGGTACCTGAACATTTTCTTCATTTTCCTCTGTTATGGTTAGAGTTATTGAAAACAAAAAGTTGGTTGAAGAAATTAAAATGTATTTTTGCCTACTGGCTGTCTGCAGTGTGGCATCATCAACAGACAGCAGTACATGCGATGGAGGGAACAGGGACTGGCATTCGAAATGAGAGAAGGCGTCTACCAAATAACCAATCCCAGTTTGCTGTCTTCAAGAGTGTTTAGTCAAGTAATTATGCATCTGCTTTTCTACACATTTCTTCAACAGAGCTGTGAAAAATTTTTTGCCCCCTTCCTAGTTTCTTTGTTTTTTGCATATTTGTCACACTTAGATGTTTCAGATCACCAGATACATTTTAATATTATATAAAGATAACCCAAGTACAAATGCAGTTTTTAAATTGTGATTTACCTGGCCCTGTGTGAAAAAGTAATTACCCCCAAAACCTAATAGCTGGTTGTGCTGCCCTTGGCAGCAAGAATTGTATCCAAGCGTGCGTGATAACTGGGTAATGAGTCTTTCACACCACTGTGGATAAAATTTGACCCACTTTTCTTTGCAGAATTGTTTTAATTCAGCCACATTTGAGGGTTTTTGAGCATGAACGGCCTGTTTAAGACCATGCCAAACCACATCAGATTTAAGTCCCGACTTTGACTAGGCCACTCCAAACCCTTCATTTTGATTTTTTTCTGAGCTCACTATCTTTGTCGAATATTAAGGTCTGTAACATGTAAGTGTGACAAATATGCAAACAACTAAAATCAGGAAGGTGGCAAATACTTTTTTACAGCACTGTATTCAACAATGTGACATGAATGAAGCTAATTTCGTGCCCATTTCTACACAGAAAGGAGATAAAGTGGCCATCATGGGCTACTGGGGAGACATTGTTTCTAGTCCTTATCTGTCCTTTGGTATTGAAACTGATGACAAGAGTCTGCTGAAGACACAGAATGGGCAACACATCAAGGTAAAATCTACCAAAGTGTTCTGTCTTCATCTCTTTTTCATCGTTGGCATCAAGTTGTGCGTATTTCTAAACATGTTACTGTCTGTTTGCTGTTGTTGTCGTCCATCATGTCCTCACATCCACAGACTGCTCAGGATATCTCCTTTGCAAATGTGCAGGGATTGTTCCAGTCCCTGTCCAGCAGACGGGGCTGCCCTACTACTTCTCAGCCATACACAGATGCAGAGGAGGACACATCCATACGGGCTATCACCATTAATGGTAAAAGACTGTAAATGTGAAGAGGCCTTCAGTTTTAGCCTTGGTTAAAACCACTTTACACAATGACAAAAAAAGGGTTTTTTTTGGACATGTTTAAGAGACTTTTAAATGAGAATGAGGTGCTCTAGCTATTTTGTGTATTAGTTCCTGTGTATGTGTAATCTGTTTTGATGTTGCCTTGACAGAAAAAAGCAGCTAAAACCATCACTGAGTTTTCTCTAATCCCTTTCAGACTTGATGCATTTAAATGGGATCTCTGTCACCTTCTTACCGTTGGACTCACTTCACAAACTGCCAGAAAAACAGAAATACTCCCAATTCTTCAACACCATTTACTTCTCTGCCAGGTGTGTTTCTCTTTAAGTAAATATGAATGATTCCTTTAGCATCCAGTCACCTGGACTGCAGACTACTGATATGTCTGCTGACCGTGTTTCATTTTCTGTGTTTCTGCTTCCTTCTCTGTCTGTGTTGTAAAGCTGCGTGCACCAGTTGGGCCCGATGACGAGACAGATTGCAGCACCAGACGCTGTGCTTGTTGTGGAGCTGGCCAAGTGAGGGTTTTTTTAGTAACATAGGGCTCGTTACCATGGCCACCAGAACTACAGTGACTGCTGTGTATCGGCATTTGCATATGAGATATTTTGAGTTAGCTACATATTCCTTTATAGAGCGATTGTGGAACTGTCTGTGAAAGTTATAATTTTCTACAAGTGCTGTCTTTGCATTTATGGTGCCATCCTGTGCCAATATGTGTTCCAGGTACATTTTGGATCTGAATAAAGAACAAGAAGCAGGCTTTGCAGAGAAAGTGGAAAGCATTGCTCGTGAGGCTGGATTTGAACCTTGGCACGAGGGGACCGGGGATGACGTCCACGCTGTTTTCAAACACCAGAAGAAATAGAAGAGGTTGCATTGTGGCGAAGCTGTTCACCCTGCTCTCGCTGTCAGCAGCTTTACCTTCACAACATGCGAGAGACACTTAAAATAATAGAGCCATACAACAGCGATATTTCACATCTTGTTTATCAGCAGTTTTCAAGCCAACTAGGAGCAGCTGTCAGAGGCTGCAGACAATAATTTATATTTGCTCGGTAGCAGCCCTGAATTAATAATAGGATTTCATTTCCAGTTTAAATGACACAGACAGCAATTCAAATATATTTATACATGCATTTTAATACCTACAGATATGAAGATAAGTTGTATTTAAATAAATCCCACAAAAAAAAAAAAAACATTACTTGGCCACTGCAAAGTTTTTGCAAGCTTGTTCAGAAACTAGTGAACTATCTTCTTGTTTGTTTATGCTTGCTGTGTGTGTGAGGTCACTTCCAGCGTCCTCCAACCTTCCCCTTGCCGTGTCCTTTTTTGCTGCAATAAGACAAGATTAAAAGCAGATTGTAAACAGTAGTTCACTAAAGACCAGCAAAGTGCTATTTCCTCTTTTTTCTCATCATTTTATGTAAATATATGTGAATGTATGTCCTGTTCATGAAGTGGCAAGTGCTTAGGTTGCCATGTTTCCTGTACACATGTCACTGTGGCCAGCGACCTATGAAATCTTTGCATAGTCAAATACGTGCAAAGATTTCATCTATCGACAACCCTTCACTTATCTCTCTTGTTGTAGATCGAGACAAGCAGTCTGACTCACAATTTCTGAGCATGTTGGATCCTATTCAGGAGGACATTGATCTGAAAAAAAAAGTGCATCAGATTCTCATGTCTTTGATTTTTAATCGTATATATATTCGCAGCTAAAGGGCTAACCTCATATTTCTGCCTCTTCATCTTCTCAGTCAGGTCAAACTTTTCTGACTCCAGATGGTAGATCCATTCCCACATCTCCTTGGCTCGCTCTCTAAAACACAAAAAGCATTACAAAGTATACAACTTGGGTCTACAGTGCAAAACATTGTTTATGGCACACATATCCAGCTGGCATATCTATAACATGCAGCTATATAAAAATGTAATCTACTGTAGGCATTAACCGACCTCAGGCCATCCTCTTTCAGGTTCTCAATCACTAGTGGCTTTCGTCTTTCTGCCAGAGTCTTCTTTTTGATTTCCCTTGCAGTTTGTCTTTTGCCCCGTTTCTGCTCTACCTGCATGAAACAAAAACACAATCATGTAAGGCTAGGAATGCACACATGTTTGCAGATTATAGTGGCACGCCTGCCTGCAAATTAATCACTTGAATCACTCTGACCTTTGCAAGGAACCCTCCAAAATGAGCACCCATGTTGGAGAGAACTTTCTTCTTTTTCGCCTCATCATCCGCCCTCTTCTTTGCCTCTTCATCCTCTTTCCTCTGCCTCTCCTCCTGAAGTGCATCATCCACTGATTACTGCAGTTTTCTTTACTTAAATCATTCTTTTGTTTGTTGGTTTATTGACATTTTCATAGAATAAACAACGATAACATAATTGATTACCGCAATCCGTGTCTGTCTATCCCGCTCCTTTTCAGCCCTCACACGCTGCTGCTCAGCTCTTTCTGCCCTCCGGCTCTCCTGTATTTAAAAAAAAAAACTTTGCTGGATGTGGACACATGCCTATTTAATCACTATTAGTCCAACTGGTGACTGGATCCTTACAAATCCCCTTTTCACAAACAAATAAGGGAAAAATAGCAAAACATGCAAAGCAAGAAAGCACAATGATGAAGGACATTACAATTCTTGCTTTGAGTCCGATCAGCTCCTCTTCTTCTTTCTTCCTCTGCTCAAAGTGGACCTCAATCAGTGTCTGTAGTTCCAGAAGATCTTTTTCCATCCTTTTCCTGTGGATATCCTAGCATGGAACACACTTGTTAAGATTATTTATGTCTGTTGTGGGTGTAATCATATCATTAGCCTCATAACATGATTGCCTAAGTCATATTTTGGCCAAACTGAGATATCTACTTTGCTAACACTGAGGATTCATTTAGGCAGATATCTCAATTTGGCCAAAATATGACTTAGGCAATTATGCTATGAGGCTAAACATATAATATCTCCTTTAACAATGATCTTGAGGAACATACATCAAAGTCAACTCTCTCCCCCTCTGGGATTTTTGGTGCACCGAGCTGCGTCACCAATGGCCTGTAAAACAACATGAAGGTGTTTTGATTTATTTTACTTTGTTCTTGACTCATCAGATTGTTTTAAATGCTCACAGTATAGTATTCTTGTAGATTCTTACTTGTATTTGGGGCGTTCTTCTTCAACGTGGCCGCCAGAAAAGCAATGAAACAGTAAATCAGTGGATTTAAAAATAATAATAATTATCATAAATACATTTGAAAACAGAAAATCTAAAACCTAGTTTAATTATACTAGGCAGCAAGGCAAAAAAATCATAAATCGTGCTGATATGTCTTGTTTCTTCAAACTTCAATCATCAAATGACACCAAACACAATGGTCTACCCACCAAAGTGCAGAAACCTCACGTAACCATTAAACCGATTACAGTCTGTAAACCATATTCAGAATTGGGTGGTGATCTTGAGGGGCTGTCTCTACTACTGGGCTGTTAAAACAGTTGGTAGTTAATGTGATCTCAAAGGTCTAGTCAATATGATCAACCCACACAGAGCCTTTCAGTCTCACCTCCCTCGCCCTGCTCCTCATCATCTTCTGGAGAAAGAAGGAGTGAATGTGATTGAGTTGAGATATAAATTGCAGCTCATAGATTTATCAAATGAAAGAATGGCTGAACTTACCCTCCTGATGTCCTCTAAATGAAAAGGAATTGAAAGAATGCATTAGACATGCCATAAAACAGACATTCATGTATTATAACTCTCTAGACTTTTGACTCACCCATGCTCTTCTAGGTAAGACATGATGACACTGGAGAGAAATATTTAAAAATAATCAATGCTATTATGTATATAGTGTCATACACTTTTTTTTCTCCAGACATCCAAAATCAAAATAGCAATACTCAGTGTAAGTTTTTGTTTGGGGGATAAGATTAAGTGAAAGGCCATTTGGAGCTAATGATCTAGGAATAGAAGAGGCCAGACGGACATTGGACCGGGGCAGCATCCAATTACCCAGGATAAGAGTGAGGTACCAGCTGTCCAATCCGTCTTGTTTAATTTGATTTACAAGAAAGAATGTGGGATAGAGAGATTAAGCCAGTCGGCTAGCTGCTATTAACGCCAGCCAAGTCCTCTATTATCATTTTATCTAAATTTAAAGGATCTTTAAATGTAAGTGGAGCCTCAAAGCAGCCTTTTAACTGTTACTTCAGAATTTTATACACATCTGTTATTATGAGTTGTTATGGGAGAGAGAGTATTTTATAGTTAAAGATTGCAAAACCATGAAATTTACTGAACAAATATCCAAAGTGGTTTCTATTCAAACACATTTTCACAGGCAAATTTTTGATTTTGAAAATCAAATTTTTATGCAAACATATGAAAACCCTCACGGTGAGGGCACAATACCTTGTCGGTCATTTATAGAGAAGATCTCAGTTTGTGAGAATGTCAATCTAAATAAACAGGGCCGTGGACAAAAGGACTGAAGGATTGTGAGAGGAATTTATTGCATTAACTGACTGGCAGAGTCATGCTGAGCTTTACAGATGGATGCAGAGTCCAAGGGCACTGAAAATAACAGGAGCATATTTAATTTAGGAAATATTACACCTTTATCAACACCAATTTACCCAGCGGTGGGTCCAGTATTTAAATACATTATAGAATGCACTCTTGTTTTGATCAAGAAGGAACAACTGAGTTTATTTATTTAGTCAAAAATCTCAAAGACCAAATACTGCAGAACAGGTGCTTATATTTCACTCAGTATTAATATAACTGGAACAGATGCTGAATATAATGTATGTCATTTCCAAAACTAAACTAACTAATCTGAGCAGAGATTTGTAGGGTTGTGAAATTCTATTATTTATGTAAAAAGTTAGATTTCACATGGTTGTATTCAACAAAGCTGTTAATTCAAACTCAGCAGGGCACATGCTCGCTGGAAACCTTAGCTCTACCTGACTGCACCTTATCTTATTTGGATGTGGATGGTGCAGTATTTTAAATATCATAGGAAAAGGTCAAAGCACATACCTGAACAGCAGAAAGAGAAAAATGGGCGCTGGTAATTAAACGAAGAGCAGCAACAACTACAGGGGAAACAGAGCTTTATATACGGGGTCCTTTGGGTGAGACGGAGGGGTGTGTGTGTGTGTGTGTGTGTGTGTGTGTGTGTGTGTGTGTGTGTGTGTGTGTGTGTGTGTGTGTGTGTGTGTGTGTGTGTGTGTGTGTGTGTTAGTGCTCATACTGTGGAAACAAATGTGTTTACACAATCACTTTGTTGGGCCCCTCATCCCTTTTTTTGGAACAAAGCAGGTCCGACAAATGAAAATTAGTTTTATTTGATCAAGACTTAGATTCGATTTAAGATTGTTGCACTATGGATTAGGCAAGTAGTAGATATATTTAGGGTCTCTAAGAAATTCATGTATGTTTTCTAAAATAATGGGCATACAACTGAGTGCTTTCTGTTGTGAACCAGTTTGAGTTTTAGACCTTGACGTTGTTTTGACTGCTCAGACAAAACCTTTAAACAGCTGTTTGAGGGTTCAGAATTTCTTTGCGTGGTTAGCTCAGGTTAGAAGTAGGTTAGCAATGAGATAAGGAATTTATTTTGATAGTTAAGATGAGGAAGGAAGTGGGAGCATGTAATGGTATTAACTGTAAATGCATGCTATAAATGTGTGAATATGGGGAACAGGGACTGAATGTGGTTTATTGGTGGGTTTCAGGGCAAAAGCTGAAATCTGATAGACAAGATGATGAGAAGAGTTTTTGATGCTGATCTCACTGCTGAAATAAGATGTTTCCAGTTACATATAAAATGTATACACTGTGGCATCATCTTTGAATGAATTGCAGAACCACTTGAAACTGAAGAAGAATGCTGTAAAAAAAAAAAAACTGTGACATGCCACAAAAGCCACTGAGCCACAGCACAAACCACTGCTGTGCAAAACCACTGCTATGCAGTAATATGTTTTAAATTTGTAATGCTCAAAGCTTGTAAAATCAAGGTAGAAGTGAGGGTTATTTTCTAACAGTAATATTAAGGGTTTGAGTTGGCACTTGAGAAACCATCATGGCAAAAAAAAAAGAAAAAAGAAATGAGTTTACGCTTGAGAACAACTGTTGATGCTCACAAACCAGGAGATGGATATGCAAAGTTAGCACAGCATTTCCACGTGTCAGGAACTGGAGTGAAAAGTATCATCAAGTAATTCAAAGACAGCCAGTAGATAGATAGATAGATAGATAGATAGATAGATAGATAGATAGATAGATAGATAGATAGATAGATAGATAGATAGATAGATAGATAGATATATAGATAGATAGATAGATAGATAGATAGATAGATAGATAGATAGATAGATAGATAGATAGATAGATAGAATAGAATAGAATAGAATGCCCTTATTCACTGTAAACCCAGATTTTGATTTGATGCTGAGTAAGCTGAGCTGTTTCATGTCCTTTTTTATTGTAATTGTGTTTTTAAGTCCAATCAACAGCTCCTACTGAAATAAACTGAGTTTATATTACTTAAATATCTGTCATTTCACAACATTACTTATTAATGCTGAGTAGACTGTACTTTTTGATGGTCTATCTTATTGTCTTATTGTAATTATTGTAATTATGTGTTTGAGTTAAAACAGCTTATCATCAGGTTTTGCACCCGCTAAAAATCTAGTTGATATCGGTTTTAACAGACAGGATTAATGCGCAGCAGCACGGTGGCATGGTGGTTGGTAATGCTTGCTTAACAAGCTGAGTTAAATAAATGGGTGGTGAATGATTGCTTAAATTAAGTATCTTCAGTTACTGAAACTCTGTTATTAGTACATTCAACTTAAATCTTTCATTCCATTCCAAAAGGGCCTCAAGTACATTGAACATAATCCACTGTGCTTATTCAATTGATGCTCATTGCTTAAAAAATGTAAGGCAACGAGTTACCTTGGTTTTTTTTAAGTAGATTCAACTTATCCGGGTTTACAGTGTACAGAGATATACTGGGATATTATGAGCGTGGTGAAAATCACTCGATACTAGCCATGCACACTACTGTATATAATGACCCTGTACTAACCCTGGAAGACTAACCTGAGGTGATTTTAACCCATGTGAAAGAGAGAGATAGTGTTGCTAAACTCATGTTAGTATTGAAGGGTTAAGGAATGCAAACATCTTTGCTAAGCTCCAATGCATACACAATTTTCATAAAGACAAATACAAAAGCAATTTGTGAACAAACAAAACACCAATGCGTGGAAGGATCAAGTGAAAAGAACAAGTGCCTACAGAAGTACACTTTATCTTTTGCTATAAAACGTTTTTTCCATCAGGTGAGAAAATAATCATTTATGAAAATATTGCAGGAAGTGGATGATGTTGGTAAACAGCAATTGTCTGGTATATTATTAGGTTTTATGAATGAATACCTTCATTAGTCCCACAATTTCCCCATTGTGGACTAATAAATTTCACACTAATGCAAAAGTTAGGAGAATTTGGGAGAGTTAAGTTATATGTAAAGTGCAAAGATTAGATTCTGTGATCACATTGTCTTTTTAATGGTATTTTGACCTGAAACATCTTGATGTAAGTGTATATGAATCTTTAAATTCAAATTTATGAATTAATTGTAAAAATGTCATTTTTTTTTCCTTTGAAACTTCATGTTCCCTGGATTTGGTCCAAGGGTTTTATGTCTTTCAGTTGCTTTTGATTTTTGTTTTGGATTTTTAGGCAACATATTTGAGTCTTGCTTTATGTTTGAGCTTACATTTGAGTCTTCCTGTTTCTGCCTGTTTCACTGTCTCTGTTATGTCTGGGGAGTCTTTTTGTTTCTGTGTTAATGTTTGTCTTTTGGTTGTTGGGGGTATTGGTGGGGGTGTTCCCCAGTTCCATGATTGTTCTCACCTGTGTCTTGTCATTCCCCAGTCAGTGTGTAAATACTCCTGTCTATGTTCCTCTTTGTCAAGTTGGCTACGTTCCTGGTTATGATGCCTTTTAATATCTATCCACTTTGTCCTAATTTTCTGTGGTTCTTTGTGTTTTCTGACTAGTTTTTGGTTACTCTTTGGAATCTCTGTTATTTTGGAACAGCTATTAATGTTTGCTTTTTGTTACCTTATTTTGCTTGTAACTTTTTGACTGTTTCTCGTGTAATTTCTATGCAAATATTTCCAAAACACTTGTCAAAGTATTTAAAACCACTTACCCAATTCTTTCCACTAGTCACTTTTAATTCATTAAATGCATCAACAGTAAAAAAAAAAAAGCCAAACATTTTTAGACCTAAATTAAAGAAACACATCTTTACCTTGGAATGCTTAACGTGCATTTTTGAGTGTTAAACTGTATCTGACTAAGCTGCTTGGTTAAGTGCATTATCAGAGAAAGCAGGAAAGACACTCAGATGTAGGCAAAGCTAGGTGTGTCACCCCACCACTAGCTCAAATACGTTTCTAGCAATCCCTACTAGGGTAATACCCTTTAGGAGACTTTTAAGAGACCTTTTAGACAGAGAGCTGGTCCAGACTTCCTGTACAGCTGGAACCTAACAGCAACAGCAACAGCCAGAGCAATCACCACCCTGAACTCACACACTCACCCACCGTAACTGTGCAACACCCACATCTCTGTGCAATATTGTATTATTCATACTGAACAATATCTAACATTCCTATATTGTGTAATATCCAGTATTCATTCACTAGTGCAATATTCATTCACCAAGTGCAATATTCATCATCTTCATTATTATATGTATACACATATTTACTTTTCTTACAATGTACAGATGCACCAATGTATGTATATATTTTTATACATTCTATTTTTTGTATATTTTACACATTGTTTATTTTCTGTATATCTCTTGATTATATTGATTATACTAGATTATAATATTTGTATTTTTATTTTAGAGAGTTTGATTTTCTGTTACATGGCACTGAACAGGAGTGGCCCTCCAATCTCATTGTACATCCTGTATAATGACAATAAAGGCATTCTATTCTATTCTATTCTATTCTATTCTATTCTATTCTATTCAATTCAATTAACCTCCTGAGACCCGAGCACCTGTTTGCGATGCATTTTCAATTTCTCCTAGATATTTGTGATTAGATGGACCTGATATATATATATATATATATATATATATATATATATATATATATATATATATATATACTAAGCTTCCTCTTTGAGCAGGAAGTTGCATTTTATTACATGGTTGTTACATACTTTTGTGAGGAAAAACGATGTCCTCAGATTTGGACACTGGGATTATTTTATAGCATAACACAACAAAAACAACATGACTTAACAAAATATAAAATACTACTGAGCACAATGAAGTATAAGGTGAAGCAAAGCCAAAATGTTATGTCCCTATATGTGGACGCAGGGTCTCAGGAGGTTAATCTATTCCTAAAATACTTTGTGTCAGAATAACAAACATTTACAGGTATCCCATGATGCTCCACAGTTTTTTAATACTTTACTATTATTCGTCATTTAGAGGTTTGAATTTATTCAGTAACGTCAGTCCCATTGTGGTCTACATTTATTTAGGCCAAGAAGTGATTAGAAATACATTAAAAAAAAAGAGTAAATTATCCAAGCCATTTTTAGAAAAGCCAATAGCACTATAATTTTTTTTATCTTATTTTAATGTCTCTTAATTTATTAAGCACTATCCTTAAAACTGTTTGCTATAAATCTTGTGTAATATTTTCTGTAATATTTTCTGTAATATTATTTCCTAGAAAAAAACATGGCTGCTCTTCTAGTGATTTTGTTGCTAACTTCGGGTAAGTGTCCTAAGTGATAATAATCATCCATGCATCCATTTTCTTAACTGCTCATGATGAAATATTCATGCTGAATTACAGCAACATAATGATAATCCAGTCCTCCTTTATTTGATGTTTGCTGGGTGTACCTGTGCAGGCTATGTTACTTTGTGTTCTCAAATTCACCGGGAGTACTACCTGGTAAATGTGGCTACAACATGGAACGAGGCCCAGAGTTACTGCAGGAACAGCTACACTGACCTCGCCACCGTTGGCAGCGGTGATGATATGCAGAGGCTGGTGAACACGGTAGCAGCCAGTGGTGTGACAGAGGAGGTCTGGATTGGTATGAGAGAAACTGGGCCAGCATCCTGGCTGTGGTCTGTGGGAGAAACTCAAACCAGTGATGGAGTAGTTGAATACACAAATTGGGCCAGTTTACCCAATTCCACTGACAACTGTGGAGGCATGAGGAGTGATGGGAAATGGTTCAGTGCACCATGTGCAACAACACTTCCTTATCTATGCCAAGGTCAGTACATTCATGGAAAAACAACACAGGAATCATTTCCTTATGTGATGTGTAGTTTTAAAGGAATATTCCTGGGATTTTATTTAAATGATTAGGTAGGAGTGGCCTGCTACAAAAGCGAAAAGTTACTGTGGTTATGTCACTATTTGGTCAAGAGTGAAATATCTCTATAAACTGCTTAGCACGTTTCCATGAAATACAATGGACAAGTATTCTTTTGTCCAAAAGGATTCATTTCTACATGTATTTAAATTTTTCCATGTAAAAATATTCACAGATTTTGCCTCCAGCTGGTTCAATATTGTTTTTCAAACGAAAAATTGGATAAATGCTCAGCAGGACTGCCGACTGAATAATAAAGACTTGAGCAGCGTGAGGAGCCAGACTGAAAATCTGGCACTGCAGCAAATAATCAATGACACTTTCAACGGCACCTCATCCTCGGTGTGGATCGGTTTGTTCAGAGATGAGTGGAAATGGTCAGACCAGAGCAACAGCTCCTTCAGATCCTGGGCCAGTGGTCAGCCAAATAATGATGGAGTCTGTTCATTGTACAGTCCCTCTCTCAAAGGATTCATGGACAGAGACTGTACTTACTCTAAACCGTTTATCTGCTATAAGGGTAAGATTATAATTTAGAAATATGCCACAGTGTATCATGTATTTTATATATACTGACTTTTTATTATTTTCATAGAGAATAAATTATTATCTTCTTTTTAGTTACTGCATTGTTTTTAAAATGCCATCTTTAACATGACAACTTATTTGACAAACTAACAGTGGGATTTATCTCAACTTTCTACAGTAATGAAACAATTAAAGTTTTACGTGAGGGTGGCAATGATGTCATCCTTGGACTTAAATGGCTCGGCTGTGAGTGAGGCCATTTTGAAGCAGGTCAGCTCTTTACTCCAAAATGTTCGATTAAAGTTGCTTTTTAAAGTCGAGAAGTCATTTTCTCACCAGTACTGCATTCTAGTAGTTATGGTAACATGCTGTAACAGTATGTGGTAACCCCCACAGATCCAGTCAAAGTTCCAGGGTGCCAGCGTTCAATGGAGAGTCCAGCCTGATGGGAACATTTTCCATAAGGAGGAGAAGAAGACAGTCAAGGGCACCTGTTAGAAGTTGAAGTTCTCCTGCCCACGAGCAGTTGCTCATGATTGTGCATGTAGAGAGTAAACGATAGGCTTGCTTTAAATTATTAGGCATAAAGACAGAATTAGTTTTACAATTATCAAAGTCTGCACATCAGATTTGATATGCTGCCATTTTGGAAGTGCTTTCTAATGCATGTGTTATATATATATAATTAATATAATATTCATTAAAATTCAGTTACTGTTGTTGTTTTATTACTGTGTAGTTAGGTATCTTACCTGTTGGTAGACATACATGCTATTCATGTTTTGATGAGATGAATTTTCACTTTGTTTTTATTATTGTCTCCCATGGATTCTTTTGTAGTTTACATAATGAAACACTTTCTTATTTAAGAATATTCATACTTCCTCTCATTGCACTGAAAAGGCTCACCATAACAATATAATAAGAGCACCTGATTTGTCAACCTGAGATAAAAACCTTAGAAATTATTGACAAATCATTCGTGTCCTCGAGCATCTGTGGGATATTCCCAAGAAATCAGTTTATAAGTGATGGCATTCATTTTAATGAATGATGATAATGAAGATAATGCCTTTTAGAATATGTTTTATATATATTAAAAAAAAAAAAAGTTAAAGCATACACCTTTTCTGTCCTCACAAAGATAGAACAATAAAAGTGTATGAATGTGAGGCATGATATAGAAAAGTCAAGTCAAGTCAAGTCAAGTTTATTTATAAAGCACATTTAAAACAACGACGTTGACCAAAGTGCTGTACAAGATCTGTAACCCCAAGGACTATACTAAATAAAAATAAAAATATATAAATAAATATATATAAATAAATAAATAAAATAATAAAATAAAAATAAAAATAAAAATAAATAAATAAAAACATTAAGAACAATAAATAACATAAGAAAATTAAAAATTAAAACGTTTAAAACAAGTACCATAAAATACCATAAAAGAAGAATGGGGACTGTGTGTGGATTATTGGTTGCTTTTGAGGGCATGAGCTGAAGTATGAGAGGCACGATAATGAAAAGAGGGTTTGATGCTGACCTCACTGCTGAAATAAGAGACAGAAAGACAGGTGGCAGGAGCTCAGACAGATGGAGGAGAGTGACAAAAAGGACAAAAACAAGATCATTTCTGTCCCAGAATGGAAAGGCAGCGTTTTGGTTACTTCCATATTTTGTAGAGACAGTTCAGGTGAATTTTGAATCCCAAAGAGCAGTTCAACACCCATGCTCTCAAGGTGGTTACTAAATGTGTTTCCTGTTACTTCAGGATATTAACATTTACATAAAAACTGTTCACACTGTGGCATCGTTATCTCTGAATGAGCTGCAACACTACGTGAACTTAAAGAAGAGTGTTGCAATTTTGATATTTATGTCATCCTGCTCTGACTTCATAGCCACATTTCCTCATAAAAATGCAAATATACCCTTCCATAAACCAGTCATAAAAACACCAACACACAATACAGACTAGCTGGAAGGAAGAGGTACAAAGATCAGCTACCTGCTGTGAACCTTATCTTTTGCTATGAAACAGCTGTCCATCAGGTAAGAAAATAATTGAAATTTTTGTCATGAAATATGGCAGTGAATGGATGATCTGAGTGTATAGGAACTGTACAGCATTATGTTAGGTCACTGATAAACTGTTAAATAACATTCAAAATCCATAACAAAGTTTAGATTCTCTGATCATATGTTATACTTTTGATGTGGTATTAAAGTACTTGAGGAAACTGGATGAGCAGGTCTAAAAACCAACTACAGCAGATGAACAGAATCTGAAAATCACGTTATTAAGAAATAGGAAAAACCTCAGCAAAGACCTGACACAGGACCTGAGAGATGCTCTAGAAATCATTCCTGAGATTCCCCACCATTGTACATTTACTGCTGTATTTTAGCTCTCTGAGATAATATACTCCTATACAACTCAGTACAGTTATTTACTGTAAACATCATTTACGGTTTCGTTCTTTATTTGGAATCTTTAAAACAATTTGATATTTGCATTACAAAACTCTACACTCTAACCAAAAAAACTAATATCAATGAACCAAAAGATCTTAAAAGCAATATTTAAAGCAAATTTTTTGAAAACCTCGCTCTTGCAGAAAGTGTTGTTACTGCTTTAATACATTTTACATAAACATTATTTGAATAACCACACAAGGTGCCAACTACTCCCTGAAACAACAAACAGTGGCTTTTGCTTTCATATGCAGCACGCTTTGCATTTATACAAATAACTGGAAAATGTTCCTTAATGTCTTCCTCAAAATGTTGTAACGTTCCTCAAACATAAAAGTACAGTTAAACTCACCTGTTTCAGAGTCAAGATTTACACGTCATGTCTTGAGCTAGTTTAGGAAAGTACTGGTTGGAATGCTATTTCTGTTTTGTCTTCACGTGTCTACAAAAACAGCGAAATCCGTGTAAAGTGGGAAGCAGAGAAGGTGCATTTGGTGTGGCACACATGGTTAGCATACTGGCTCAGTCTTAATGGTTTCAGAGATGGTGATTTAAATGATCACGTCAGTGTTTAAAGCTGTTTATAGGGGGGAAAAATGGTTTCTTCTCAAAAATCATTTCAATTTAACTTTAGTACTTTATTTCAGTCGGCTAAGAGGTGATTTCTGTGTGTATTTTGTGTTTTATTTGTGTAACTTTTGCAATTTTTAATCCTAGAAAAAAAACATGGCTGCTCTTCTAGTGATTTTGTTGCTAACTTCGGGTAAGTGTCCTAAGTGATAATAATCATCCATGCATCCATTTTCTTAACAGCTTATGATGAAATATTCATGCTGAATTACAGCAACATAATGATAATCCAGTCCTCCTTTATTTGATGTTTGCTGGGTGTACCTGTGCAGAATATGTTACTTTGTGTTCTCAAATTCACCGGGAGTACTACCTGATAAATGTGGCTAACACATGGAACAAGGCCCAGAGTTACTGCAGGAACAGCTACACTGACCTCGCCACTGTTGGCAGCCATGATGACATGCAGAGGCTGGTGAACATGGTATCAACCAGTGGTGTGAAAGCAGAGGTCTGGATTGGTATGAGAGAAACTGGGCCAGCATCCTGGCTGTGGTCTGTGGGAGAAACTCAAACCAGTGATGGAGTAGTTGAATACACTAACTGGGCCAGTTTACCCAATTCCACTGACAACTGTGGAGGCATGAGGAGTGATGGGAAATGGTTCAGCGCACCATGTGCAACAACACTTCCTTATCTATGCCAAGGTCAGTATATTCAGAGGAAACCTCATTAAAAACAGACACAACTGCTCTTTCACATAGACGCAACACAGGAATCATTTCCTTATGTGTGGCTTTAAAGGAATAGTCCTGGGATATTCAAATGATTACTGTTTGGTCAAGAGTGAGGAGACTATGCTGTAGTCACGCGAGACTTTGTGAATCTCGGCAGTATCGTTAATGGCGGCGTGACTCTATCAGCAAACATTTGCGTGATTAGCCTTTTTTTTTTTTTTTCGCCAATTTATAACTAGACAGGCTTAAAACCAAAAAATATAGGTAGTTTCTTAGCCTAACTTAAATTATTTACAACAATCTGGAGGACGGTGAAGAGGACCTGGATAGTTTGCTGCGGTACATCGACGGGTGTTTTGAGCGAGTCGTCATGGGGAAAACAGACAAGACGCCGACTCCCTCCACCAGCAAAGGAACGCCGTCCACAAAAAGAAGCCGCCCAGAAGATTCCCCAGAGGCAACTTCGCCACCCACCACCAATATTGTGGACATTCTGGAGTCCATTAATAACAAATTGTCCAGCTTTGACGCCCGCTTGGCCCTGGTTGAAATCCTTCACAAGGAGTTTCAGGCCCTGCGGGAGTCAGTCGAGTTCAGCCAGCATCAGGTGGAAACACTGGCTGCTGAAAACGCTGTCCTCAGAGAGTCGGTGAATTCCCTCACCGAGGAAACGACCCGGCTCTCAGAAGAAAATAAGAAAATTAAAGAATCGATTATCGAGCTTCAGGCCCGCAGCATGAGAGAAAATCTTGTGTTTTCAGGTATCCCGGAGAAGGCAGAGGAGGACCCGGAGGCTACAGTGAAGGAATTTATCCAAACTCACCTGAAGCTCCCGGAGGACGCCGTGAAGACCATCGCCTTCCATAGAGTCCACCACCTGGGAGGGAAGCGACCCGGAGCACGCAGACCCAGACCGATCGTGGCCAAATTCGAACACTTCAAAGAAAAAGAGCTGGTGAAGAGCCGCGGCCGGGAGCTGAGAGGGACGGACTTCAGCGTCAACGACCAGTTTCCAAAGGAGATTCTGGAGCGACGCAAGGCCCTATTCCCCATCCGGAAGAAGCTCATGCAGGAAGGCTCCCGGGCTGTCATCGCCGTGGACAAACTGTATGTAAACGGACAGCTTTACCGAGACAAAAACACCACGCCATGGCTCTGCTGATCGATCAGGTGATCTGTGTCCATATTAACGTTCTTTTCTGAGTTTTTTTTTTTCAACCATCTAAACAGTACCATTAAATAGTCTAAATCTGTCTAAGTAGTACCATTAACGCCGACGAGTCAGCATAGTACCGTGATCGTTTGTTTGTTTGTTTGTTTGTTCTGTTTTGTTTTCCCCTCATCTAATTTCATTCTTATGTCACTTAGGTCACTTTTTACACGTCTTTTTTCTTTCTGCACTCAGCAATATGTTTACGTCACTTACAATGCTACAGTTTACTACACTAACATACAGCGCAGATGCACACACACCAACATACAGCGCACATACACACGCACACATCAATATAAAGGGCACACGCCAACATACAGAACATATGTACACACACACACACATCCTTAGTGAGCACACAACAGTCCATCAGTTAGTTTAAATATGAGCACACTCAGATTTGTCTCATGGAATGTGCACGGGGCTGGTTCGAGGGAAAAGAGACTAAAAATTTTTAATCGGTTAAAAGACTTAAAAGCAGATGTTGTTTTTCTACAGGAGACACATGTGTCCAAAACATCTGTGCTCACTCTTTCCTCTCCACAGTTCCCTCACACGTACTCAGCCTGCTATAACTCCAAACAAAGAGGTGTAGCTATATTGATTAACAAGAAGATAAACTTTAACATTAGCAACAGTACAATAGACCCTGAAGGTAGATTTATAATACTTAATTTATCTATACAGAATACAGATTTATGTATTGCTAGTATATATGGACCAAATGTTGATGACCCCTCCTTCTTTCATGCTTTGTTCACTTCACTCTCAGATCACTCTGACACTACACTAGTAATAGGAGGAGACTTCAACCTGGTACTTAATGCAGATATTGACAGGCTCAGTACAGCAGTGAGTCAGAGGAACTGGCAGTCTGCAGACATTCTTAAACAGTACATGAAGGATTTTGGACTTTGCGATGCTTGGCGTTCACATCACCCTACTTTGAGAGATTATAGTTATTTCTCACCAGTACACAAAACTCATTCCCGCTTAGATTACTTTTTAGTTAGCAGCTCCATAATGATGGATATCACAGACACTCAGATTCACCCTATCACTATTAGCGATCATGCACCGGTGTCTATGTCTCTGACACAGAAAAGAGTCACACCACCAATCAGGAACTGGAGATTTAATACATCATTACTTAAAGAAGAAGATTTTATTAATTATTTCAAAAAGGAATGGTCAGCATACTTAGAATATAATGATATTCCAGGAATATCACCATGTGTTCTTTGGGAAGCAGGAAAGGCAGTAATGCGGGGCAAAATAATATCTTACTGCTCGCATAGGAAAAATAAAGAAAAAGCACTTGTGTTAGAATTAGAACAAAAAATTAAATCTTTAGAAACTGCCTATGCCGCTTCACCACAAGAACATACAATTAACAACCTGAGGAAACTGAAACTGGAGCTAAATGAAATAATTGATAAAAGGACACAATTTATGTTGCAGAGGCTGCGTTTGGAAAACTTTGAGCATGGAAATAAATCTGGAAAATTCCTGGCCAACCAATTAAAACTAAATAAAGAAAAAACAGCTATTTTTTCTATTAAAGACTCGACTGGTATTATTACTCATGACCCACAACAAATAAATAACTCTTTCAAAGACTTCTATGAAGCCTTATATTCACCACAGATTAACCCATCTGATACTGAAATTGAAGAATTTCTTAATAATATAAATCTACCAAAACTAAATGACAGCCAGGCTGCAGCTCTGGATTTACCTCTTTCATTGTGTGAACTTAGTGAAGCCCTACAGCATCTCCCAAATAATAAAGCCCCAGGTCCAGACGGTTTTCCAGCCGAGTTTTATAAAGAATTTTGGTCTGAGCTAGCTCCCATTTTTTTCAGAATGGTAACTCAGATTCAGAATGACCACATCTTATCTCCAACCTTAAACTCTGCTAACATTAGCCTGCTTCTTAAACCAGGCAAAGACCCCACACTCCCATCCAGCTACAGGCCAATCTCTCTCATTAATGTAGATCTTAAAATAATTTGCAAAGCCCTTGCCAAAAGATTAGAAAGTATTACTCCATTTATTGTACATCCAGATCAAACAGGCTTTATCAAGGGTCGGCACTCAGCCAATAATACACGTCGACTGATAAATATAATAGACTATTGTTCTATTAACAAATTAGAGACGACAATCGTGTCTTTAGATGCAGAGAAGGCATTTGATCGGGTAAATTGGAAATTCTTACTAGCAGTTCTGCAAAAATTTGGATTCGGTTCATCCTTTATAAACTGGATCAGAACACTACACAGCTCTCCGAATGCGCGTGTTAGGACAAATGATCTCATTTCACAAAGTTTCAGTCTGCAGAGGGGCACTAGGCAGGGCTGCCCACTCTCTCCCTCTCTTTTTGTAATTTTCATTGAGCCGCTAGCGGCAGCAATCCGTCAAAATATAAATATTAAAGGGATTCAAACTGAAATTAAAGCCGCAAGCGGCGATAATAGGCCCTCGCCGGCCGCCGCCCAGGTGCTGGTGCCGATTTGAACCCAGCTTTTCCAGCCGTGCCTATTTTAGCCGGGGTTTTTTTGCTGTCACATATGAAAAACTGCAATGGATGTATTGACTTTTTCAAAGAAAAAGATGCCATATTCTGGGCATCGCCATGGCAACGCCTTACACATTACAGTATTTTCACCTGTAGGTTTTATGTTCAGGGAGATGTGGACAATGCGTGTACCAAATTTCAGGCATTTGTATGCATTTTTGAGAAAGCAAGGGTCATTTTTCCATCGCAGAAATTTCACATTTTTTCCCATAGGGATAAAATGGGGCAGTTTTGGCATCGTCATGGGAACAGCGTCCAAAATATGACATAGGTGTGATTGACTTTTTTGATCAGGCTGACATCAACAATCTGTGTACCAAATTTCATGTATTTCGGGCAAAGTAAGCAGAAACTTTAGTATGGGGGATTTTTCACTTTTTCCTATTAGAATAAAATGGGGCATTTCGGGCTCCGCCATGGCAACGTGTTAGAAAATAGAGCATGGGTGTGATTAGCTTTTTTGATCAGGATGACGTCAAGAATGTTGACACAAATTTTCATGCATTTCAGTGAAACTAAAATTCTGGACCTCCATACAAACTTTTGTTTGCTTCTGTAGGGGGCGCTATTGCACCTAGAAACTTGATTCCCTAATTGTGGGATCAGGCCGGGTCAGTAAACAAGTTATTAAATTTTGAGGCTGATCGGCCAAAGATTGTGCGAACGAATGCACAAACAAAATTGCGGCGAGAGACAAAAACGAAGAACAAATTCACGCGGTTGCCATGCCAACACCGTTGAATATTCTATAAAACCTCGCACATCTTTTGATGCCCAACTTGTGAAGATGTTCCTGAGCGATTTTGGTGCCAGTCGGTTTAATGCCCTAGGACAAGTTAATTCAAGTACGAGGTGTGCAAAAATGCTGACTCTGCGCTTCACAAACTTCAATTCAAGATGGCCGACTTCCTGTTTGTTGTCCGGAGTTGGTGTAATATATTTTTTTGTTGGGTTTCACAAGATCTCCATTTGATCCGAATTTCATGACTCTTGGGCTAACTTTACATGGCAAGGCCTCCCATAGGCGCAATGTATTTTGATTTTGACAGGGGGCGCAGTTGCACTGGTTTTTTGAGTTTTTTAATGGCGATATTAAAAAACGAAATTTTTCACCGGTCCTGAATTTTGTGCAAAAATTGGTGCGTTTTCGTAAATGTTCAGGGGGTCAAATTTGCGATCATTTGCGGAAAAGAAAAATAATAATAATAATAATAATGGAGAACGCCAACGATTCCAATAATGCGCCATTCCAGTCACCTTCATATATACGTTTTCGGAAACGTCTCGACACGACCCACGTTGTCGTGAGGTCCATGGTCAATGACGAGCGCGTTGCGCTCGTCATTGACCCAATTTCATCGCGCAAGCTAGCTCATGACGCTAACGATTTCAATTATGGGCTGCTCCATTCACCCCCATATATAAGTTTTAGAGAAGCGTTCGACCTGACTTACCTTGTTTGAGGGTCCGTTGTCAAAGTCGAGCGCTTCGCGCTCGACTTTGACCTTTTTTCGTTTTTCGCGCGAGCGAATACAATAGGCTCCTCGCCGATCACTTCGTGAGGCTCGGGCCTAAATATGGACCATAAACTTAGCCTTTATGCTGATGATGTATTACTTTTCCTTGGGAATTCACAAGGCTCTCTTTTGAAGACTATCACACTGATAGATAAGTTCTCATCTATATCTGATTACTCTATCAATTGGAGTAAATCAACAGTTTTGCCTCTGAATTGTAATTTCCAGAGAACCTCTAGGACCCCACTAAAGTCAGGAAATATTAGATATTTAGGCATAAATTTTTCCGCCAGGCTCTCAGACTTGGTACGATTAAATCATATCCCCTTATTAAAAACAATAGAGGATGATCTCACACGTTGGAACAGTTTACCTATATCACTCATGGGGAGAGTTGCTGCCATTAAAATGATGGTTTTACCAAAAATTAATTATCTATTTTCATTGATCCCTAATAAACCTACTCTTCCTTGGTTTAAGTCACTAGATTCAAACATCTCAAAATTTTTATGGAAAAACAAACCATCAAGAATAAGCTTAAAAACTTTACAAAAGCCAAAACACAGTGGAGGTCTAGAATTACCAAACTTTTATTACTATTTCTTAAGCAGTAGATTGCAGTATATTTCAAAGTGGATCAAATCCAATTCATTAGACAACCCATGGCTGGATCTAGAACAGGCGTTTTGTGGAAAAATAAAAATCTCAGATTTACCTTTCATTAGTTCCAGTATTAAACATCATAACTGCTATAAAGTCCTTAGTATAAATACCTCTCTGACAGCCTGGTGGGAATTTTTAAAAATAACTAAGTCTTCACTCATCCCCTGTAAACTAACACCCATTTGGAACAATCCAGATATTTGTCAGAAAAAGAAAATGCTGAATTTTCCGTTATGGCGTGATAAGGGTATAAATAACTTAGAACATATTATCCAAGATGGAAATTTTATCACGTTCCAAGAACTTATATCAAAATATAGAATTGGCAACGGTAGATTTCTGGAATATCAACAAGTTAAGTCCGTCCTACAGGGAAGATTTAACCTTAATCAATTGAATCTAGAAATGCCTACTTGGGTAACAGAATTTCTTAACCTCTGTACCCCAAAATTGTTATCAAAATTATATAAATTATTAATAAAAACTGATAATTCAGTTTCCCTCCCAATTACAAAATGGGAGCGTGATCTTTCTGTCAACCTGGATCAAAATTTATGGACAGAAATATGTTTAAATATCTTCAAAATGACTAAAAGACCCCAAATACAACTTGTACAATATAAGATTCTCCATAGAACATACTACACTGGACAAAGGATGTTCCAAATGGGCCTTACACACTCAAACATATGCACCCACTGTACAAGCAATTCAGAGGATAATCATCTACACGCTCTGTGGTCTTGTGTACCAGTTCAGAGATTTTGGCAGAGGATTTGTGAAGATCTATCCACATGGTTTAGCTGTCATATCCCAACTTCCCCCAGACTATGCATCTTAGGTGATGTCAGTGAATTAATTATGGAGTTAAATATATCACACATAGTTCTTACTGCCTTGTGCATCGCTAAGAAGATGATCCTCATGAACTGGAAGACAAAAAATAAACTATGTATTACTCAGTACAGAAATTTATTAGTAGATCATGTTAGTTTAGAGAGAATGTCTGCTTCTTCTAAAAACAAATTGGAGGAATTTGACTCTCTTTGGTTCCCACTGCTCAGCTCCATTACTTAGTGGGGGTGATGGGCTGCGGGCTCTGCTCCTGATGTGCTTTGTGGGGGGGTGGGGGGGGACTCCGGGGGCCTGGGTAGCTGGTAGCCTCCTGGGGCTGGGGCCCTGGGGCGACCTTCTGGTGATGTCTGTGTGCCTGTCCTGGTTGATGGTGGTGGGGGCTTGGATGGTGCTGCCTTCGGTCCTGGGGTGTGGGCGGGGTGCTTGGGGGGGTGGTGCCGGCCCTCGGTCGGTTGGCTGGTCTTCCCTGTATGGCTTGGGGGCTGGGGTCTGGGGCCCCGGCACTGGGGCCGCGCCGGCTCCCGGTGGGCCCCCCCTGGCGCGGGGGGGGCCTCTGCTGTCCCGGCCGCGCCGCCGGGTGGGGTGGGTTGGCCTGACGTC
Source organism: Archocentrus centrarchus (assembly GCF_007364275.1). NCBI lineage: Eukaryota > Metazoa > Chordata > Actinopteri > Cichliformes > Cichlidae > Archocentrus > Archocentrus centrarchus. The sequence continues at coordinate 9,405,256 of NC_044364.1, forward strand.
GGGATGTCCGGTCTACGCTTTTGGGGCCCTGGGGTGCCTGCATTGCGGGGGGGTGGGGTGGGGGATGGGGCCGCGGTGGGGTGGTTGGGGGGGACTGGGCACTGCATTTCCATGCCCAGGCCAGTATGTCCTGTCGCCTGTTTGTATCTATTGTTGAGTGAATGGGCATCTAGGAGGAGCGGGCCGCCCTCTGCGGTGGGGGCAAGGGCGCCAACCTCGGGTGCTGCAGTGCTCCGGGATGCTGTCACCGCGGCCCTGGGCTCACCTCCCCCTGCCCTGTGCTGGGGTGTGGGAGGTCGGGGTGCCTATTGAGCCAGCGGACAGCTGGCTCTCTTCTTCCAGGATTTTTCCTGGTCATATGCCCCCCCCCCCCCCCCCTCCCCCTCCCCATACACAAACACACACACACACACACACAGAATACACATCACTCACAGATGTAGGATGGAGAGGCCACGTGGAGAGCTGCACCACCACTTGCCTCTCCGTTTTAATTGCACTTTAGTCATTATAACTCACAACACATACACACTTACACCCTGATACACATAGGACCTTTGGGGCAGGCATGTTACTCAGAGGTTGATGAGATGGGCCGCTGAGGTGGCCCCACTCGGATCCTCGTCACTGTCTGTCTCCAAATTTTATTTGCACTTTAGACATGGAGGGTTTTGGGGGGGCAGTGTGGGCAAGTGCTGACGACCAACAGTTGGCGCTTGTGGCATAACTGTCCCCTCAATTTTAACTGCACCCTATACACCTCATTCACTCACAAACATTAACACATAGACCTACAAGTTGGGGAGGAGGAGGGGTGGATGGGTCATCTTACACCCCGATTTCTTGCGTCTCGCCTGGGGTAGGGCTCGGGTGGTTCCTTGGGGACCGGGCTGGTGGCGTCCTGGGGTCGCTGTTGGCCCTGGGGTGGTTTCCACTTGCCCCGCCTTCAGAGGGTGGGTAGCTATGGATGAATGTGTGTCTTTGTGTATTTGTCACCGTCTCCGTGAGTATGGGTGGGTGAGTGAATGTGTATGTATGGCATATCTGTGTGTGGGTAAGTATGTATGGGCATGTATGAGTATCTGTGTATAAATGTGTACACGGGTGTCTGGGTGTGTTTGTATGTATGGCTGGACCTGGGTCTGGGCCTTGTGCCTTGCCTCCTGGCCGCTCCTTGCTGGTTGCCTCCTCCCCCCTACCCCCCTGGGATGGGGGTGCCTCGGGGTTCCTGGGTGGGGCTGGGTGTTCTGGCGTGGGTGCTGGCCTGCCCCCCTTGGGGGTGCGGAGCGGGGCTGCGTTGGCTTCTTCGGCGTGGGGGGGGGGCTCTGTGGAGGGTCGGGCGGTCCTTGGGTGCCGTGGGCCCGGGAGCCCTGCCGCCGGCCAGTGCAGGGGGCTGGCCGCTGGGGGGGGGCTGGCTTCTCATCGCCTTGGGTTCCCTGGAGCCCTCGCTCCTCGCCTGGGGGGGCTCCGTCTGAGACCACCCTCTCCCGTCTGCTGGGGTAGGTATGCGGTTGTCTTTGGACTGAGTGGCCGGGGGTCTTCCTGGCTCTTGGTGGGCTGCTGGTGGCCTGGGGTTCCGGGGGCTTTCCGTACCTGCCTCTGGCTTCTGATGGGTGGAGCTGCAGCGTTTTGCCCTCATTGGTAAGTACGTTCCATGACACAGACACAAACATGACACAGACACAAACGCCCACTCAATCACAACTCAACAAAATTGTTGGTGTGCGTAACATGCTTTGTTAGTTTTGTTTTTCACACACAAATTTATTTTTGCAAGTATTGATAGTATTTTTTTATATGTTAAAGTGATGAAGTATCTGATTAATAGACTTGTGCTCTTTCCCCTTTTTTTTTTTTTTTGCTCCCTTTCTCTCTCCCTTTTTCTTCTCTTTATTTTCCTCTTCTTCAGCCTGTCAGCTCTGGCTGTTACATAGTATGTGGAAAAATAACTCAGATAAATAAAATAAAGGGTTAAAACATCAACAAGAAGAGCCTATTGAGAACCTATAGAGCTCATCTTGAAATAGCAAATATGTTTGGCACAACAACGCATTCAGATCACAGTTCTGCTTGCAAGATCTACCAGACATGACAGGCTTAAAAAAAAAAAAAAAAAAAAAAAAAGAGTGAAATACTGCTATAAACTTTACAACATTTCCATGAAACAACATGGGGAGGTATAAATTTTTGAAATAGATGAACAAGCACAAGGAGACACGCAAATCCCAGTGTATACTGGGCCATTGGTCAGACAAATAACGATGGACTTTGTATATTGTACAATCACTCTCTCAAAGCGTTCGTGGACAGAGGTTGTACTGCTCATTCTCGCACACGCACAAACAGAGGGTTAATCAGGGAAAGTGGACAAAGCTGGGGAACAAGACAGACATGAATGGAATTGAGGCAATCATAGACTGGAACTAAAAATCAAAAGGACCAAAGGACACTGGCTAACAAAGTAAAACAGCAAATGACAAGTCAGCAAAACGATTTGGAAAGATCAGGAAATTCACAGAGATACAAACAGACATTGGAGAGGCTACAGCAATAAGACCAAAAACACCGGATACACCAACTAATAAACATAGATGTAAACTCAAAACCCCGGGAGCATGACAGTTAGTCCTGGTTTTTCTTTAGCTTTTCAGTTTATAAATCACATTTCATTCAGTCCACCTCTGGCAGTTTTGTATTTAGGTGCAGCCTGCCACTCAGCCTCTGAAAAAGGATCATTTTTAAGTCAAAAACTAACCCTTGATGCTGCCGTCTGTTTAGAGGTAGGCTAAACTCTATAAACTTGTGGAAAGTTTAATTTGCATGAAATAACACAGACAGGTATTTGTGCTCTATCAGAATATATTAACTTTTATTTTATCAGAAATATATAGTATTTTGGGTTATGAAATCCACAAGTATACTGATATGTTTGAGTCCTAACACTGTAGCTGTAACCTATTAAAACATCACCACAGTTAGACTGTTGTGATTGTCATTGTGAGCATTTTCTTAGCATGATGAAAAGCACTGCAGTATTTGAGGCTTTTTCGTTTTGGATCTCATGAAGGACATTATTCCATTTTGGGAACTGTAGAACCTTCAGCATATTAGAAATGACCACAAACTATAATTCAGAATCTCATGTCTCTGCTTCTTTGATTTCCCCTGTGAGTTTTCCACTTTTATTAAAAGTCCAATACTAAAGATTACCTCAAATTCATCTTCATGTTCAGGCAACAGCATTAAAACTAGCAGTGGCGTGTTGTTTTCTGCATATATTTGAATTTTTCCATGTAAAAATATTCACAGATGAGGGCTCCAGCTGGTTGTATGCTGATTTTCCAAAGAAAAATTGGATAGATGCCCAGAGTGACTGTCGACTGAGGAATAAAGACTTGGTCAGCTTGAGGAATCCGACTGAAAATCTGGCACTGCAGCAAATGATCAGTGACATTCACAATCGCACCTCGCTGTCCTTATTCTGGATCGGTTTGTTCAGAGATGAGTGGAAATGGTCAGACCAGAGCAACAGCTCCTTCAGATCCTGGGCCAGTGGTCAGCCAAATAATGATGGAGTCTGTTCATTGTACAATCCCTCTCTCAAAGGATTCATGGACAGAGGCTGTACTGACCCTAAACCATTTATCTGCCACAATGGTAAGCATATAGGTGATACATTTCTATTGACTTGATGATGTATTTAACAACCTGAGTGCTTACTTGATTTTATGTCTCACTTCTGCAGTAAGCAACTACAAGCAGAAAAGCATCAAATTTGTGAACGTGGAAATGAAGTCATCCTTGGACTTAAATGATCTCAGAGTGAGAGAGGCCATTTTGAAGCAGGTAAGTTGTCTGCTCTACTTTTTTAAAGCTCTGCTGCAAGACGTCATTTTCTCAGTACTTGTGGACTCAGGCAGTTCTAGTAGCAACATGATGTAACTAGCTCATTTAAGGTGTGACTTGTCAATGCAATTTTTTTTACTTTCCTACACAGATTCAATCAAAGTACCAGGATGCCAAGGTTCAATGGAGAGTCCAGCCTGATGGCAAAATTTTCCATAAGAAAAAGGTGAAGGAAATCAAGGACCCCTGTTAGAATACGACATAGAGGGGGACTGGTGCATGTGATAAATGATGTTTATTAAAAATCAATTATTGTTATAGTTGTATTACTCTGTGATCTCACAGCAACTGCTGGCTATAACCCTGGGAAGCAAAATTCAAGGCAACACACAAAGAACACAAACTTTCAAAATAAAACAGGAAGTGTGACAACAGAGAAAACACAGACATGAATGGAACTTGTCACATGAGGAAGGAACACCGAGGGAGGAACTAAACAAAAAAAGTACTGGGAACCGAGAACAAGAATAAATAAACTTAAGAGGAACATAATAGAAGAAACAATGTAGGCACAGAGCAAACCAGGAATCTCATGGAATATTTCAATCAACACCACTAGGAAGACCAAAAACGCTCAAATGCTGGGCAAACTGACCCAGGACCACAACAGATGTCATTGGCTATTTTTCAGCTGTTTCTTAATTACATCGTGGCATGATGTGTTGCTTTTTCAGACCTTTTAGCCTACTTTACTTTGTCAGACAGCATCTATTTAAGTGATGTCCTGATTCGGCAGGTCTGGCAGTAATCAGGCCTGGGTGTGGCTCAGCTTTGATGAGGGCATTTGATTAATCACAGTTAATTCATGATTTAACAAGGGCGGGACAATTACTTTTTCCACACAGCACCAGCTAGATTTGGATAGCTTTTTTTTCCTCTTAATAAATGAAATAATCTAAAACAGCATTTTATATTTACGTGGGTTACCTTTGTGTAATATTAAAATTTGTTTGATGATCTGAAACATGGAAATGTGACAAATCTGCAAAAAAGTAAGAAATCAGGAAGGGAACAAATACATTTTCACAACACTGTATGTGAGAAATATTGCTTGAACATAAAATTTCTTAGTGATATTACTTGAGGTAAGTGAGCAGGAGCTGGTGTTGAGAGTTGCACAGAACCATCCAGACACCTGGCAGGTTCTGTGCAACTCAAAAGCTTTTAAACCTGTGAGCCTGAACATTTCATCAGTGCACTGCTAAACTGAGGGATAACTGCTTCAAAACAACAAAAAGCACTTTTTTCTTTAAGAATATTTTTATTTCTCCTTGTAATATTGCATTAAAAAGGCTCACAATAACAATATAATAAGAGAAGCTGATCTGAAGTAAAAACCAAAGGCAACAGTAAGTGGAGAAAAACATCAATCTGTGTCACTGGTATCACACTTTACATCTAATCCAGATCTGACCTGCAGTGCTGCGTGTATAATTGCACATCATTTTCATAAATATAGCTTGCATTGTTATGGTGCTTTTAAACAGTGGTTAAAAATAAAATATAAAAAACATTTATGGCAGTTAAATAACCAGAATGTACTTCTTTTTTTTTTTTTTTTAAACTTTGTAAGTTTAACTTAGTGAATACAAACAAAGCCTCCATGGAAAAAATATGGCACTGGATATAACAAATGAATTTAAATGAGTCATGTATTTTCACTACATGTATAACCAGCCTGGCACTCTAAGCACAGCATTATAATTGTTTATGTAAAAAGCAGATTTACACACATCACATGAACACTGAGAAGTCACAGACTTCCACCATTTTTAAAATACCTGATGTCATTGTTACAGCAGTGTTGCATTCAGATGGTAAAAAAATGACACCTCAACAGTCCAGTTTTCTCTCCATACAATACTCCAAAAAAATCAAACTAACTTCCCAAACAGATCCAAATACAGAGGACAGTGGTATATTTACTTTAAATTTGTATTTAATTACTCCCTGCAATAAGGTGAAGTTAGGATCTTCTATCCTAACATTGAGAGGTACAACGTGTACTGGCCTCACTATAGTTTTCATTTCGAGATTTGGACTTTTCAAATTTTTGGACTATTAAAACTAAATTAAAACCAATAAACCACACTCAGTGGGCCCTTTCTCTCTCCATACACCCATCACACAGCTAATATAAAGACACAAATAATATGCATTTCAGTAAAAACATCAACTCCATTGTTATCAGTTTTCCACTAGAGCTGTCTCCTGACTATCATCTACCTGGCAATAAAATTCTCCCAATACATGAGGGACAAAAACCTGCTTTTCTTCACTTCATATTGTAATGCCTGCACATGTTCCCTTTATGCACCACTTTTTCTGATTGAGTATCTACTGTTCTTTCTTGACCTTGGGTCGGCTCTCTTCCGTTTTGTTGGGCTCTGTTTGGCTGGGGCTCAGCAGCTTTAGCAGGTCACGCAGGGCCTGTCTGATCCGATCACCAAACTTATGGGCATCCTTCATGGGAGACAAAGAGCACAGAATAAGGAGCTGCATGGAAGGGAAAAATCATTTGCATTGCATACCAAGAAAAAAAAAAAAGGAAAAAAAAAAAATCAGCCAAAAAAGTTTCATGTCATGTTATGTTAAAAAGTTGATACTGTTCTTTAGGCAGCATAGAATAAGTACTCTGATTAAACTCACAGTGTCTGGGCACGAGTGTTTGCACGAGATGTGGAAGTTAATCATGTTCTCTCCCAGAACACAGTAGGACACCCCATAGCCATCATCTGCCACCTGAAAGAGACATAAAAATACTTATTCTCACAAATGCCTTATCAGAAAAACCTTTAGTCTATGTGCAAGTCATCTGTTCATTAATGTAGATGTAACTGCATGGAATAAAATAAATGTATAATTATAAAGACAAATCTAGCAAAAGTATGTTCACTGTAGGCTTATTTCCTGTGTTTAGTTCTATAACTTTAACACTTTAAAGTCTGGAGGCACTGGAAACACTGGAGGCAATACTGACTGGTCCAAAGCCTCCTCCACAGGAGACATACTCCGGGTGGTTCACTAGGTCAAACAGCTCCACCTGCTGGATTGGAGTCTGACTTGTGGATAGCCTCCATGGCTCAGACAGGACCTGAAACACGCACAAGCCATCACATCAGTTTGTTAACATCACTGCAGTTTATGGTCTACTACACAAAAATACAATAAAGAAATAAACCTCTTTCAGGAAAGGAGACTCCACTCCGAGGTATTTGGACACCACGTAGAGGCAGAAGAGATGTCTATCGATGCCAGCTCCAGTCATAGCCATGCGATAAAGTAACTGGTGCTTTTCTGTGGCAGCTCGGAACAAACGTTTGCAGGCATCTGCTGCCTGATGGAGAATGATGTCGGTGACATGATTGCGTTGCGTATCCTGTATTGATAATCTAATTTAAGTTTCATAAAACAAATCAGGAGTTTTTTTCATGTTCTCACCTCCCCACCGTCCAGCGCTCGGATGAAGGCGGTACTCTCGTTGGTGCAGGAGCGAACAGTCTCGGTCCTGCCCTCCCTGAACAGACGGGTCATGGAGGCTTCATATGTCAAAAAGAAAGTCCCCCGCTCCTGCAACCACGCAAAGAAAAAAAAATTTCCAACTCAGGCACAACCGATTAAGCCGAACAATTGTACATATTTAAATGTTCCACGTTGCCGGTTTTGAGCTCAGTTTCTAACAGTATGTTTTGGAGTCTGTACTTTTAAATTAAATTGGAATGGCTGCAGCACTCCCCCACCCCACCCCGCACCACCCTACGTCTATGTTAAAAGCCACAACAAACAACCTATGAGGAAGCAAAAGATTACATGTTTTGCATTTACTTTCTATCAGAGGAGTCTGGTGGCTTTGATGAAGAGGGCAGCTTCAATTCCCCAGTTCAATTCAATTTCAGCTTAACCTGAAACATCTTTAAATACAGACTACAGTTGAACTGATAGAGACTTTTGTTAGCCAAAACATGTTTTTTTGTTGACTGTCCAAAGCAGTACTTTTAGTACCTGTGTGAGCAGCGTGCTGTCATACTCAGCTTAGCATTAAAGGGAGCAGTGAGATACCCATTTCATGTTGCCAGGGGTCTGGAAGGACCTGGCAGTAAGCAACTTCATACTTTACACCTCAAAGTTCATAAAAATCTCATAACGGTGGATTTTCAGGGTATGGGACCTTTAAGTATGTATTACATGTTAGAATTCAAAACATCTCAGTTTAAAAGCAGCCTTGGAGCTTCACAGTTACACATCCACTTTGTTTGAGCAGCTGGGACTGATGTAGATGATGCATGTACATTCTCTTATACTACAGCTGAAGGTCATTGTTTTACTTTTGTAATGACTTCTTGTTCCCCTATCCAAAGTGGTTGTTCCAGAGCCAAAACAACAGCGAGGCCGCCCTTATTGCAGTATAGAATTACACCAGTTATTAGCTAAGTGCATGTGTACACATCAGTTTTGCATCAGTGGAACACTCACCCTGAAGTAGGCCAACTGAAGAGCCATTTGAATGAAGGCGTCTGGACTGACTCGACACTTCTTGACTTTTCCTTTGCCAAATTCTTGGAAGGAGAAAACATGGAAGTCAACGTCATCAGCCAGCGCACGGGCCACAGCCAGAGACTGAGTGATCTGCTCTTCACACTGGCACAGACACATTGAAAACAACAAACATCAGTCAAGATCAAGATATCTATAATCACTGCACCGTGGATAAAAATGGGGTATTACTAACGCAACAGGTCAGGCAGAAATAAGAATATCCATTTTTTAACCAATAAAAGTGTCATGGAATCAATGCCTTTACTTGGGCCCATTTGCAACTAGGAAGTCCTGTTAGTACAATGAATGGGGGTACTTAAAAACTTAAACCTTAGCCAAAAAGTGTGTATGTAAATTGCAAGTTGTGTATTATATGTATTATATATATACACACACACACACGTGTTTTTTATCAGTATGCCAGCAAAACAAAAAGTCACTGTTCCTGGCCAATTCAAAGTAAAATAGTAACATATTGTTCTTACATTTTGCTTGCATGTAAAATACTGCTATTACTACTAATCACACTATAATGATCACAGCGTATGTATGTTTGTTCCCTCTCCTCCTAGACGAGTGGACAGATCTTGTAAACATTGCCTGGGGGCTGTGAGTGTCAGCATCTGGATGTACATGTGGCGTATACAAATATGTTATACATTATTAGTTTGCTAGTAGTAATAGTATTACTAATAATACTGCTAGCTGCTTGTTGACTTTAAATAGATAACTAACTTCTGGAGGGATTTCCCAACTGAGCTTCACTGGTCGTGGCAGAGACGAATCCACGTCTCCTTTACAGTGACCTTCTGCATTGTAACCCAGCTGGAAACTGTCAGTGGCAAGAGTGTACTGGAAACACACAACAATTTGAAGTTATAGCTTCTTGGAGTGAAATGACAACACTCTAATTTTATTTTCATATTCCTTACCTCCCACACGTGTGCCAGCACCGGTGCATCAGCCCATGAGTGCTCTGCATTGACGCCCATTTTTCCATTCTTGTAGTAAATAACAGTGAAGGACTTGTCAAACCACCTGCATGACCACCAAGTTAATTACTGATCACTATAGGGAAAATTCCAACAAAATAAATGCAGAACTTAATTCCAAGTTCACAAGACAGTGACTCTTAGTGTAAAAATACCTGTCATAACATTTCCCATGCAACAAGGACTTGGCGTAGCGGTCTAAACTAGATGCCGGGTCGTCTCCCAACATGCCCTGTTCTTCATCATCAAGGGTCACGAAGAACGCGGCTCTCTCAATGCAGTCCAGAGAACGTTTATTGACCCCACTGCTGAAATACTTCGTCCTGGCCTTAGCCCAGGGAATTCTGGTGATTTTAGAGGATTACATTAGCATTACAGTGTGCTATAAGTTGCAGGTGATGTAAACAGTCAAACTGACCTGTCTCCAGCAGTCAGGGCCCCAAGTTTGGCCTCCCCTTTGGAAGGAGGTGAAGGGTCATCTAGGATCCTCTGAATCTGGAATTCAATCTCCCTTGGAGACAGGAGTCTGCCTGCCTGGTACACCTTGAGACGAAAGTAGCGCCCTTTGTGGTATACCGCTATATAGTCACTGTCCTGCCAATGCTGCACAGTATCTTTGGATGTAAAAGAAAAAAAAAACATGGTAAAAGATAAAGTGGACAAGTTTTATTAACTGAATGCTTGTGGTGTGAAATGGTGTGCAATTTAGTGAAGATAATGAGGTGGGATGTGAGAATGCTGATGGCGGGAAGGTGCAATAAAAAACGTCAGGGAAATATATATATATAAGATGATGCACTTAACTTATGTTGCCTTGTGTTAATAGGAGTGGGTTTTTTCCCCTTATAAAATGAATGCATTTTATATATTTTATGGTTATTTTTTTCACATTCCTTTTATTTATGTGAAGCACTGTATTCATGTTTTTGTTTTGTCTTGTTTTGGTTTGACAAATTCTGCCCTTCATTCAGTTTTGGTTGAGATGCCAGCACACTGGCTCAGCAACATGCACTTGTCTGTAGTTGTGTGTGTTTTGTAACACTGTTTTTCTTTAATTAAAATTGCCTAACACTGTAAGATAGATAAATTCACAACAACCCAACACACCCTTCTGAATTTATGAATAATTCAAGACTTGTCCAGTGTAAAAAAAATGCATCTGGTGTGAGAAGGCCAGGATGTTGCCATAAGCATCTAACCGCACTCTATATTGTCCTAAAATATAGGCACACATGGCACATTAAATTCAAGTCAAGTGTAGGATAAAGCACAACTTCACTGATTAGATTTAACCTAGGCTAAGCTGTGACTGAGAACACCTGAATAAATGAGGGCAAATTCTATTGCTTGAGTGAAGTTGCAGTGTGTATGTGTGTGTGTGATCTGTAATTTGAAATAAATGACAGAGTGATCATCATATAGCATGTTGCATATGCAGGGATTACTGCATATGAAACAGGAATTCATCTAAAATTTGAATTGCTAATTACACACGTTATTTTTTCTGAATTTAGAGACCTAAAACAATTTGGGGCCAGTTGAGTAAGAATATAAATACTACCTGTCAATGTTCCAGGGATTCGACAAGTGTCAAACATCCGCTCAAACTGATAGGAACAGCAAGGAACTGCAGACCTCAGCAACCACTGAGCAGGATAAGGGAAGTATGGGCCAAAGCAAGAACAGTACAGGAAAGAAAGAGAGGAAACAAAGGTTGACAGAAAGAGGTGTTGGCGTGAAGTAGAAAAAGAGGCAGGTGAAGAGAAAAAGGAAAGATGACAAAAACAAAATGTGTGGACAGGGGGGGAAAAAAGACATTAGTTTAAGAAAGTGTCTTTCCAGAAACCCAGACAGACCTGAGATGAAACCAGAAGGCAAGAGGAGATAGATGAGAGATGACAGGATGAGCTGTTCAGCAGGCACATAGTGACTCAATGAATCTGAGATGCCTTGCTTGAACCACACACACAGACACGCACACATACTGACACAATTTTCTATTCCGTGCTTAAACTCTGGAGGCTTCAGACACCTTCAGTATGCCTCATCACTGAAGGGGTGGAGTGTTAGCAAGGCTTGCTATAAAGTCAGAAACTGAAGCAGGTTTTCTCGTTAACTGCTTGCATTCAGACATTTCAAACATCAGTGCTGTTGGCATGTGCACAGCTCAATGTCTTTACCGGTCTCCTCTCCAGCAATGCGTGTAGTGTTGAATATCCTCTCACACTGAGCTGCACACAGAGGAATGACAGTGCCTGGTATACGACTCTGGGAAAACGGAAAGAAGACAAAGGCGAGGGCACGGGGAGAAAAACAGAAGAAAGCCATGGAAGAAATGCAGGGTCAAGGAAAAAAGGGGAGGATTTTTTTTTGAAGAGTGAGAGGAAAACAGGAAGGTAAATAAAGAAAAATCAAGCAAGCAAAGGAGAGATTGAAAAGGGTACAAAAGGAAGGATTGACAAATGAGCATGGTATGAGAACACAAGGGAAATGTCTTTGCAAAACCATATAAAATAAAATAAATGGAGATACAAGGTACACAAGCACTGATGGATAGATGAATGAAAGAATGAATGCTACACAATCACACCACATGCTGATGGCCTCATGTGTCCACTGTATTCTACACATTTTATAATACACTGAAGTTAAAAAAAAAATTCAAATATGAGACATCCAATTAACAAGTCATCTGGTGCCTTTGCACAGAGACAAGAAAAATGAATGTTCTCATATATATGTAGAAGCAGGGGTGGACTGCTGGCTTAACTCACTGGTTTAAGCTCTTCTTTGTTGAGTTTACGGCGGTAAAGGAAGAATGAATGGATGTTGTTGCCTGCCCTAGCTGCCTGGATGGGAGTTGGAGTCACATACAAGAAGTCCTGAGGAGAAAATGAACAGATACAGAAAGTAAGGATCATCCAAACAAAACGATCCCTGAGTAAATCTGGGATTAAAAGGTCAGAGGTTTGAGCTTGTGGAGAGGTTTACATTAGAAATACTGATTTGCTGGCACCATGCCCTGATGACAACAAAGAGAAATATGAGGACAAACTTGAAGTCATAGTTAAAAAAAACACATACAACCTATCCATTTATGGCAAAAGTTTCTAGGTCTGAAACGTGACACCAACACGGCCTCCAGCAGGTAATACCTGTGGTGGCAAAAAGACTTGTGGTCATTCGCAGTTTCAAAACACCAAGATGGCGCCAGTCAAAATGCTCATTGTGATGCTTCAAAACAAGATTCCACAAAGCAGTGATATCACATTGAGTGCATCAATCTTTTGTACTATCATCCTAAAAAGTGACACTGCTAAACTGTCATACAAGGCTACTAGAGTAAATACCAGATACTGTGTCCTTTCCCAAAAGACATAGTTAAGAGAAAAGCAGAAAAATCACATTTTACTGAGTAGCTCCTACAAATCCATGTAGGTGACCAGCTGTACAAGTTTTGTTGAGATGAATAAAATCAAGCACCTAGCCATGAAGTCTTCCTTTAGAAACACTTGTGAAAGAATTGGTCATTTTAGGAAGCTCACTAAGTTCACTGTAATAGGATGACAGCTGTAAGTGGTATTACTGCAAAGTGCAAGCGTTTGGGAACCAGAACAACTCAGCCACAAAGCAGCGGCAGGGTCCCCGAGTGCAGGAAAGTCTGCCTCTGACTCAATATCTGCAGAGTTCCAAACCTACTCTGGCATTAATATCAGCACAAAAATCGTGCACCGGGAGCCTCATGGTGTGGGTTTCCATGGCCAAGCAGATCCTGTAGGTGTAATGTGTAGGTGACCCAGTACTTACTTAACATATTGTTTACATTTAAACAAAGAGTGCTCATCTTTATTTAACTGAACTGCGATATTATGTATGTGTTATGTGTACATTGTTGACCTTATGTATGCATTACGAGTACATTTACATAGTAAATACATTTTGCTAAACAATTTTTAGTGCTGTGGGACTTTGGGGGGGGGGTCCCTGGACTGTGTTGTCATGCATATCTGTAAATAAGTAAGAACAACAAATATGTTTTTATTATTCATTTGTTTAGTGTTCATGAACAACTGTTTTTGTCCTCTTACATGATAATTTAATATACACGTCTGTGTTTTCATGCATGAGCCATGCAAAGAAGTTCCGCACAGGCCTGGCAAAAACCGACTGTAGGGCAGATTTTTGCTAGTATCCTTAAATACCTTAAAAGGCCCAGAAAATTTTAAATCAACTCTGTTGGCATGCTTAAAGTGCCAACTTGCATTAAATCCATAGTTAGATTACCCTCTGGTGAACCAGAAATATCTCAGAGAACACAGAATACAGAAAGATTTTCTTACCATGCCATAGTAGTTACTGTTGACCATGATTGGGCCTCGACCCCGTAGGTAGACGTATTCCTCCCACCAGTCACTAACCTAAAAGGACATTTAAAAAAGTCTCTGCATATTCACACAAGCTAAATAATTAAAACTAGAAAGCCTCAATAGGATATACATTGTTAATGGAATTTGAAATTTCCTTTAAAACAGCTTTGCTTTAGCCACACCTCACCAGAGCATTACGACCAACCACTTACATAGTTTGAAGCCCAGAGAGCTTTGAGCTTGAGGTACCACTGCAGACGGTTACCAAGGCTGCTCTCAAACTCTGCGGCCAGCTTGGTCATGCGTTCATAGTCTTTATCATCCATCAGCGGGCGTACTGATTCCAAGTACTAAATAAATGAGGTAAAGCAATAAAAAAAAAAAAGGTGATGTGAACATATCTTCAGTCATTACAATCACATCTAATTCTGTTGATACAAAATTATTTTTTCATTCTTCCATCTCCCTTCGCTCAGTGTGGATTAATAAAGGCCTTGTATTTTTACTAAATTCTCAACTAGCTAAAAAAACGAAAACACATGATGAATGTGATAAAAGATCCATCTGTTTTATGGTCAGTGATCAGCATGTTGCCATTTCCTCTGCTTCATGTGACATCTCACCCTCTTGACTGTATCCTTGATGGTGGGCACAGGGAGATTTGGCAATGAACCCTGATAGCTGTAGAGCAGAGGCTTTCTGCCAGAAAAGATTCGCACCAGTGCCTGGCATAGACACACAAGCAGAGACACACTTGAAATGTGAAAGCACATCACACCTATAAGAAACACCTATAAACTCTAAGCAAAGCTGTAAATAGCAAAAGTTTTGGATTCTAATGCATAAAAAACTGCATATAACCACGTTATGATTGAGGAACACCTGAGGTTTTACAAGATCCACAACCAGGTGGACAATGGAAGGTAGTTATGTCACACTGGAAATTGGATAAGGTGAGAAAAAAAACACTGACCACCCAGATTTTGGTGGTGGTGGACATCTTGCCATGCTGCTCAAACATCCAGCGGTGGTAGGAGAGGAGCTGCTTGAGGCACAGGCGCATAGTGAAGATGAGCATTAACCATAGCATGGTGCTGAAAAGCACTGCTGACACCACTGCCTGGCACTGTGTACTCATGGACTGGCTGGAAATGATGTGAGAACAGAAAAAAGATAAAATAAGACAAACAGAAGATGGATGAACAAGACTGGGGTAATAGATAATACAAAATCTTCAGATGCTGCAATGATGAAAGAAGACAGAGATGTTTGATATTAAAGACAAAAGCTAGCTGGTTTAGAACATCAAACTACCTCGAAACAAACTAATTTGTCCCATTTCTGTCCTTCCAAATCAGTCCTACACTTTAAAGAGTACAAAAATGTGATATTTCTGGAGAGAAAAGCAGGGAAATAAAAGAGGGAAGACTATCAAGATGGGAAAAAACAAATGGAGAAAAAAGTTATTACAAGAGAAAGTGGGGTAGGAAGAACTGGAAGGGGTAATAACTACTCAGAGCACACATTAGAAGTCCTGTGCATTCAGTGTGCTGGAGGAAGGTTTCAAGAAGTTAATTTTGATTTCAAAATAATTGACTTTGGAGATCTGGCAAAGCTACACTGTGCAACATACGAATGTGGAGAATAATGATACTGGCAGCAAAAATGTGTTGAAACCAGGTCTCGACTATTTCATTCACACTAAGATCTCATATTGATGTCTTTCAGTGTTTTTCCTGGCTACAGGTTCCACCAATTGTTTTAACCACTGTTTAAGTGGGGTTTAACTTGAATTAGCATAAAATACATTTTTGTTCAGAAAATGCATAGACTTTCTGTTAAGTAAGGTGACGCAATCTCATTACCTTAATTATACGCAGACAAATCGCACTTAGTTGTGTAGTGACCTCACCAAAGGTTCATTCTGGGCCATAAAAAAAAACTAAATTTGGGTTTTTGGCTGTGCCATGTCATGACATAAACAGAATAGTCTCAAATTTATACTTTTATTCATGTGCACGATTTTTTCAAATGTATAAAAGCAAGTGTGCCATATCTGGTTGTCATTTTTTAATCAAATCACAGTAAAAGTAAAGCATTTGTGCTGCCTATTCAACAACAAATAAGTAAACTGATCTCTTTGTGAGTGCCAGGGAAAGAAAACAGAGAGTGTCTGGTGAATCAAAATGTTCATTTGGATCTCTCACTGTTTAAAAGGAGTCATGAGATGTACCTGACTGGCAGGTGCTCCTGTATCTTGGCTATGAGTCCCATGGATGGGTCAGAGCGAGTGTACATAGTAGCCAGGATTGCTATGACCACAAAAAGCCAGGATGAAGGACTAGCAGGGTATACCCCTGTTATCACACTGTTCTGGAAAAGTGAGAGAAAAATGTTATTCTTCATTTGCAATCAGTTCACTGGCATGCACGACAAAAATTCATTTATAATTAAGGTATTAGATTATATAAATGTTCAACTCTGAATGGCTAAATTACAGCCACCTCAGTTTCAGACCTGATTTACTGAACAAATTACCAGTAATTTAAGTCTGAAGAAGGTGGGTGCCCAACACAGTGTGAAATGCTAACACATCAAACGTGACTTTAATAATTATTCATAGTGCTTCTGAAAAAGAATGATCAAAGTGAAGATTAAGCGTTAAACACCAAATTATGAAGTGTGTGCAGTAATGTGTTGCAGTCATTGCTGACAATAAAGCCAACACAAAAAAAAAAACCCTCACTCAGAGGAAAACTAAAAATAACTATTATACTAACAATAAATATATTAGTTATGATCATTCACAATTTTCAACAATTTAAAAAATATACCTTGAAGATAAAAATTAAAACTATTAGTTACTACATGTGTTGCATTCAGTCTATGCCAGTTAAAGTTATTTTATTTGTAATTTTGTAACAGTACAGGAAAACTGATTTAAAGGTTAGTTTTAAAGGAACATTTCCCCAAAAAAGGCATGTTTGGAGATCTGAAAGCCACTTTAACATTTGGCTGTGGCTCAGATGCATGTGCTACCATATTGATACAAGGAAGAGCTGTAATACCAAAAGACGAAGACCAACACTAAAAATGTTATACGGGCAACAAACAAGAGAGAGTCACGATACCTTAACTCTGATGATACGCTTCTTCCAAGAGCGCACGCCAGAGAGGTAGATCTCAGTGAGAGCCTGGTGGGACAGCTGCAGATCAATGCCATCTGGGGTAACAGTGAACTGAAAAGCTACTGCCTGGTGGGCTTCTGCCATGATTACTGTGCACAATGAACCTGAAGTGAGGACAGAGCAAAAGAGAGAGAAAGGTTTTCCTTAAACAGCAACTTAGGAAAGTCATCCATCCACCAAAAGGCATGTGGGAACTGATTGTTTAGACGCAATAATACATTTGGAAAATTACTGACCTCAGGCGAAAGCAGAAATCAGGCACAAGTATTCAACACTCTTAGTGCCAACTTCAAAAACTGGCCACACAGAACACAAACCTGTTCAAATATTGGAGATTTCCAGATAAGCAGGTTCAGTGAAACTTTCTGTTAACTCTGGGATGATGTGCTTTTCCATTTCAGAGAGAGCCAACTAAAAACTGCACTAATAGAAATGCCTATCATAGTCAGCATATAGTGCTGGTGATTATGCGAATGTGTGAATGAGTCCAAATTATCAATGCAAGAAAAGCAATAGTGCAAACTTTGTGACTCATTTTACTACTTTTTTTTTTTTTAAGGTAAAGGTCATGGTCCACACATGTATTCATATTTTTGCGCCACTAAATTCAAATGAGGGCTCCCAGCTCTGTAATGCAATGGGGACTCCTGGTATTAGAACTCTATTGATGACGTTTTCTGGCAGCCTAATTCAGAGTAAACATCCTCAGAGTTGATTACAAAAAGTCTCATCGACTTTTCTGACCCTGGGTTTTCTGTTAATCAACTCGATGTACAAGGTTAGGCTGAGAAACAACACTGACATATTACACACCTCAGAAATAATCAAATCCAGCTACAGATAACAGTTATAACTAAGGTGGTTCTCATCTTCCTTTGCTAATCCAGGTTTTCTTCCTTGGGCTCAGGGGCTCACCCATAAAAGAGGGCATATAATGCACAAAATAGACTGACTGAGTGCCAACGACTTAGCACATGAGAACGAGGTCATGGAGGATTATGAATTATATTAAAATTTTATCACAAGAAAAAGCAACATTGGTGCTGCAAGTAAGGCAAGAGTGACACGCTGGAAGAAAATAGTCTGGCTAATCATGCTAATTTGCAAATAAACATAACATATTTTACCACTTTACTGCACAGCTTTGATCGTTGACATTATCACCTTATGGATTTGCACGAAAATACACTCATAGTGAATAAAAACCACTGCTCCCTTATTGACAAGGGAGTGACCACAGCAGGTAGTGCTGCATGTTTGGTTTGGCACATTTCTACAGTGCATGCTCTTCCTGAAGCAACCCCCAAAGGATCCTCCTGGAATTGAACCAAGACTTTTCACTTGTTAGGTAAGGTGAGTGTAAACCACTACACTATTATAGAAATTCTACATGCATAATGAATATCACTAGGAGAATGTATGAAAATGTGGCACTTTTTCTGAAAATTTTAATCCACAACTCTGAACAGATGCTGTTCAGCATTACCAAGCTCATCTAGCCAGGTTAAAAGACCTAAATGAGGCATTATCTTTGTTAACAGTAACAAATTACATTTTCTGCCAGATAAATATTAGATCAACTGATGACAGGTCCTTGACTATGAGATTTAGCTATCCAAGGGCAGATTACAGCAAAGAAGACATTTATAAGCACATCTCCACTGCTTCTTTCTTTAACATGAACCGACCCACTTAACACAAAAAAATGAAAAGAGACTGCAGCAGTATCCTTTATACGGCATGAACTGTGATTATATTTCTTATGTGTAACTTGGTTACAGCAGCTGCTAGGCCCTAAAGGTGGTAGCGAATGAAGTGAAGATGATTCATCAAACTGAAGATAAGTTGCAAAATGTGTGCATTTATGCCCAGCTGAACACATCCATCATGTGCATTTAAGCATTTTTAAGAGATGTTCAAAATAACTCCTTTCAAATGCAAAGTTAGCTTGAAATTGATTTGATGTTTGATGGGGAAGCACTGACTGGCTGCTGATGCTACTGGATATTTTTAAAGCAATTACTGATTCTCTTCACAAAGGGAATTGATTTTCCTCCACAAAAAGGCTATGGATAATGCCCTGAGGTATACTGACTGTGACACTGGGATGCACCCCTGTGGAAGCTACGCCTACTGTGTCTGAAAAAAAATGGGAACACGTGATTTTCTCACCATCACTAGGCCCCAGTGAGGTAATGATCTTTATGTCACATCTGGAATATCTGCCAGACTGTCAAACACTGTGAAGCAGATGTGCACCCTTGTTATTTCAGGTCCCTTTTGACAGTGCCAACAAAGGCACAGCACACCTGCCGGGGTCACGTCTAAGGCATATGGAATAAAGGAGCCTCTTTATGAAATGCAGGTCCCTTTAGATTTGAAATTTGAAAATCTATAGCTCTTTAACTAGACTAAAAGTTTTGAGAGCTTAATCTGTACTCAGGTGTGCAGTAATGCTTTCAATTCCTACTATCAGATGCTGATGCAGCTTAACAATGATATTTTGATCAACTTAAAGATATGGTATCATTTATACAAATAACAGATCAGGGGAATAATGAGCTACGATAAGATAGCTTGATTTATCTATGAACTAAACCAAAAAAAAAGAATAGACATTTGTAAAGATACCAGGCAGAAAACCTGCAGATCAGCATTAGACACAGCAGGAAGAAAAGACAGAAAAAGCAGAAGTAGGCAGGCCTAGTGAAAATTAGGTAAAAGGTCAACACCCCTGAGGCATTTACACAGCAACAACGTGGAAGCAAAATGCATTACGCTTGTATAAGCTTAGGAATCCCCATTGCACAGACCTGAGACACATATTTCAAGTTGCAAAAATGAAGGTTGTTGCTCCAGTTGCTCATTAACTTTGAGCACAGTGGCAAACTTGTGCTCTGAGAACAACTAGAAGAGTCCCTGGATTCTCAGTGTTTCAGCAAGCGTCTCTTATCTCAGATTATCTTGACTAAACATTTCCTGTCTATTTGATGAGTAACGAGAAATAACTGTACGTTACACCACTCGTCACCACTAATGAACATGACAGCATGCCATGTTGGCTTTAATCTTGGTGTATTTGTATAGTGACTACATGAGGTGAAAATTAAAATTAAAATGTAATCATCACTACGTGCACATTGTTGAGGAATAGCACTACAAATTTGTATAGAGGTACACAAATATCCAGCAGAGCCAATCAGCCAAGGTTCTGTGCTGGATGTGCTCACATGCTCATTTAGACATTATTAAATCAAACAGAGCTGATCTGGATATAAAGTCTGACACTGTTAAAGGGACCAACGTAATCCAGCTCAATTATCACTCATGTTAGAGACATGTGCACATGCATTTCATAAAACTAAGGGCTTCTTTTGCATGGCACTGAACAGGAGTGGCCCTCCAATCTCATTGTACATCCTGTATAATGACAATATAAAGGCATTCTATTCTATTCTATTCTTGTTGCATTAACAGTAGTCTCTCACAAGCCTGACGTCCCCAGCCAAGAGAAACCAGTCATCTTTTAAATGGTTTGGTGCTCTGAGATCAGATGGGATTCATGAGTGAATCCACAAAAAAAAAAAAAAAAAAATCAATCAGTGCCTCCCACCTGAGCCCCTCAGAATCAGCTCCTTTCACTTGTACAATGGCTTTAGTATATTTAATGAGGCCATGAAATATATGACATGACTAGAAGATGAGCCTGGTATCAAAATGAAGGTAAAGGTGGGACACTTAAAAAAGTTTGCCCAAAATGCAGTTTTTGTTGTTTACTCCAGTGAACTATAAGAATACAGATAAAGCATCCAGGGTACCAATAATTGTTTCTGTTACTTTATGTCACAGAAATTAAATTGGTGGAGCTTTGCTACTGGAAACAATGATAAATCCCATGATACTGAAGCTCAGAGTTTTAGAAAAATCATGCTGAACAAAAATAAAATTTTAGCTTTAGATTGTGACGTGTGTTAAATTTAGTTGGAGGACAAATTTTTTATTACCTGTAGAATAACTCACTGGAAAAACTACTAAAAACTACATCTTTGTTTTGTAACTATAATGTCATCCACAAAGGAGGAAATGTGAGGGCGCATAATTGTTAAATTCAGATTATGAACTTGACCCTAAGTTCATCAGAGCCACTGCGGTTTCCAGATATGACTGAGCAGATGCGTGCGTGACAAGCAGAAAACTTAAGACTGGAAGCAGCTCGTTTTCAAACTCGGTATGGGAACATAAAAACACTCTGCCATAGATGTGTGATATATTTTCACGATAACAAGTTAACAAATGAAGCGAATAACTTTTGCGATAACAATCTGGCGCAGAGAAGGATCGGAAATTGCGTTATTAAAGCTGCCTAACACTTTAAATAAGCATGACAATAACAAAAAGACACGTCCTGTTTAAACACAAAGTAAAATCCAATTTAGCAGCAGTAACAGTAAAAATAACCATTATGCGTCTTTAATTATTGAATTTATTCCTAAAAGCTTTCCGTTAGTATTAGCTATAACCGCAGTAAGGCAGGTGGTGACGGTTAGAGCCAGCTTGCGTTTTGCCCAACTGCAGCAGGTTTGAAAATTAACATTAGCCGTTGCTAATGCCTGCTAGCAGTGCACCCAGCCCTTCATGGAGTTGTGGACACACGAACGGCTGCTGATAGTGCATGTTGTAACAATGTAACAGTGCCGTTTATCTCTTTATTGCAACACATTAAAACACTGCCAAATGCTTGTTAGCATACCTGTTCCTGTTAACGGTTGTAAAAAATTCCAGATTTCTCAGAGAAAGCAGGAACGGACAGCTAACTTCCGACGTCGTACAGGCACCCGGTGACTGCCGCTGTAACGTCGGCCGAACCTCCTCCTCCTCTTCGCGCGGGTGTACTACACTGATGCTGATGCTACCTTCAGGGACTGTGGTAAATTTATGTAGTAACGCCCAGACTGCCTGAGCAACAAGACAAAGATGTGGAAACCTTTGGCCACGGTCTAAAAAATTTAGCGTGCATGAATTTTCGTGAAAATTTAACATTCTCTCGTTAACATTAGCAGGTGCTTGTGGAATATTTTGAATCACTTGGCGCAGCTTTTTTTAAGCTGCGTTTGCGTAAGTCAGTGAGGTATTCTTGTATGCATTTAGGGGGCTGAAAGACGTCTGTTGATTAAATTTTTCTGGAGCCTATCTACCTATAGGGGGAGAGGCAGGGTACACCCTGGACAGTTCACCGGCCTAAGACAAATTGCCCTAGGCAATTTAGAATAATCGATTAACCCAATCCCACAAT
This sequence comes from Archocentrus centrarchus, assembly GCF_007364275.1. NCBI lineage: Eukaryota > Metazoa > Chordata > Actinopteri > Cichliformes > Cichlidae > Archocentrus > Archocentrus centrarchus. The sequence continues at coordinate 9,427,538 of NC_044364.1, forward strand.
TGCATGTCTTTAGACTGTGGGAGGAAAGCGCACAAATGCGGGGAGAACATGCAGACGCCACACAAAGGTCTTGGCCAAGGTGGAGTCGAACCAGGACCTTCTTGCTGTGAGGCAACAGTGCTAACCACCAGGATACCAATGAATGTATTAGAAAAAAACATAATTTTTTTTTTACTGAATAGAAAAAACAACTAATTTAAAGTGCCGTCACACTTACCTTTAGAATTTTTGTTTTCTAATCTACTTTAACTTCAGGTCACATGAACTTTAAATGTTATTATCTTGTTTGAGAATAATGGCCATTAATAGGTTTTCATTGTAAGTGCAAGGTGAAAGAAACAGCCAGATAAAAGTAATAGACACTTTTTAACACAGGAACAGACACACATATGAATTTAGGGTTTATTACTGTAACCATAACAATAAGGTGGCTCTCTCTTTATTTTGACCATCAATTCAATCATAATTGTTCTTTTTTTTTTTTTTAATCACAGGCAATAGTTATAATAGTGCACTTTTTATATTTAAATTATGATACAGACATTTCTTTTTTTAAACACCTTATTCTACTGACCCTTATGTATGGAGAATAGTTTACAATCTTAGCCAGAGTTGGGTCAATGAAACGTGAAGGTCACGTGAAAGATGAAACCGATGACGGTGAGTAATCAGGAAGTGTGTTAAGGACTGTGAGGCAAACAACTCCATACAATTTCTCTTGTGATGATGGAAACACAACAGAGGTGAGAAAGCGGACATACAGGTCAAAAGGACAAGACATGAAGCCAACGAGCAAGCATTCAATGTGTGTGTTTGTGAGAGAGAAAATAAATGCCTGATAGGGTTTGGCTGTGTTGGTTAGTTTAATATCACTGGGTCAGTCGGAAGATCCACATGTAACTACCTCAAAATGCATCCGCTGCAAGGTGCTCAGCTCACTTTCATTCAGTCACCATCCACCCGTCTCACACACAGATTCCAGTTACCGGAGATAAGCGTGAGTCACAGAGACGTGAGATACAGACAAAGCTCAGTGGGGACGTAAGATGAGAGCAACTGCTGCTATCAAAGTCGTTCTTTTGCATCTAAAGAAAAAATATTAAATAAAATGAACAGAACAGATATCGGTTTGTTATTCACACATTTTTGTTGGCATGAAATCTAGTTTGTAAACAAACACATGACAACCAAATAAATAGAAATAAATAAATACATAAATGATAGAGAGATAGAAAGAAAAAAAGAATGACTTTAAAATAATAAAGTGTAGCACTGTGTATCTCTCTGAAATCATTCTGCACTCTTGTTGCATATTGCACTGTATGGAAGACTGTGATGAACATCGACTAGTCTGAGTACTGGAGTAATATGTGACTGTCCCGAGTTGCTACGTCTGCTTGCAGAATGGCGACTCTCAGTGATGAGCAAGGGTGCAGCAATGGATACTTGGCTTGTCGGTGGACATTGAAATGACGAGCGTGGGGTTAGGAAGTCCTGTTCAACAAGGAGCTGATGCCGCAAGCCTTTAAAAGTCCAGCATCATGAATACGTCCATTGATGAATTTCCTTAGTGTGTATCTCTTTTTTTTGTTTGTTTGTTTGTTCGTTTGCTTTGACACAAGTCAGTATGTGAATACTATGGCAACAGGAGACAAGCTTGACGAGAAAGGTTTCCATTTGATCCACAGGCCGGGAATGTACTTCTCATTCAATCTGGGCACAAACAGCTGTGATGAGGTTCATGAAACTATTCACGCATAGTGACAAAAAAAAGCTTTCATATATTACCGTCCATATTTCTGTTCAAACGCTTTTCTTCAGAGCAACGAGGGTCCAATGCAAAAATCTTAGAAGCATTGTTTTATATTGTCTCTGAGTAAAAAGCAAATACAAAAGAATCGAAACGTTTAACTTTAAATGAATGCCTGTCGAAAAAGAGCTTCCACTGTCGAACACTGTGGAGTGTTTCAGCTGCTGTCTTTACTGCGATCACTGTGCTACTGACATCCTCAAAAAGAAACATGTAAACGTAAATAAAAACTAAATAAAAAAATATTTTTTTCACATTCACTTACTTAGCTTACTTTGTTGGTTTTCTTTACCTTAGGAGGAGACACTGCTGGAGAAAAACAGGACCGTCATTGAGCTCATCACCACTCACTAGGGTGGCAGCAGGGTGCTAACTCTTTAGGATTCTTCTGCTGAGATGCATTATTTCTTTTAGCACGGGTGGGTTTACATGTTGCTTGATAGTGATATGAGCGCGCTGATTAATTTTAGGAGTAATCTTGAGAACCATCACAAGACTTGTTTCTTTTTGTGGTGTTTGATACTTTATTACAATGATATGGCAGACTAGCCTATCTGATCGTATCAGCATCCTTTAGCAGGCTGATTTGCTAACTGGCATGCACATTAGTACTTCAAAATTCCTAGTTTGATCTGTGAAGCTGTATCTATGGTGGATACCAAACTGCTCATTCACCTATTTTTTCATTAAAGGGTGGTTTGTTAATATTTCTTTCTCATTTAAGGGTAGGAATCCTGGTGATCATAAGATCGGTAGAATCTCAAGTTGGAAAAATATGCACGATGGGGGGAAAAGGCTCAATCCTTGCTCCATGGTCAAGTACCTGCAGTAACTTAGACAAGGAAGATTAGGAGTAGCTCATGGCTTGCAGGGATAACTGGAGATGAAATTATACTGTCTTCTTTCTGGTGTAGTTCAGGCATCCTGCTGTGCGGTCTAACTTTCTATCCTACGGTTGGGACTGGGTTCCGTTGGAGGACAGCAGTCGGGTTCTCTCTTTGGCCGAGCCTCTGCGCTGCAGAACTCCCCCGCTGCCTCCTATGCCTCCACCATCTGCTCGGTCACCCCACTCGCACCTGTCGCCCCCACCCTCGGAACGCCTCGAGTTTTGGCGGGTGGGGGTCCCGTGGGGCCTGCCGTTCTTCTCATCTGGGAAGGGATCAGGAGAAGGGAATAGGAAAGTAACTCCGAATGTTTACAATCCACAGGCTCCACAGGTCAATGCTACAAATGCAGGTGTGAATGAAAGAAGCTGATAGAGGTGGCAGCTATTGTTCTATCCTCTGCCTTCACCACTATATTCTTGGAACTGTGAATCATGGAAAGCTATTCTAGTAAAGTCCAAGAACAGATATGGAGCTGGAAATTAGCTATAAAGAGTAAAGGTGAAAAAAGTGAATTTCTAGTGTAGCGTGTGGAAAAGTATTTTATGCTTAAGCAATCTCACCAGATAGGGCTGACACCAGTGGGTGATCATGGGAGCTGAGAAGCTGAGCTTGAATCGTTTCCACCACTCGTCTGAACCTGCGACTCGGACCTGAAGATGAGCCACGACACACATTTAACTTAGGGTAGTTATTGCTCTAAAATAATATGATATTAATGTTACCAGATTTTCAATATACAACCAAATCAATTATATTTTCAAATTACTTTTTCTATGCTTGAAGTTATTTTTTGAAAAACCCTTAATTTGATGAAAACAGACCAAACGCCTCACATAAATCAGTCCCCAGTTTCAATGCAGAACTACTGCCCTAAAACACAATTTACTTCAAGAAGTCAGGAGTATTTTAACAAGAAGGTTAATTATATTTATAGGTTGACTTTTTCTTAGCTTAGCCAACCATCTTCTAGCTATAGCTATACTTACTGCCATCATTGATTCTTTCGTATAACTTTTCACACCAGGAAGCAATTGAGCAGATTTCCAAAAATGATTTTTTTTTTACATAAATTTATCAGAAAGGTTAATATATATGACCTTTAATTCAGTCCACAATTCAAGGGGTTTAGCATCTGCTCTACTTGCCTGATATGAGGGTGAATGTCACGCTGTAAATTCCTGTCTCCCTCCTGCCCTCCCTCTCGTTTCTCTCCCTGTCCCGCTCCCTCTCGCCCTCGGAAAAGGCAATGTCCACCTGGAACTTGACGGGCTTCTGGAAGACGGAGGGACCGCCGGAGGATTTGTATTCGGCTCGGAAGCTGGTCTGTGAGAGGACGCTGTGACTGAGAGATGGGATCTGTGTGGTGGGGAGACAGAGAAGAAGCAGAGAGACCGACAGACTTACGAGGCGGGAGAGGTATGGGGGCAAACGTGAGTATAGGGAGACAAAGGGTGAGGGTGAGGAGAGGAGAGAGAAAGAGTGAGCCATTGGTGAAAGCAAAGTGATCCATCTACATGCCACGAGTGAGCAAGATTAAATAAAGATTAAATAAAGAGAAAACTGAAATAATGGGAGAAATGGAGTGTGTACAGTATGAGAATGCAAGTCAATTCCAGCCAGAGCCATGCTTTGATAGCGAGAGGCGTGAAGGACAGACCACGTCAAATACTCACAGACAGGAAGGCGTGGACGATGTCGGCCTTGACAGAACTTAGCGGTTTGTCTCTGATCACCACAAAGATCTGCTCCTCTTTCTCCAAGCCGATGAAATTCCCAAACCACGATTTCTTAGCTAGCCTGGTAGCCAGACAAAAGACATACACAGCATGAGCAGATACAGACAGCACAAATAAACAGCTTTATATCGTGAGAACATTACACCTCAACAAATATTTATCTCATAGAGCTGTGACTCACTCAGGGCTGGATTCTGGCGTTAGACTGGACATATCCTCTGATGTAGGAACTGACAGAGACAAAACACAAAAAATAAAAATTTGTGCGTAATCAATGTTTGACAGATGGGAGCCAAAGAAAAAATACTTGATAAATAATCCTCAGCCATTACAGAAGTCCAGAATACTCTAAGCTGAAAACTGAAATCAGTGCATTAGAAAGAATTAAATCTTTTAAAGCTATAACCCTGTGCACTAAAAGCATAACTCCCACAAAATATTAGAGTAAACATACAGAACTGACCTTGCAATTTACGTCGATGGAAGCGTGGTGAGCCCAGTAGGTTGTTCTTGAAAGAATTGAGGCGAGTCCTCCAGTGGGCAGAGCTGCTGGCAGCCATGCCACTTCCCCCGCCTGGGCTGGAAGGTGGGGTCAGCGACAGTGAGCCCACCCCTCCCCCTCCCTCCGCCCGCGAGGAGGATGAGGACGAGGAAGAGGAAGGCGGGGTGGAGGAGGGGTGGTGAGGGTGGTGAACAGGGGTGCCCAAGGGTGTGGGCAACGGAGAGCCCTGGGGAGTGACCTGCGGCACAGAGTGGGCAGAGTTTGGGTAGAAGCTCTTAGTCACTGACTTTAGGACAGAGGAGGAAGGGAAGAAGAAACGGGGGATGGGTGACAGAAGTGGGGAAGGGGAAGGCGAGTGGGAGGATGGGTTTTGCAGAGGCAAGGATTTGATGGGCTGCAGGTGGGGTCGGTCAGCAGGTCCCTTGGTGGGCAAGGTCTGGGTCTTTGGGTTGGGAGGAGCTTTGGGCTTGTCATGAGCCCGTGTTGAGCGAGAAGTGGTGGTGCTTCCCTGTTTGGACTCCTTTGTGAGGGGGGAAGCGGTGGCAGAGGTGACATCTGATTGACTGAAAGTAAAGACGGGGCTCTGATAGGACTGGGGTGTGGGTTTGTAAGGGAGGGGGGGCATGGAAAACAAGAAAGAGAAGGGATGGAAAATGGAGAAAGGATGGAAATGAATATCATGCTTAATGACAGAAGAGTGCATCTTGTGAGGAGTGAAAGTGCTGAATGCAATTCTACAAGTGCTGACTACAAAATCTTTCATATGGTCCCTTTCAGTGTTTAGTAAGTGCCATTTAAATCTAATGAAAGTGAGCATTTAGTGACAGTTGTGGTAGTGGCAAGGTTAAAAATGCAGTGACAGAGGACAGTGGCAGTGAAGGTGTTACTTTAGAGTAATTGCTGACAATTAAGGTTTCTTTGTTTGACCATTTAGGGACAGCTTTCATCCAGTTTTAAACACAATCAAACCATTAACTATCCAATAAAGTATCTAAATAAGCTGTTAAATTGTGCAAACTATCATCTATTAAACTAGTTCATGCATGAGGGGGACAAAAAGTGACATGAAGACAGAAAACAAATGCAAACCTCCTGTTGGGTGAGACGTTTAAAAAATGACTGAGGAGACTGTTACATAGATATTTTAGGGGGTTGTAAGGAGTGATTTTTTTAAAGCAGTTTAATGTAGAGATGGACATCAGCAAAAAAACCCCAAAAAACAACAAAACCAATGCACTTTTATTATTATCACAGAATACGGAAAACAATAGTTGGCAAAAGAACTAGTCAAAGTAAATGTGAATTGAAGCAAAATAAATTACTGCCCAGCCTGTCAACAATATCTCAAAGTCCCAAACCATGATTGTTTACAGTGCTATTATTACCCAATCAGCCTAAAATCTACACAGTACCCTGCTGACACTGACAGCTGCCCTAACTGCAGGACACAAATTTGAGACTGGACTTAAAGCTATAGTGCTAATATGGGAGAGTTAAATAATATAAATTCAGATTGTCAGAAATCAAGTATTTTATTATGTATAGTATTCAAAAATAATGCAGTAAAAGTATGTACAAGTCAGTTAACAGACCCTTACCCTGGGACTACTGAGAGGGCTGGAGGAGAGACCAGTTGATGCTCCACTGACTGAGCGAGATCTGACAAAGAGACCCAAACGTTAACAGGTTGTTAAAAAAAACATGAAAGTATGTGAGAATGCATTCTCGCACTCTAAAAATACTGAGTAAGGTGTGTATTTACTGTATATGTGTATGAATAATAAGCCATACCTCTGGCTGTGCGCAGCTGTGTCCAGGGCCCTGCGAGGTGGGGTAGGAGACCCTTGTTCAGTAACACTCAGGACCTCCAGGCTCTTCCTCTCGGGACGACAACGTCCGTGGCGCGTCAGCATAGGAGAGTCGACGCGCTTTCGAGGAGGGTCTGCTGAGGAACGCCATCGCAAACTCGTTACAAATTTGATTTTCATTTTAGAATTTGTGTTGTTTTTCACGCTTCAGAAATTTCTTCTGAAAATTCTGATCATGTTCAAAGCAATTCTATCACAGGCCTTTTGCTCACTGCGCCATCTGTGACTGTGATAAACTTAGCTTCATTTGCACTTGCAGAATCACTGTCCCTTCCAGTTTTATCTCATAGAGAAAGCTTGCAGATGTCCTGCAAAGGCTGGTACAATCACAGTAAAAGCCAATGACAACTTATAGTATAGAAACATCTAAACATGCTAAAAATACAACACAAGGGCAAGAGGGGACATACTGCTTTATGGTTGATCTCTAATGGTAAAGCTGGTCAGTGCAATATTTTATTAAGTAATAAGACTCTAATAACTTAACAATGTTTAAAGCATAATCTCAAGTAATCCCAGTTCACTGGCAGGAGAACTGATCATACAGGAATGACACCAGACTCGCAAAAGGTGGTAAAATGATTTCTCAGGAACTTAGCCTGATAACTGTAGCATCCTTCCTTGAGTGGATCCCTCCTGCCCCCTAATGACTGACCTACATCATTGCGTGGAGGTAAGTCCTCATCCTCATAGCTGGGGTACCGCTCTTTCCTGTCTAACAGAAGGTAATAGATCATTTTCTCCTGGTTTTCTCTGTGGGAAAAAAAAAAAAGAGAAAAACATTCACTGGATGAGATGAAATGTCTAAAATATCATAGGAATGATTTAAAAAAGAACAATATGTGATTAAGTTAGAGAACTCCATATAAAATCTGTGTAGATCTCACACAGCTAAGGGATTGGCTTTGAACAGGCTGCTCATGCAGCTGCACAAACATGGATTTCATGACACAATCAATCTTTTTAACTGATCATGTTCACTAGAAATTACCTAAAAAAAAATAAGCCACAAAAACAAAAAAACTTACTCTTCACATTGTAAGTCACGTGTGAGCTTGACTCTGTCTCGGAAACAACCGAGCGAGTGCATGCTGTCCAGCACATCTGGGTCCAGCTCAGTCAGGGACAAGATTCGCCTCACACACACTCGCCTCGGAGGAGGCTGCTCGGGACACGGCTCATTACGACCACCCCTAGGAGCCACACAAAATGAAACAAACAGGAAGGACACAGATGTACAGTGCATGGTTAAATGCGATTACTACAGCAGTCACGTACGAGAAAATGAACGTATACTCACAGATACCAGGAATGCTTCTGGATGGCCTCTAGCTGTAAGGGGTGACAGGGCAGATGGGGCCATTAGTTTCTACAGTCTTAACAGCCAGATGGCCACAGAGCCGTGCCGTGTAAACAGTTCACATCAGATCTTTTTTTCATACATCCGCAAATCTTGTGATTTTTGGATTATTAGCCATTAAAATGTAAATTTTCAACTTTGCTTTCTAAGGTTTAACAGAAAATCACTTCTGCGTGTCTTAGAAATATTACTGAACTAGTTCTAAATGTCTCAGTCATGTTCTGCAAACAGGCTTCAGCACCTGCCACTACAAAGCATCTTCCTGACTGAAAATTATTGCACAATGCACCAATAAAACACGTACGAAATTACGAAATGCAACTGTGCCTCTAATATATATTAGCTATTATCTTTCCAAGTACGAGAGCACAGATCCAGCAAAAAAAAGGGTAAAAGCAAAGATAAGGAACAGCACTGTTCAATCACTTTAGAGTTAAAAGGATAGAAGGAGAGGCAATCCCAGTTCAAGGTAGGTGATTTAACACAGGTGCATCTGAAGTTTGGACTAATGTGAACAGTCTCATACCGTGAGCCTCTTTTCAGGGTTGACCTCAATCATTCCCTTCAGCAGGGACTGACAGTCCGGGGGGATGAAGTGAGGCATGTGGAACACCCCGCTCTTTACCTTTTCCAGGAGCTGACGTAAATTGTCATGGTCAAAAGGAAGGGCCCCCTGTAGGGCAGAGCGAGAGGAACAAGAAAGGACAGAAAAACAGACTGGATGAAAAAAAAAAAAAAAAAAAGGCAAAACCTGGCAAGAAAGAACTGCAAAAGCATATGAGCAAGGGATTTTAAAAAAAGACTAAAGCACACTGTGAAAACATTAGTAAAAGACTTACCACCAGTAGGGCAAACAGGATGACCCCACAGCTCCACACATCTGCTCTCCTCCCATCATATTTCTCCCCCTGCCAAAGACACAATCCCTCTCAATTTATTCATCACGGACTATTTCAATACAAAAATGATTCACAACATTTGGCACCCATCATTGAGATGATTTCAGCTGATTTAAGGCTGAAAAACACTGAAAGAAACACTGAAATCCATTTAGTCAATCTCAGTCTAAAACTCCAATATCGATAAAACTGGACAATCTTTTAAATGCTAAAGATTTATTCACAATAAAGGTATGAGCATTCATAAAAACAACTCAAGAGACAGACTGAACTTTCCATTAAAAGTTTGATGTTACCGGTTAGTTTAGATCATGTAGCTTTGGAGCTATTTATCACAATTTTAAAAAAACAAAAAATAAAACAACTTAATATCTTATTTACATTACAGATGAGAACATTTGACAAAGACATTGAATCAGAGTAGGATACATACCCGTATAACTTCAGGGCAAGCATAATGTGGTGACCTGAAATCAAAGAGAAAGTCAAATTAAAGCAGTATAAAAAAAATTCGATTTGTGTTTTATATACTGTATGTTTCCTGTTGTCAATGTGATGACTTTAGCTTCTGTGGCTCTAATATACATTTACATCAAGTGGTTGAAATTGATTATATGACCCATTTACATATGTACACATCATTCATGAAGCTCAAACACAAGGGCTGGTACTCACCCACAGCTGGTTTCTAACAGACTGTCTCCCACCTGCAGGGAGGCCATGCCAAAGTCAGCAATACGAATGTTGTTCTTTTCATCCAGGAGCAAGTTTTCAGGCTTCAGGTCTCTGTGACTGCACAAATGCAACAGATACTATTAGACTTAATGTCAGTTAACATAGCACTTTAGTGCAAGTATAACTGTATGGGTTTGAAAATGTGTCCACAGAATTATACTGTGCTTCACTCATTTATTACATCAGTCAACAGTTTTTTATTGTTTAAAGAGAAAAGCTCAAAATAGCTTTGCAAATTAGCAGAGGAGCCCTAACTCACCATCCTACATATGAACTTGACTAAAATATGGTTATCATAGCTCTGTGCAAAAACCAACCAGATGGAATGACTGTGGCAGAAATCCAAAGCAGAGATGATCTGCCTGAAGAACTTCCTGGCCTCTTTCGGAGTTAGCCGACCCTTCTTCACCAGGTAGTCAAAAAGCTCTCCTCCTGACACATGCTCTAACACCAGGTACCTGTTGGCAAACAGGGACAACAGTGTAATTTGAACTTACACTTTTGATACCTCTTTTCCACTGACGCGGTGCTGGCGTAAGTGCAGAGCCAGTTCTGCTCCGGTACTTTTTGAGAACCAGCCGACATTTTGACGTGTTTGAGAACCAAACACTGCAAAGGTTGGTGTTGTTTTCATGGGAAAACATTCATATCATCATATCGGATGCAATCTGTGGGCTATTTCTGCCAGTCATTCTGATGTAGCCCATCCCATAGAAAAGGATGTTAGAGATTGCAATTTTGGTGAAAATGAGGGGGAACAAAATGTGAGGTTCTTGGTTTGGCACCACATCGGTGGAAAAGTGGTGTAAGTGACAGGAAGTGGACAAGTGTACAAGAAAAACTATTTCAACTTAGATACTTCAAATGGGTTGATATAATAAGCTTATGATGTTGGATTCTAGGACTGCAATGTTGCGACTGTACTCACTTTCAGCCAACCCGTATGTCTACTCCAATAGTTGTTTTGTAAAGGTATTAAAGGAATTAAGATATATTCTTCATTAAGACATATTTTTGAGAAAAAAAAGTTGGGGATGAAGGAAAAGTAAATATTACAGTAATGACAGCAGATTATTACTGTTCTTCTTGTAATATCTATACTCATCCCACACCAAAGATTAGTATTCAGCTAGAAAGCATGCAGACTGAGCCAAAGAGCAAGGCTTTTCTGAATGCAGAGGGAACTCACAGATATTTGTTATTCTCGTAAACATCATGCAGCTTCAAAACATGCGGATGCTCAATCAGTTTCAGAATGGCAATCTCCCTTTCAACCTGGTTAGAAAGAAGGGAAGGATCGAAAGAGAAAGATTTTGAAGCAGAGCTCATGAGCCAGCCAGAGTTGTTTCTCACACATCTGAACTGAGGTTAATTGTTATCTAGTATAGAAGATAAATATAGAGAATATGGAACATTTTGTTAATATCTTAACACACCATGCTATACATATATATGTATATATGAATTTGTCATCATTATCGTCACTGTGAGCAACTTCAACAGCGTCACACTGTACCTTCATCAGGACTGACTCAGACAGCTTCTCTCTGTTGACTATTTTGATGGCTACCTTCTGACCTGTAATACAGTGGATCCCCAGTTTGACCAGTCCTGAAAAATGGAATAAGAGATAAGTCACAAACACGCATGGGAGATAGAAAGGGGACATGGCGAACAGTTTTAACAGTACACAAAGTATTAGTTTTAATTTCAGGAACAGTTTGGCATACTCACCTGTCTGTCCCTTCCCCAGAGTCTTTTCCAGTCGATAGGGCCCAACATATTGAGCTGACTGACTTAGAGACAGTTCCTTACTCATACTGCTCTTACACACAATGATTACTATTTACTGCACTGTGGTTATTGCAATTACTGTGATATTGTACGGCTTATGCAGAAGTTGCTGTGGAGTACAAGACGATGCTCAACAAAGAAGGTCTGCCTTTTATGTCAGTGGTAACACTGCTAACTCTGAAATCACTTAATGAACATGTAAAAAACGCACAAGTGAAACTGCAGCTGATTTACAACACCTGGGTGGACATTTTTCATCGAAACCGAGATAAATGTTTCTTCTGAAGCACGGTAAACATGTTTTTTTTTTTTTTTCTTTTCAACAAAACAGCTTGCTATTGGTAGAATAAAGCAGGGGAACTGACATGGCCTTAAGTTGCTAGGGTGTTTTCTGCGTTAAAATACCGACCACTACCCTACAGATAAACGTGACAAGGTAGGCAAACTAACGAGTCTTATTTATGTACATTAGCTTATTTCTATAACTCGCACCTTGTTACGTGTATGACGTTAACTGTATGTGACTGGTAATGAGAAAACCTTACCGTTATATAGCCTTAATTAAAACAATCAGGTTTTCAGGTCTGCCTCAAATATTTATGTATTATTTATTTATTTGTTTTATTTGAGTATACGGACAAAACCTCCAATACGTCAAGTGTGTGTTTGCACTGAAAATGATATCACTGTTTTTTCCTCCTCTGTGCCAGGCCTATTTTACAGGTCCGACAACATGCTATTTTAGCCTCGCCGCCGCTCTCCCACACAGCAGCGAGGCTAGCTTTAGCTTCAACGCCTTCACCGACGGCCGTCTCGCTTCGCGCCGCCTGTCAAAAAAACCGACACCGCCTGAAGTTTGTAGGCTTCGCCAAATGGTACGATTTATTACACGGCCGCCGCATTCTCGCAATATTTCGAGGTGAAACGCGTATTCCCCGCAAAACAAGCATCTTTTTAGCGTAGCGCCGTCCTCCTCTCCCCCCCCACCTCCCTGACTCTCCCTCTCTACATCCCCTGCAAGTAGCGGATCACAGCATCTTCTCCTCTCTCCTTTGGCGTGTCCTCCTCCCCTCACCGGCGGATACACAGGTGCAAAAAAATAAAAACAAAAAACAAGAAAAACACAGATATCCGCGGGTATAGGTGCGCGATAACCAGCTGCTGTATCCCCCTCCTCACTTCTGATGACAGTTCATGCAGGGTAAAAGGCCCCCTTGAATTACACTCCCTTCGGTTTTCTTGCCGTAAACCGATATTTTCTCTCCCCTCTTCCTTCCTTCGCCTCACTCGCATCAGCATCCGGGTCTCATTCCCTCTCCATCCTCTCTCCTCTCCTCTCCTCCCCCGCCCTCCTCCTCAGCCTCATCCTCCTCCTCCTCCTCCCGATCATCTTCCTCAAAATACGCTTATCTCTGCATTCACCTCAGCAGCACAGGGCACGCCGTGGGCCCCGGGGAGCTGCAGAGGACACCTCCCTTACTGTTTTTTGTTTTGTTTTGTTTTTAAATCAAAGGCATTTGTACACATGGACACTGGCAGCGGATGGGACGCAGCTCGTTAGGGGATGCTGCAGGGTCCTATTTTGTTTTATTATTTATTCGTACGAGGTGTCAAATTTGAGGTGTAGCACAACTTAGTGGTGTAACGTGGATAATTTAATTAAAAATTAACATTTAACAGTCGCTATGAATCACTTTCGTTGGACTGAATTTAAAAAAAGAGAAAAAAAATTAACCTGACTTTCGATTCTATGCTCAGTTGAACGGTCAAATGCACAAATATATACAACTGTAGGATTTGTATAAAATATTTGCATATGCCGTGTAGATGCTGGCACTGACAGTGCCCTTAGACAATGTTTATGCAAGTTTGATCAAGAACGGTCCACTCACCCAGGAGGAGGTAGGAAACGTAGGATACATACATATGCTTCGCTCATTATAATATGATTACCAGCACAATGGAGGAGGGGATCAGGGGCAGTTGTAACATTTTTTTACATTTTCCTTCATAACTCACAGAGTACGTGAAATACACTCATCTTTGAGAAAAGGAACATGAATATGTGCACTAACTAATCATACAAGTGATGACTCTTCAATAATCATGACAAGACTCCAATATTCATTTTAATCCAAGAGTGGGGGCAATTGTAACAGTAGGTCAGGGCAATTTTAACACAGAAAAAACATATTAATCTATTATATCTCAAACTGAAGCAATCTTCACTGTATCCACCTTATTGTAGTTCTGTCTAATTATGTAACTTAAAGAAATGTTTAGCCTATATACATTTAATTTTGTTTAGCTGTTGGGGCATTGAAAGCTGTGCATTCAAGGCACAGAAACTTAGAAACAATTTTACAGACAACTGTATTTTAATTCTATAACTTGAGTAGATTTTACTCAAATACATAGATGATCTGATGAGTCAAAAACAGTTTTTAACTGAACTTTTGATCACATTCAGTGTTAAGATATTACCAGATAACATAACAGATCCTAACAGAACAATGCAATGAGATCATGTGAAATGTATCAAGTGAAATGTATGAAATATTTATTTGTGATATAATGCATGATACATAGATTATACCTACAAACTGACAGCTCCTTCACACTTTCTGTCAACATGTAGGCACAATTTTACACAAAAAAGATTTTTAAATGTCATTTTAAATTAAAATCTAGTGAAATGGATCCATTTTCTAACCCCCCCCCCCCCCCCCCCCCCCCCCGATATGGCACCAATGTTACAATCTTGTATTCTAGCAAGCAGCACCTGTTATGGATCGTTCATGTTAAATTTTAACAGATAACCCAGAGATAAAATTCATATAAGTCTAAATCCATGATCATCTAAACTTTAGACAGCAGAAGAAAAATACTACACATCCAAAAACTTACTTTAGTACATCAAAATCATTTTGTGCAGAAGTAACTCTGCACTTCTTCCACAGGCAGAGAGAGCATTCAGAGAGAGCATGTGCAGAGTAAGTTTCTTTCTGCTTTTTTGGAATTCAGTGTGTTACAGTTGCCCCCATTTTCCCCTACTAATGAAGACCCCCACCACCATATTAATTCATATCACATTATTAGAAAAGTTGCTACTGTCAATAGTTTTCTCAAGAAAAAACAAGCAAACAAAAAGAATGAAGGTGTTTTTATACGTTTTTCTAGCATTGTTTTTGAGGGGCCTTGCTAAAATGTTATTATCTAGAAAACTGCTTAAGTTAGATCCCTCATTTTTGTTAGAATAAATACCTAGTAGTACAGCTCTATGCATATGGGCTGTCAGGAGTGTAACTCAAGCTAACATAGAATGATGGATGCCTGAATCCCTAAAATAATTGGTTGTCCGATCTCTGACAGCATATTTTGAAGGCCTGTAGAAACCACAGTTCTGCGGGTAGGATAGAGGACTGATATTTTATTTACAGCTTCTTGTGCACAAGGCACATCATATTCTTGAAAACTGCCCAAATCAGGTGAATGGTTTCACAGATATTAAAGCTCGAATATGACAAAAAAAAAAAAAAATCATCCAACTTCAGTGTGATATCCCTCAGGTATTACACATATACCAAATCCAAATGAACCTATTTAGAAATGTAATATAGCAATATGATACCTCAGAATTTTACTTTAGGACAGTACTTGTTTAATGTAAATGTTACTTTTAAACGGATAATGCTGGATCTTTCTTTATTGTTTTTCATTACACTATAATCATTGCTGATAGTTATAGGCTGTTGTAACTGAAGACATGACAAAGTAGGATGAACACAATAGTAACGAGTAAAGTAATAAATCCAAGCTGGTGTTGTTCTCTAATTCAAAGGCTAAGTCATCTGTTCATCCAGGAATCACCACTTTTCAAGGTATTCACATTGAACAAGTATCTACATGCATGTATCTTCTCAGCGGTTACAGTCACTGGGATTTTCCTGATAAAGGTTAAATAAAATTCCACACGCTGGCTCCTTGGTACACTGTCATTGCTTACTAAGACACTTGGATGGACCAGATCTGCGCTTAATGATAGTAACACCTGCATTCTTCCTATTTCAAGTCAAAATGTCTGCTGTGAAAGAAGGTCTGTTAGTTAGCCTGAATGCACTAATTGTCATTTTTACATTGCACCACTGCAAAATCCAATTTTTTAAATATCCCATTTAGTGTTTTTCTCTTCACCTTTGCAGTCAGTTTTCACACAATATAAAAACACTCTTTATAGATTGAACTGACTGTGCTTACCATGGGAAATTTAAACTTCACTGACACCCACAAAAAAAAAGATTTATTTTACAAAGAGCAGAACCCTTTAAAGAAGGCCAGACAACAAATGGCCTGGTCTGCAGATCTGGACGGCTGAAGAGAAGCATTGGGTGCTACTTTGAGTGAATCACTCAGAGATGACAGCTTTATTTAAATAAATAAATAAAGTAGGACATTTGAATATATCATCCATAAAGTGCCTTCAAAAATCTCTAAAATCTCAAATTGAAATGTTGTGTGTGGGTGGATAATTCCCCAAAGCCCATCTTCATCTGCGTCTAGCTGGTTGATTTTCACGCAGTCATGAGGATTTGTCTCTAACCACTGTGCAGAAATGGAACAGAAAAAGATAGTCATCCTGCTACTGATAGAAAAAAAAGAAAGAATGTAAGTAGGCTTACACGAGGGCCCTGCAGGAGCAATTGAATGAAGTCTTCCAATCCTTACATATTCTATGCTGAGGCCAGATACGTTGTAAAAATCATTATTTTGTGGGATTTGAAGAAGCAAACCTGGGGGGGTGGGGTGGGCGGCTGGTAGGGGGGACAAGACTTATCAGGCTGTGAATGATGTTTGCTTTTTTGCATAAACCTGCAAAAATACTCTGTGTTAATTCTGTCGCTCTCGTCTTTTCCAGGGTCTTTCTCCAGTCTGATCTTAGTGCATTTCACCAATCCCCACACTTAGACTACAAAAGTGACATTAGACTGCTCTGTGTAGGTACTAAAGTGGGATTAAGCAGAGATTAACAAGCTCTTCTTAATTCTATTAACTTGTCTATACAGGTCCACCAGTGAAGAGGCTCCAGCAGCCAGTCATGTAATAATTGAAGAAAATAGAAAAGGTGCTGATATAATTACATCAGTGATTACAAAGAAAAACAATATACTGTGCATTGTAAAAAGACAAGTTTTTATATTTATTGTAAGGTATCATACAAAACTGCTATGCATAGAGAGCTAATTAGTTTTATAGTCCATAATTACAACAACTATAACATAATAAGTAGAAGTATATAGAAATTAATTAGCAACAACCCCTCTTCACTGCAAAAAGGGATGGGACAGTGAAGAACCTGAGGTAAAGGTGTGACTGCAAAATAAACCCAGATGGAAAAAGTTATGAGGCAGGAAAATGTAATATGTAATTAAAAAAATATTTGGATAAACTACCTTCAAAGTAATATTCACCCTGCAATACGCATGCTAGAATTTCTACAGTAATGTTTTTATACAGGCCTGGAAGGCATCCATCAGATCTTTACAGTTCTCCATCCCCTTCTTTCTGACACTGAAACACAAAGTCAGATTTGAGATCAGACCCTTCTCTTTAGGACCTTAATTTTAACTTGTGCAAATATGGAGACGTGTAAAACAAATACACTACAGAGAAATATATCTAAATATAATCCAGATCAAAGGGATTATTCAAGTCTTGCCTGATAATAATATATTTCAACTCAACCTCCACTGCGGCTTTTATCTGTCTTTGGTGAAGTACGAGAGCATGAGTGAGTAATCTGCAGAGCAGCTGTACTGACAGTAATCGCTGCTGCACGTGGACGCAGACCAAATATCTTCTTGCATGCACATAACACAAACCAGCCAGCTGGAATGTACCTGCCCTCCTCTATAGGGAGTCTGTTTTAAACCCCATATGTATTTATGCTTCTCAGGGCATTGTTGTTACAATACACGACCCATGAGAATGTCATTACGCTTAGTCTTGTGATGCAATCAATTGAAAACTAGCATTAACTCCAACTGGACCCAGCGATCTCCCAACAGACACTCTTAAACTAGATGAACTCTCAAAGTAAGCAGTGGCTATTGTGCATAATACAACAGTAAAGTTACCAGTATTTAACCCAAATCCAAACACAGTTAATAAATCTTACTTGAGAGCGCATCATACAATGATATTTTATTTATGCATTGCCACACCGTCTAGAAACTGGAAGCAAAACCCACTGATTAATTTTATGACTTTGAATGCAAGCATGAACAAAAAGCATCTGAAATTACACTTTATTCCTGTCTGAACTCACCATTTGTCAATGTCTCTTTGATAACCTGGTATGGTGCTGGCACAGCATCGGTACAGTCTGGCATTTTGACAGGAGAGCGCGTGGAGTTTGTGGAGGTGTGCTGCTGCAGGACCTGCAGTCAAATATGGTTATGCTTTAAAAGGGATGGAGAGACACACAAGGGGGGGTGACAGTGACGGTGTGTGAGAAGCTTAAGAGAGGGATATGTCGGGAAGCAATCACAAGGAATTTTAGGAAGCAACTTGAATTTTAATACTATTTTCCCCAGTCTCTGGAGCTTGAAAAAGGGTGACTGGACTTCTTTTTTTTTTCCCTTGAAGACGTTCCCATTGTGTTCAAGTAAGTTCTGTGCCACTCCTGCTCCTTTCATTTGCCCAGTTTATTTACATCGGTGTATATTAAGTAGCCCATTCTTAGAATTCCTCCATCCATTCTTTTGTTTCACTGTCTCACTATTGAATATGCAGCTAACTGACCTTTTAAATCAACCATTGAGCATTACAAAGCCCTCCCAATGCATCCAAAACACTCACAACAGGGGGTGTTTTCCTTAAAAGGTGCCAGGGTTCCTGACTTTGTTTTAAATTGTTTTGTTAGCTTAAGGGGTTTGAGCTGACAGTTTAACCAAAAAAAAAGCCTGTAAAAAAGATGCAACAAAAATTCTTGAAATAGACTACTTTTAAAGATAAAAGACACATTGAAAAACTATGTACATTTGGACTAAAATAATATTTATTAGAAACTATACAGGACTTCAGAAGCACATCCTACATCCTATGTACTAGCCTTTGCTGAGAAAAGGTTTTATTTTGTGCCATTAGCACACACATTAGCACAAGGGAGCAAAACACTCTTAAGAGTATTTGTCAGATGAGATAAAATGTTGATAAACACACTTTATTAATATGTTATTGGACCGCACAGGCCAGTAATCATTGATTATGGTGCCTCTTATTAAATCAGAAAAAAAATCTGTAACCCTTTAGTGTTACAGCTTATTCACAATGACACATGATAAAGTGGTTAACTGATCTAGAGGTGCCAAAATTACATACATAACACAAGAAGTACCAGCATGATGTGTCTACTTTGCATGTTACAAATAAAGGAAGGTATAAAAAAAAACATTGGAGATATAAAAAAAACCAGAGCAAATGTTAAAAAAGTAGCATTTACTGTATGTAGCTATATTTAACTTGGCCGCTAGAGGGCAACAAACATCTATATTCACACAATAATGTGAATAATAATCTGCACAAATAGGCCTCCAGAGCGTGTGCATCATGAGCACACAAAGGGGTCCACATCTACATTCAGCAATGACTCATTTAGAAGCCCGTTCACCTTTTGTATAACTTCCCTAATACCTAATCTTGGTTGTATCTCGGTGGACGTGGGCAGCAGTTGGAGCAATTGCATGTTATTATGATAATCAAGCCAATTAAAGTATCTCACGAAGCCGTGATCAAGAGCGTGGACTTGTGTCTCAGCACCACTGAACCCTCCTACTTTATAATGACTACAGAATCCAGTGTGCCATCTGCTGGCGTAAAAAATTATGTGCATTGTGGGGTCTGGCAGACAGGTTCTCCAAATAATAAGATTAGCAAAAAAAAAAAATAAAAAAAAAAAAAGATCTAAACAGATCTTGGCATGTAGAAGATTATGGAAGGAAGACGGTACTTAGTGTTTAAATGATTAGAGGCAAACTGCAGCTTAATTAAATTATTTCATGAAGGATCTCCTTGGAAGCAGGAAATGCCTCTGTCTCTCAAAGTAGCTGCACAATTTGGATGCGAATTTGTGAAGTGAGTGATGGAGGCCCGTAAATCTGATAATTACAGGGATTTTTTTGTTGCACTCGAACGCGTCTGAGCAAATCGCAGCGTTCAGGGCGAACAGGTGACTATTTTTGTGTAACTTAATACTCAAAGCTTCAGTTAGGTTTTTTTTTTTTTTTTTTTAAATCTGGAAAAGCAAGCAGGGCTAGCTGGCAAACTGAAAAGCGTGAATGGAGGTCACCGCAGACAGTGAGTGAGTCTCGGCGGAGACACAGAAAGGGGGAGAGGGAGGACGGACAGCGGCCAGCCGCCTTCAAAAATGGCGTCTCCGGAGGAAAATGAGTAAAAAATATTAAAACGCGGCCTGCTTTCTGCACACTTCCTCGTTTGGGCTTTAATATTTTTCGTGCTCTAGTTGATTTTTTTTTTTCCATATTTTGAGTAACATCGTCGTCGCTTTTACTTGAACGACCCAAAAAAGAAATATGGGGAGCGAACATTTGGGGAAATAAAAGCAGTCCCGTTTTATTTTGATGCGTCGTTACTGACAGCTAGCATCTGCTGCTAGCTGTACGGCTCTGCTCCGGAGGGGGGGTGGGAACGATTTGCATGCAAGGGAGAGAAAAACGAGAGAGATTTTCAAATTGGGGATTTCTTTGCTCGTCTACTGGGGCAGATTGCTACCAACGTGGCTTGTCGATTGCAATCTTTTCTCGTGCTAGCAGCCTAGCCAAAACTAGCCGAAAGAAAAGGGGAGGAGAGACGGTGAAAAAGGACGCATTCAAGTCAAATGTTTATCAGCAATTCGCCCATCACCGGCCAAATCCGCGGCATCTTCATCATGACCGTGACTGGTTTCAGACTAAATCTGCATTCGTGGAAATGATAAATGTGAAAGGCGTAGGAAAAGGAGAAAGACTGGCTTTTTTTGGAGGTGGTTGGATTATAACCCCGTAGACCCCCCTCTTTTTTTCATCCAGCTTTCTCCTCCTCCCCTCCATTTCTCTTTCAATATGCTGTTTTCCACTCCTGAGGACTTGCTTATGAAACCGGGGAAAATAGTCTGAAAACGAGAACGTGAAAGACTGGATTTTTTTTCCCGTAACCTGCCCTGCGACGTTCTCGTTGCTTTCATCCTCATCGCACATACTGTACAACACATAAATGGATAGAAATTACCCGGGAACAGGATTTGGTGATTTGGGCGCAGGAGCAGGATGGAGTTACGAGAGAACGGCAAAAGCAAGGTATGCTTTGGATTCAGACAATGTGCATGCATTAGTGCTACTTTGCACGGTGTGACCCATGTAAACAAATTGTCGCCATTCACGTATAGTCCCATGCCTTTGCTATTATGTGTAATGCATTGTCATCCAAACAGTTGCATAGTAATAATATTATAAACAGGAATGGATGAGTGTGTGTCGTGGGGGTGGGCGGGGTGGAGAAAGGAAAGGTAGGGGAAATGAACTGAATGTGATTGACAGACGTGGGTTTTAGGTAGACCTGGCAGGGTGGGGGGGTGTCTGGAGTATCCATAGGAATTATTGTTCCCTGTGTGCAGGCCTGGACACAAACCCCCGATAGATAGAAATGCATTGGATTGATAGGATCTGGGAAGGAGTGCAGACGCAGCAAACCCATTCCAGCAGCACCCCCGAACAGACCTGAAGAAGATGAACTGATGCATATTAACGAGAGGATGCATTTAATTAAACATTTCTTAAATAACCACATAATAATGAAAAAAAAATGGGGGAGGGAATTATTCACATGGGGCTAACGCAACACTGTCATAATTGAGGTTTTGGATGTGTTTTGGCCAAGCATGAGCCAGATTTTTTTTTCTTCCTTTTTTGGATGATTTGGGTTCATTTGCATAATAAATTGTCCCACATCCACTCTTGCGTCAAACATGCATCTTACCGTTTGCATGAATTTCAATAAAATTAGGCCATTGGTGAATGCATTTGGTGGTCGTGAAAATCGCCTGGACTCTGCAAGATACCTCTGTCTTTTTTTTTTTAGCTTTGGTTAGCCCTGCGAGCTAGCGCTCTGTTGCAGGGATGTCTATTGAGGCCTGTGAATGCAAACGTCATTGCCCCTTATATAGCTGCACATGTGCGATATTAAAACGCAGATTTAACAGCCAGATCATACTCGAAAGCCACTATGCTCACTCTGGGGGGTGGGGGTGGAAATGATATTTGATTAAACAAACCTAGCTAGTTGCTGGTGTTTGCATGCAGCTTAGCATGCATTTGCGTCGGCTTGCACCATCCAGCTGTTAGCTCCATCATCATAATCAGTGCATACAGGCATATTAATCAGTTATCTTTAGTATACACTAAGGAAGCGGTATTTTTCACTCGGCTCACTTCTGCAAGTTGGTTACCCATGCTTTATTTAAATGTAAGGCTGGCCTTGCAGTTTGGGCCTAGTATCTGCATTTCTACCATAGCTGCTGTGCTCTGCTAGGCGGTGCTAACAGCAGCACAAATGTTAGCATGTCATCTGGTTAGCCAGGCAGCCACGCATTTCATCTGGCATTTGTAAAGCACAAGTTCTGTCAGGGGAAGCTGTTAAGATTTGAACAGGGAGTTTATTTACTTGGTATAATTGCAAATAATGCAATCAGGGTGTCTTCTGCTTCCAGTACAATCATTGCAAATTAGCTGTTCTTTAATTTTTGCATGGCAGGTATGCAGCTGGTTTTAAAGATTTGCATCTGGTGTAATACACTTGGGTGTAATCACCGAGTTTGTAATCCAGCAGTAAATCACACTCATCAGAGATTTGCTTTACACCTGTAGACAACTGCCAAGAAGCTTTGAGATACTAAGGAAGAACTCCTAATGAACCGGCGGGATTTAACATAATTTATTGAATGGGGAAAAATTTACCTGCATATCAAATGTGTTTTGTAGTTTTTGTTTGTTTGTTTTTTTTTTTAACATAGGTGACCCTATATTAGAAACTGTTCCCTCATGGGTCACACTGTGGGAACAGATTTGGTTTTCATAAATGCACGTGAGTGAAATTACTGACTGTTCACAACCCTGTCCTCTCCCCTCCCCTCCCCTTTCCTCCCATTCCTTCCTAGTCTTGTATATGGGAGTTCCAGATCATCCCACCCTGACTCTGAGCTCCTTCACCGGCAAGCCTACGCCACCCCACACCCTCTGCAGGGCTATGCCACCAATCACCACCCAGGGAGCTCTGGCCAAGGCGGAGCTTGGGGAGCAGCTGGACGGAGTTTGGGTAAGATAAATGTCATACCTTCCATGTCACCGCCATAAGGGGCCCTGGCAATGAATTATTGTGTCTGTCCATGCAGGCCCTGGTAGATTATTGTCATTGAAAAATGTGCACATTATAGCTGAGATGAGTCAAAGTCTTAGATGTTAAAGCTTGTGTTCATTCTCATACATTTTTGCCAAAATCTTATGAATTACATATTTTTTATTTTATTTTTTTTTTTAGATGCAGCTGGAACTTCTAACATCCTGTTTCACATTCTTTGCTTTACAGCAGGCTTACCAAATAAACCTTTCAAGAAGCTTAAACCTAATTTTCTTACTTTGTGTATATCTGGGTAACTGGTTGTGTTTAAAATTTGCATTCTTAATCAATTAGTTCATTTTTCATTGTTCCGTCTTTCCTTTCTAAAGGTTTGTCGGGGCTGTTCGATACTGGCCTGCACCACGCCAGCCCTTCTGCCCCTGATGCCTCTGTCATGAATCTGATCTCAGCTCTGGAGTCCCGGGGTCCCCAGCCTCCGCCCTCTGCCTCCTCCCTACTATCCCAGTTCCGCACGCCATCCTGGCAGACAGGTGGGGCTATGTTAGATCTTCCCTGATGTGTTGACATTCAAACAGGCCCCACAGTCAATGTGACATTTAAAAAATCTTCCAATGTTTATCTGCATTATTATTCTGACTGTGTGACTGTGTGCTTTCTTATCAAATATTTAAGGATTTTATTGTACTTGTTCATAGGCTTCCCTTTGACTTGATTAATTTTAAATGCTCTTTCTTGTTTTACTAATTAATGTATGCCAGATTTAAATAATGGCTTGAAAGTTACTGAGTAATTTTGCAATGTCTTCCTTTTCCTAACAGCGATGCACACGCCTGCTCCTCCTGAATTGTTCATCTCTGGAGCCCTTCCTGGCTCTGGCTCCTTCCCCTCCTCTTCAGCTCTATCAGCCTATCAGCATCCAGCATCCTTCTCCAGCCGTTCATTCCCTGCTGCCTCACTTTCCCTCCAAGATACACCCACTTTCAGTCCCACATCCAATGGTCTGCTCTCCCCACACGACCCCCTAATACACATAAAAGCCCCATCTCAGTCAAGTCTTGGATTTGATAGACTCCTGTCCTCACAGGGTGCTGCTGCAGCTGCCTACAGGGGCAGCCAGGATCCCACAGGTGCCACATCAGCCCAGGCATCCTCTGCCAGGCACCTGCAGTCACACCAGTTCAACTTGCTGTCATCACAGCTACAGGATCAGTCCTCCCAGCTGTATAATCCGTCAGTCTTTTCCTCAGCCCAGCCCCAGCCTCAGTCTCAGTCCCAGTCTAACTCGGCTCAGGAGCGGGCCGTACCTCGGCAGGACAGCGTTATCAAACACTACCAGCGCCCCACGCCAGCTCAGTCGCAGCTCTCGTCCTCTGCTGCCCACTCTCTTCAGCACTACCTCAGCTGTGGAGGGCCTGGGTACCAGCAGATTGCCACCCATCACAGGCATGCCGGACTTTCTTGCAGTCCATTGGGAGACCAGAGCCCCTCATCTGACCACAAGCCCACCTCCCGCACTGAGCAGTATCGGCCAATCAATCAACCTCCCTATTCCTCCTCTTCCTCTTCCTCATCTTCCTCCTCAGCTGGGAAAGGTACTAAAAGTAGCTCCAGCAGTGGTTATTCTTCTGGCAGTTCTGCATCATCTTCGAGAACTCCTCATACTCCCCCTTCAGCTTCATCCACCTCCTCTTCATCCTCCTCTTCTTCTGCTACCTCTGGTGCTCATCCTTCCAACTCAATTCCCACCTCCACTTCCAGTGCAGCCCCTTCCAGGCAGCAGCCACCCCCTCAGCCAGCTCCGCCTCCTCCAGCCCCTCAGCAGCAGCAGCAGCCCCCTGCCACCTCTACATCTGCCCCACAGTCTCTCCCAAAATCCTGTCTCTCAGGCTATGGTTCTCCTGTCCCCCCAGTGAAGACCCCCACATCTGCTCTTACTGGTCAGACCCCACCCCAGCAACAAACACAGTCATATTCCCCTAATCAGCCCCCTACATCTCACCTGGCTCAGTCCTATGGAGGCTTCAGTTCACCACAAGCCCAAGACTTGAGCTCAGGTACTGGAGGGAAAGGCTATGGGAGTCTGGGAGGGAGAAGCCAGTCTTATTCCACTGATATATATGGAACTGACTCTGCTTATGGATCGCTTCCATCTTCTCTGGGTGGTGCTGGAAGCCCATCACTAGGCTATGGAGCCCCAGGTCACTCACCTGCCCTTCTAAGATCAAGTGGTTCGTCAGGCAGTGGCGCATCTGGGGCAGGAAGCAGCAGCGGCACAGGAAGTGGAAACTCTGGTTCAGGGGGAGGAGCAGGAAATGGTCTCACCAATGAGAGAGGTGGAGGAGGTAGTGGTGGTGCACCTTACCATATTGCAGACTCTAGCCCCTCTCCATCAGGCAACTCTGGCATCATCCGTCCAGGGTTGCACTCCCCAGTACCAACCTGCCCCACTCAATCTCCAGGAGGGGCAGGCTCAAATAAATACATTTCCTCAGTTCTCTCCCCAACTTTCCTAGCCTCCCCACAAGGCTTCCCTGACACCAGAGGCCCCAGCTCCCAACCTCAGTCATATCATTCCACCACCTCCAAAACGAAGGCAGACACTTCTATGCTAGGAGTGGGCTCTCAGAGATCCCAAGAAGAAGTAGATGATGATGATGAATTCTTGATCCAGCATCTCCTGCAAGCCCAGGCGAGTCCTGCGCCACAGGCTGCTCATCATCATCCTCAACAACAGCCCCAGCAGACATCTCAGCAAACACAGCCTCAGCCCCAGTCAGTACCCCCAACCACTGATTCAGGCAAAGGGATGAGCTATGACATGAGTAAGACTTCTGAGGAGAGATACCACCCACAGAGTGTCATACGTACCCACAGTGCCACAACCACTGCTGGAGTAGGAAATGCAGGTTCTGGAGGGTCTATCTCAGGGCTGGACAGCCAGCTGGAGATGTCACTGAAGAAACAACAGCAACATCAGCAACACCATCATCAACAGCAGCAGCAAAGGAACGAGAGGTCTGTTGCAAGCAGCAGGAGCAGTGGTGGGAGAGGCAGTGCTGAACAAGTGCACTCCCACCTCCATCACCACGATAACCTGGGCTCTGTTGTCCACTATGGCCGGGGTGACCCGTACACCCAGCACTCCCTTGCTACTCAACACTCCTCACACACCCAGCATGTGTCCTCACACTCACAGATACCACCACACACCCAAATGGAGCTCCAGAAGAAGCCACAGGAGCGTGCAGAAATCCCTTATCCACGGAAAACACCTGAGATCCAACAACAGCATTCTCAGTCACAAGCTGCCGCGTCCCTTATGGACTCTCCCACCGATCAGTCCCGTCAGCCACCACATCTGCTCCAGTCAGTGCTGTCCCACACCACCCGCAACAAACTGGAGCCTCATCCGCAGCATCACAAGATGGACTCTCATCGGCAACACCAACAGCACCACAAAATGGACTCCCACCCATCGCATCAGCAGCACCCCAAAATGGACTCCCATCCTCAGCACCAACAGCACCAGAAGATGGACTCCCATCCACATCAGCAGCATCACAAAATTGACTCTCATTCACAACATCAGCAGCACCATAAAATGGATTCTCATCCCCAACAGCAGCAGCATACTATTAGCCAACAACAAGCTGTAATGGAAAGTGCTGGTGGGAGACTTGGCTCGAGTAAACACCAGCCTCAGTCTCAGTCCCAAGCCACCCAGCTCCAGCTTCAGCTGCAGTCCCAAGCTTTGGAGGTAGCAGCGGCTCACTACAACCATGGGCCCCCTCCACATCAGCATGAGCAGAGCCAGGTTAAACAAAGCTCAGTGGTCTCTTCCTTGGACATGCTGGAGCGTTCCCTTTCTCAAACCTCCAGCACAGACGTTGCTGTTGCAGAAGACAGACGTGGTGGACCAGGCAGCGCGGGAAGGAGCGGCGGTGGCAGTGAACGCCACCGACAGCAGCAGCAGGAGCAACAGAGACAGCATACGCCCCTCCATCCGCCGCCCCCAACCCATCATTCGCAGCAACACTCAGCCTCTGAACTCCACTCCTTCCTTACTGAGCCTGACATTGGCTTATCCACCCCGTCTCACATGCACCATCTTTCCCAGCACCATGCGCAGCAGCAACAGCAGCCGCACCCATCCTCACAACACCAACAAACCCACTCTCACCACCCTCACACCCAACCCCACCCTCAGCAGCAGCCCCCTCACCATATACCGCCACCTTCCTCCACACACTCCCAGCCTCAGCCTGACCCACAGCAGCCACTCTCAGCCCAGCTCACCCCGCAGCAGAGCCAGCTTGACCAGCAGCGCTCAGAACAGCACCAGTTTGACACAGTCAGCCCTGTGGAGAAAGCAGACCAGAATCAGCAAAGTAACCGCTTTGTACCCTTAACTTCTATCTGCTTCCCAGACTCCCTCCTTCAGGATGAGGACCGCTCCTTTTTTCCAGGAATGGAGGACATGTTTTGTGCAGACGACTACAAGTCTAGCTGTGCTGGTGGTGCAGGACCAGGGCAGGAAGAGATGAATGAAAGCCACACTGGGCAAGAAGGAATGGATTCACTAAAAGCAGGACAGAGTTCAGGTGGAGCAGGGGGAAGCAGTGGAGCGAGCTATGACATAATGGGTCATCACGGTGGAGACCAGGGTTATGAACCTTACTGTCATGGCCTTGAAGAACCTACCAACAATACCATGACCCTGGATTTAGACTCCCTTAAAACACATGAGCTGCCTTCAACTGTCAACACTGAGCAGCTAGGTTTGATACAGTCGCAGGCCCCAGCGATGGGTATGAGCTCCAATACAGCTGGTCCCAACAACTCTGGACCTAAACTGTCTTCAGGACCTGGAGGAACTAGCTCAGGAGCTGGGTCTGGAGGTCTCCAGTCTCCAATTTTTTGCTCATCTCGTCCCAAAAAGCTCCTTAAATCTAGCTCTTTCCACCTTTTAAAGGAGCGCAGGGACCCTAACACACTGCCTAAGAAAAGTTACGCTCAAGAATATGAGTTTGAAGATGATGAGGATAAAGCTGACCAGCCAGCTGACATCCGGTTGAATAGCCGAAGGCTTCCAGACCTATTGCCAGATTTGGTGTCCAGCTGCAGAAAGGGAGGAGGAGGAGGAAGCGGATCTCTCAGCCCTTTAATGGGTGACATTGATTTCTACCACTCTTCTGGCTACTCATCTATGGGTTCACATGCTCTTCTGCCTCCAGAAGGACCCAAAAAGAGAGGCCGAAAGCCTACTAGGCCCAAAAGAGAGGGTCCTCCAAGACCAAGAGGGAGACCCCGCATCCGCCCTATGCCTGAGCCCTACACTCCAAGAGGGATGATGGGAGAAATGGGTGGAATGACAGTAGGAGGGGGATTCAGTGTAGAGGGACGAGGGAGGGGTAGAGGCCGCGGAAGCCGAGGTAGAGGAGGAAGGAGGGAGGATATGTACATAGAAATGAGTGGGAAGGAGCAGGATCAGATGCACCACCATCATCTCCATCAGCAGCAGCAGCAGCCACCACAGCAGCTCCATCACCAGCCCCAGCAGCAGCATGAGCCAATTCCACCTCTCAAGGTCAGTGAGATTCTGCCAGGAAGAGGCAGAGATTTGATGCTAATTAAAGTAAAAAAAAACAAACACTAGTTATTTAGAATAGAATAGAATGCCTTTATTGTCATTATACAGGATGTACAATGAGATTGGAGTTTTTGTTTTTTTTTTAGAATAGACTAAGACTAAGAACTAAGATTAAGACTAAGAACTGTAAAAACACAGATAAAAGAAGTGGTTCACATGTGAACCCTTTCTTTAAATAATGTAGATCTGCCTGTGGGACAAAAGGGAGAGTCAGACATGCAGCTTTTGTGGTTTGTGTGACCTGTGTGTGGATGCTTATTGGTGCCGTGAGCCAGCTGAGGATTTTTTGTTTTGTTTTTCTTTCTCTGTTTCTGTTTTATTATCAATCATTATTACAAGTTATTATAACTGATGTCTTATTTAAATGCTAGTAATTTAAAATGAGTTAATCTTGGGTTTCTAGTTTTTGCTGACTATACCTTTTACATTCATGCAAAAACATTTAATGACTTTTTTTTTTTTTTTCTTTTCTCTTCCTTTCCAGATCAAGTTACCCATTGGTAGCTTGTCATCCTCTGATGCTTTGCTGAGGACAGATTCTTTGTCTGGCACGGACCCTGCTTTGTCAGACGGCTCAGTTGGCTCTGCTCCCTCACTCGGTTTAAGTCCCGGACCCCCCTGCAGCACTGAAAGCACCAGAAGTCAGGACAAGATCAAACAGAAAAGCCAGATGATGGGTGAAGGAGTGGATGAAGAGGGGCTGGAGGAAAGGGTAACTGCTACAGGATTTCATCTTTGCTATGCTAAGCAGAAAATGTTCATTTAAATTCAGCCTAAGCAATTTTGAACATAATTCAAGTATGTGGCTCCATAGTTGAAGATAATGACTTCAGTGTCAGTATTTGATCTGAATCAGAGGCTCTCTTTTGTCTTTCTTTTAGGGGGATGAGAAGGACTCTGAGTCTAAGGCTGGTTTTGTTGCTTCATTCCTGGATTTCCTCAAAACAGGGAAGAGACATCCAGGCTTGGACATCTCACCAGGAATGGAACCTGACAATGGCGAAGCTTCACCCTGTAAATCAGGAGGTCTGCGCTCACTGTCTCCTGCACCTCCTCCGCCGCCGCCACCGCCTCCATTTGGGGATGGTGAAGGGAATGGGGGTCTGGCTCTGGGCAACTGCCCCAGCCCCAAGCGCTTAGAAGATGAATTAAAGAGGAATCTGGAGACTTTGCCTTCATTCTCCTCTGATGAGGAGGACTCAGTTGGAAAGAACCAGGACCTCCAGAAGAGCATCTCCTCAGCCATTTCTGCTCTGTATGACACTCCTCAGCTGACCTCGAACATCCAGCCCCCGTTACCTCCTCCGCCTCCCCAGTCTCAAAATCAACTGAGTCAGGCCCCTCTTACACCCACAATGCAGCCACCGACGCTTAGCCCACAGCCTGCCATGCACACCCCCCATGCCCAGCCCCAATCAAATGAACCAGATGTCCTTCAGCCAGAAGATGGAGACATTAATGAGAACAAGGAGGAGGAGGAGGAAGAGGAAGAGAATGAAGAGGAAAGAAGCATAGGAGGAGATGAAGAGAGTGATATGACAGAGGAACCACAGCTGGAAACTCTAGGTGCACCAAAGCTTGATGGTAAGAGTGGAAGTGTTTTTTTTTTTTTTTTTTTTTTTTTTTTTTTTTTTTAAATCATAGCACATTTTCTATAGCTTAGTTTAAAAATTCCTTTAATGCGTTTGTAAAAATAAATTTAATTTAGTTGAATTTTTTTTCCCACCTTCCTTCCAGCTCCTCTTCCTGAGATTCCTCCAGAACCCACAACTCCTGAACCTCCCTCTGTCCCCCCATCTCCTGCCTCATCCTCATCTCCTTCTCACTCTCCCCTCCCTCCTCTCTCGCGCCCCTCACCCCTGCCTCCACCAGAAGAACAACAACAGGAGGACTCCCAGCCTCCGAGCCCTGTCGCACCCACATCTCCTTCCCCCCCACCTGCTCCTCCTACACTGGCTACTATCCAGCAGCCTGCCACTCCTCCGCCGCCTCCTCCTCCTCCTCCTCCTGCCCCACCCTCCCCTCCTCCCCCATCTTCCGCTCAGAAGGATTCTCCCATGCCATCTCCAGAGTCCCCCGCCTCTCCAGAAGAACCCCCAGCTCCTAAGATCACATCGCTGCATCTTGCCCAAAAGCAAGAAGATGCTGCCATTGTTGGAGAGAGTGAGGAGGATGAGAGCGAGAGTGGAGGGGAGGGCATCTTTAGAGAGAGGGATGAGTTTGTGGTGCGTGTGGAAGACATTCGGACACTCAAGGTATTTGAATCTGTGATTATTTTTATTAAACCAGTATATTAATCTTTATGCAGCTACATGGGTGTCAGTACAGTTTAAAATGCAGTAAAATATTGTTAAAGCCAATAAAATCACTCAGTACTTTAAAAAAAAAAAAAAAAAAGATTATTTAAATTAAAGCTGGAATACAGACATTATATGCGTAACTGTGTGTTATGTGTGTGGATACAGCTGGCCTTGCAGACAGGCCGTGAGCCTCCACCCATCTGGAGGGTGCAGAAAGCCCTGCTGCAGAAGTTCAGCCCAGAGATTAAAGACGGGCAGAGACAGTTCTGCGCCACAAGCAACGTGAGTTCACCCCACGCGCTCACTAATCTAACCACACCTGCACACAAGTTAATTTATATGCTTTTTAGAGTTCCAGCCATAACATAATAAAAATAATGTTGTTTATGTTATATGGCTAGCATTATCCTCCAAACTATATTGTCACATAATCAATTAATGAGACTAAAAGTTGTTTTTCCTTTTGTGACTCAGTATCTTGGATACTTTGGAGATGCTAAGAGGCGCTATCAGCGAATATATGTCAAGTTTCTAGAGAATGTCAACAAAAAGGACTATGTCAGAGTGTGCTCCAGGAGACCGTGGCGCAGAGCCACACCTGCACTCAGGTGAGACTGTTTTTCATCCCGAAACACATGCCCATATTAAATTAAAATGAACTAGAATAGATCCCTGCTGAGCATGATATTACTACCCTCCAAAAATATGAAATGATATGGAACCTCTGCAACTAAGCTGCAGCTACAGAAGTAGGCTCTTCATAGTTGAATCATCACCATTTTGAGGACTTAATAAGTGCAGATAAGATGAAGTTATCCTGTGTTGTGGTAAATAAGACTGATTTCTTTATATCCTACAGACGTCAGTCCCTCCCGAGAATGGCATCCCCTCCCGCCACCCAGGTGCCATCAAGAGTAGTGGAGAAAGAGGAGAGAGTGGCTCCACCAGTCCAGCGTGAACAGAGGGAGAAAACCAGAACAGCGACCACGACAACAAAAGAACAACGAGAAAAGAAGGAGCTTACAGCTGCTGTTCCTAAAGCTGAGGAGAAGGAGAAAAACAGGGACTCGGAGAAAGAGAGGGAAAAGGAGAAGCGGGTGCAGCCACAGCAGGAGAAAGTAGAAAAACGTGCTGCAGAGCGAGGTAGAACGAAGGAAGACAGGAAAGTGGTGGAGAAGAAGGAAAAGGCTGAGCGACCACCCAAGTCCAAGCCAGCCAAGGTGAAGGCAGAGCCGCCGCCCAAGAAGAGGAAGAAGTGGCTGAAGGAAGTACCTTCATCATCTGACTCAGACTCATCAGATGAAGCAGCTAGTGAAAATGAAAGTGAGACCTTATTTTATTCTTTGCACGTCCAGATTTACTTTAGAAGTCAATTTCTTTTCACATTTTAATTAGAGGGCTCAGTTTAAAACTTGTTCTCACCCACTCAGTGCCAGTGAAAGGAGGAGTGAACAACCGTGCCATGAGGGAAATGTTCAGGAGCTACGTGGAGATGCTGGTGAGCACAGCCCTGGACCCCGACATGATCCAAGCCCTGGAGGATACAGACGGTGAGAACTACGCACACATTCTGCTCAACATAATTACCAGTTAACCTTCCTTTAAAATTTGCTGGCTCACAGGAGGCTGACCAATTTAAAAAAAAAAAAATAAAGATCAGATGCAATTAAGTGAGAAAAACTCTGCCCTAACCAGACCAGCCTCTCTGGTAGCATGCTTTCTGTAGCTTAAATATCTGCAGTGAAACAACTGGATGGGAGCATTTTCATAAGCAGGAAGTTTGGGCAGGTTGAGAAACATCACCATTTCTGTCAAGTATCGACTGCCAGGTTTTCGGTTGAAGCCTTCGGTTGGACAAACAGCCCCCACATTATGAGTTTCTGAGCAGTCTAGATAAACAAGTTATGACAGGTTAGGGGGAAGCCCTGGGAGTGCATAAAGATCCGCAGCCAGAGAGCTGCTTTCAGTTTGCTCCTGGCATTAAAATGATTGGCAGCTACATGAATGATGACTAATGAAACTTCTTTTACCTTGATTGGCCATCAGATGAGCTCTACCTCCCCCCGATGAGGAAGATTGACAGCATCCTTAGCGAACAGAAGAGGAGGTTGTTGAGGAGAGTCAGCATGAGCTCTCAACACCAGGTAATCTGCCCATAAAGTACTGCTTATCTCTCCGTTCCTACATCGCTCTGTTTCCTTCATTTAAATCATGCTACTTTTTTTTTTTTCTGTAAAATATGCTGATACTTGTATTATATTATATTTCATTGTCTTAAAATTCAATCTGGATGGTTCTTACATATTATTAGTCACCTAGTAAGAGGGTTTCCAGCTTACAGTGGTGTTATTTCAGCTCCCTCTGCACATCTGGATGGCTGAGTTCCACTAGATTGTTAAGGCTGAGCTATTTTTGTAACTCTCCAGACTTATATTTGTGCTCAAATGCAGAAGATTGCCATAAAGTACCAAAAGATTAGTTGATGATGAGGAGGAAAGCCTTGTTAGTTTATTGAAATGGTAGGATGCAAATTTAATGACAAATGCCTTTAAGAATAACAATTACCCCCAGGTGGTTAAAACTGGTGGATGGATATCAAACTCAACCAAATACTTAACTTGGCCTAATTGTGAATTTTGAACTGACATCAAGGTGTTTATTTGTAATAAATGTTTTTAGTTTGGATAAGCATTTCCACTGCAAGTTTGGTCTTAAATCCTCTTTAAAGCTGTATTAAAAATGTCATAATTTTAACTAGTTTATACTTGTAGACACCCTGTAACAGCATTTCTGTTTACAACCTTTTTTTAAACGGTTTTATTTACTAAATGATAATCACTCAGACTCAAGGACACGTGGGTTTCTTTGCGTGGCTCTTTCTGACTGCCCCTCTTTCTCTACAGGAGGTCCTGCATGCTTACCCACAGATCATTGTAGACCCCCTGGATTCAGGAGTGGTTAGGGTGCGGCTAAGCGGCGACGCTTACAACCGCAAGACCCTCAACAGAGTCAAGAAGACCCTACCTAAACCACAGGTAAGCGTGCGTGAGCGTGTCATACCCTCTTTATATTTGTTATATTTGCTGAAATCTAAGTATTTACAAATCCCAGCATACGGTGGTACATCTGTGCACAGTTTTGTGAAATTTTGAACACATGAACGAGCGACTGACTTTTGTGGACTGCAGAAAAGCCTCGAACCACAATAGACACTGAAACCACAAGCTGACAAAATTAACCATTTCTGTAAAGGGTGGAAGGCAGACACAAACACCTGTTGCAAGTTTCCAAACCTGCTGCACTTTTGTGTAATGCTTATTTTCACATTACTGTTTTTTTTTTTTCCCTTAGTAATTTTAATAAAACTGACCCTAGTAATAATCCAAATTCTTCTTAATAGGACCTTAAACTGTCAGCCGAGTCTTATCGGATCTACAGTCTCTACCACTCCCTGCATCACTATAAATACCACACCTTCTTACAGTGCAAGAAAGAGGTAGGAAGCCATGTCATTTCTGGTCATTTCGAAGCTTGTGTTGCCTTGTTTTCTCTTTGGCTCGGCACATATTGGATTGGTCACAACTGTCTGTGCTTCCATCCCGCTCTTCCAGACCAACACCATTGAGCAGGCAGCGGAAGACCCAGGCCAAGAGGAAGTGGTGCAGCAGTGCATGGCCAACCAGAACTGGCTGGACAGCCTCTTCAGCTCCTTCATCGAGCTGCTCACACTCAGCACCAAAGCCTGATTCAGCTGCATAAAGGCACAGACAGTGAATTAAAGTGAGAGTATTTGAAAACAAAAAGAAAATACAAAAATGGAAAGAGATGGATCCTACTGTACAGCCCCTCCCCCACCCCCACCCTGACCCTCTTCAAATCTCTAAGGCCCTTGATGAACACGAGAGGGTCTGTTGACGCGACCTCGGACACTGGCCTGTTTTTTTTGTTTGTTTGTTTTTTTTAAATTTTGTTTGTTTTTTTTTTTTTTTTTGTGTTTTTTATTGTTGTTGATCAATGACTAAAATGTCTTACTTTGTGAGAAGGGGACCCCCACCCCTGGTTTTGGGGGCACTGGAGGGAATTGATTGTTGGTGAAAAGGGAGCGAAGCATGGTGGAAGGACAAAGAGGAGGATCGCCAAGTCGACGGAGGAGCCACTGACATCCTGTCAACTGTGTCATAAAGACAATAGCTCAAAGAGAAACTATTACTGCTTAGTTTTTACATAAATTATTTTTTTGAAAAGACTAACATCAGCTGTTGGCTTTCGAAAAGAGTAGAGGAGTGTGAAAATGCTTTTTAAAACTGCGTGTGCCGCAAGCTGAGTGATCGGGGACTCGTCGGCGGATAGAAACAGGAAATGTGTTAATAAATGCGCTCTCTCTCTCTCTCTATCTCTCATTCTGTGCTATGTGAAGGGCAGCACCAGTCAGCTGTGTGATAATATATAAACACATTTTTATTATTTATATGAGGAGGTTTTTAACTTAAGCTCTCACAAGTGCTGGTTTGCTGCCCTTAAATACTTTTTTTTTTAAAAATAGTTTTCCACAGGTTCAGTATACAATCATAACCCACATATTCAAGTCGTCTTCCCCCTCTATCCAAAAGACCAGACATTGAGGCAGACATATTGTATCAAATACAGTGGGTGTAAAATAACAAAAAAAAAAGGAAGAAATGGAGAAAAAAAAAGAATGGCAAAATCTATTTGACTCTTTACATTGTTGTGCTTCAGTTCAATCATCATTCATGCAGGTGCAGAGAAAAAGAAGTAAACTATCCATCTCCCACATGGGAAGGAGGAGTATAAACGAGGAATATTTAAACATGAGATAGGCATTTCATTTTTATCATTTTGATGTTTGTGCATACTATGACTTATTTTGAAAACAATCTAATTTTCCATAAAAAAAGGAAAAAAAAGGTGTAAATATTGTACAGTTCTTGATGAAATTCTTTGTCCTTCTGTACATTAACTCTCCTGTATTTGAGAAACAAATAAAAGCTGCAAAGAACAAAAGGTTTCGTTTCCTACTCTGTGTGTGTGTGTGTGTGTGTGTGTGGTTTTGTGTCTTAGTG
Source organism: Archocentrus centrarchus (assembly GCF_007364275.1). Taxonomy (NCBI): domain Eukaryota; kingdom Metazoa; phylum Chordata; class Actinopteri; order Cichliformes; family Cichlidae; genus Archocentrus; species Archocentrus centrarchus. The sequence continues at coordinate 9,463,569 of NC_044364.1, forward strand.
AGGGCATTTCAGCTCATTGAGCTCCTAAAGAGGAAGGATGGTTTGGCTGGCTCTTATGTCAAAATCACAAAGGTGCAGTTTATACAAAAACGTGCTTCTCACCCAGGTAAAAAATTTTCTCATTTTAAATGTGCTTTTTAAAGATTTTTGTTTTTTTGGGGACCACCCCATCAAAAACACAAGCAGGGTATGTCCCTGCTTGTGTTTTATGTCTTAAAGCCTGGGAATTATTTGATGGTTTACCTCAAAAGGCTGGGTGTGCATTATGCCAATGAAGATACTCAGAATCACTGAAGTGTGTGTGTGTGTGTGTGTGCGTGCGTGAGTGTGTGTGAGACCCCTCCTAGCGGGCCCAGCTGGTATGAAACCTCGCTGACGTCACATCTGGAAAACGAAACCGTGAACTCGGAGTTTCCTGAGAAAGACTTTCTAATCGCAAAGCGGCCCCACGCCCCGGCAGCATTTAAAGACTCTGCAGCTGGGCCGGGCTGTGACAGTTTGGAGCTCAGCTTGAGGTGGCACGACGAACATCTACAGCCATTTTTCTAATCTTTTTCCACCCGGGAAACGTCTCGCGCTTTGAAGCCAATACTCACTTGCACCGACTGAAACGTCATTACTCAAGGTGGGCGAGTTTTCCTTATTAGAGCTGTCATTCCCGAGCACGAGTGAGAGGAATACATTGGTTACTACTATGACTACAGTACTATTCAAACACTGCATTCAGTTTCAGTACTGGAGTGGTTGCACATGAAAATAATTTCTTCAGGTAGCTGTACAGACTATTTATTCTCTACTTTAAACGCAGTTGAACTGCAAGACTAGTCTAAATCGGCATTACACGCACCTACACCCCAGCTTACTGAAATTATCACCATATAGGGTTGGCAGCTATAACTATAATAAATACTATTATAAATACATCTCTTTTTTTTTTTTAATGCTGCAGCATTTCTGTTGTTTGAATTGCTGAACAGCTGTTATCTATTTGCCCGCTTCCTCCTTCATGCAATTCAGAACTGGCATTAAAGGCCTATAGTTGTCCCAGCTGGACCCCAGTTTCCCTGACACCTGATTGCTGCTTATCAGACACTTAAAAAGAAAAAAAAAAAAAGCCTTTTGATAATCTAATGGAAATTTAAAAATCTAATGGAAAACTCAGTTGAAGTTGGCTGGCTTTTGCCATTAACGCACTAAAACTAAGAAATAGATTTTTTTATTTTTTTTGCCTGGCGTGTGTCTAAACAGCGCCATCTGTAGACAAGCATGGAATTAAAATTCAAATGAATGCATAACAGAGAAATTTGAAATATAAATATATAAGTGCTTAGCAATTTTATTAGACCACACAGTTTAAGGCTTATGCCATAGCTGCCTTAAATTAACAGTATTCTAATCCACTAAAATCATTTTATATGTTTCTGTAATGGTTAATGCACCACTGTGCAGAAGCACTCTAATCAAAATATTTTTAATGCTCACATATAACTGTTGCTATCATGAATTTTCAAATTAATTTTTACTGGTTTACTGGTCGGGTATAAAAACACAAGTTCAGTTTATTTGCCTGATCAATAACAATATAGTTTATAGTTTTTGACGGATTTCTAAAATATTTGGGTTTTCTTGTTTTTATGACAGATGGTCTAGTAAATTTGTGTTTGCTTGATTATTTCTTTGTTGTAACAATGCTTCTTGGCAGTAAATCTTATAGCACTGGAAAGCCAGTTTTTTTCCCCTTAAATGGAGCCACATTTGTAAGGAAAATGCATTTGTGGGTTGATCAGCAGAGGTATGTGGGTTGTGCCCATTAAAAACTCAACAAATCTTCTCTGCCAGTGCCAAAAAGCTTATTCGGCTATTGAGTCTTGTTTTAAGCTTCTTGTACCCCAGGTGTTGACAATCAGGCTTGTCATCATTGGAGGGAATCTCAGTGCAGAGAGATATAGAGATGAGATTCTGCAGCCAGTGGCAATAATAGAAATAACTGACCAAACACAAATTTCCTTACATTTCGTGTTTACAGTGACTATACTGTGAAAGTTCATATGATAGCAAATTGGTACAGTTAGAAAGAATCAGTGATGGTACATCAGACCTTGATGACACCGCTCACATTATATTTTGTCTTGTTGCAGAAATGTCTCATACAAAACCATTGCTCATCCCGTGGCTGCGGGAACAGATTAACAGCGGCAGGTATCCTGGTGTCCACTGGACAAACCCGGAGCGAACAAAGTTCTGCATTCCATGGAAACACGCTTTGAGACAGGACTCCTCTGACACTGACAGTCTCATCTTTAAGGTGATTGTCAGGGAAAGACATGATATGACATCCGTCCATCCATTTATCTTCTTAACCAGTTCTTTGTTCACAAATCCATTCTTCATTAGTCTTAGTCTGTTCACATCAAGTCTTTCTTCCAGTTTTCAACCTGGTTCTGCTTCACAGGCCTGGGCAGAGGTGAGCGGCAACGGCCGGGCACATGGAGACCCCTCAGTCTGGAAGAGGAACTTCCGCAGTGCCCTCCGAGCTAAAGGCTTCAAATTGGTGGACGACAACAAGAATGATGCTGCTAACCCCCATAAAATCTTTCACTGGCCGGAGGAGTCAGCGTCAAAAGGTGAGGATCCACTGCGATACAGACTGAGCATTTGGATCTTTGTTGTAGTGGATAACAAGCCATGTAAAAAGAAGCTGTTTTCTTATTTCATGCACAGGACAACCCCCCCCCCCCCCCCCCCCCCCAAAAAAAAAAAAAAATTCAGATGTTGTGCTTTACACTCTTTTTATAACTGTAATTGATCAATTTCATATTGTATTTGCAAATTCAATCTGGTAAAGCAGTTGTGCACCATATGTTCAGTTCCTATGCATGGTTTTCACCTGTCTGTGAGTTCGTGCAGCACATTTACAGCTTGCATACACTTATGTCTCCATATCTCTGACATATTTCTGATAAAATAAGAAATGCTGAAAAGATACCAAGCAGTGCTCTTTGCTTCCACTCCTAAAGCTAAGTCCAATGCTGGATCCCAGGAACAGGATGACACTGATTTGTTTGCTGATTTGGGCTTACCCTCTCAAGAGGTAAGACCCTGCATTGGGTTACTGTAAGAAGAGACTGGTAGCAAAAGGCAAATATTATTTAAATATTGGGTAATGATATAAGTGTAAAGATGTGTATCTGTGACATCCCAGAGCCAGGTCATTCCATGTTTTGAAGAATGTCTCTTGCTTCCAGAAGACGCTGTGTTTACGGGTGAGAGTGATTGCCTTTTTTATTGAATTTTTCGTGCCTTAGAAGGGAAACATTAATCTGGCACTTATTAATGACAATCATCCTCTGAATGTGTCCGAACTGGTCCGTATCTGCCAGCAGAATCTGCAGCAAGCCCGGATATTCTCCAGGAGTGTCTGAAAGGAATGAACATTGGCCCTGAAACAGGTAGGCTTATCAGCTCTGCTTATCATTTCCTCACTGCTGCAGTATGAGCAGAAAACAAAGAGTATCCGAGGTACTTTCCTACAAGCTAGTTCAGTTTCTCCAACTTTTCCACAGAGGGCACCGCAGGCTTTGAGCCTCCTCCCGAGCAACAACAGCTGCAGAATCAGGTTGCGATTGGTGGACACCCGTTGCCTGGGCAACAGCAGTATCCAGTAATGTATGAGGGTGCAGTTAGTGAAGCTGGGTTGCCTGAGCAACCAGCACATCCAATTGGGGGAGCAGAGGGAGGGGCCTATGATGAGCAGTTGGCGGCACAGTTCCTACAGACAATGAACAAGACCAGAGATGGAGATAATTTCAGTAAGTTGGGGGGGTGCTGCTGTATCAGACAAATGGGAATTTTACACAGACACACTGAAATGACATCCATCACACAGTATTCAAATGGAATATGTTTAACAGGGCCATTAAATGCAGTGTGCCCTGCCTATGTGAATAACAGGGACAGAGTGGAACTGAAAGCATCTTTCCTCATACACTTTCCCTGTTTCTGAATCCATAGGGACTCATTTCAGGATATCAGTGTACTACAGAGGAGTGAAGGTCTCTGAGCAGGTGGTTGAGAATGAAGCTGGAGTCCACTTGGTTTATAGGTAAAGGAAACATCTGACAGATGCTCAGCATTTCCAGTTCAAATATACTGATACACACTGAGTTAAATATGCTTACTTATTTTCTTGCCTAGAGTGATGAACTGTGCTAGATGCTACTCTTGTTTCTGTCTGGGGAAATGTATAGCTGAGGTCAGAAGCTTAAGTTGGTGTGAAAGCATGACTACCATCTTTTTCTGAAGGGAAAAAAAAATCTAAAGCTCATATCTTTTGTAACTCTCTGTTTTATTTTAATAATAAAACAGTGACTAAATAATGAATGTATTTACTTAGTAAGTACGCCTTCACCAGGCAAAATATTTTGAGGGGGAGAAAAAAAGCTTAGAATAAGGTTGACATTACACTGAAAATGTGATCACAATCTTTGCTTAATACGATCAGTAATTATGAAGAAGAAAAAAAGGAGGCATCACACAAATAAGTCCATCACTTTTACTTCTGTAACCATATTGCAGCACTTTAAGCATCAGTGCAACAACTGCAGTGAAAACAGGAATAATGAATGTAAAATGTGGTTTATTGGACTTGCATCTTTTATTGAACTAATTATAGTTTAAATATTAGTACTCTAAAGTACCTCTTTGGGTACTAGTAAACTAGAAAATGCTGGTTTCATTGTACAGTTTCCCAATTTGTAGTGCAAAGCCATTTCCAGTATAGACACAAGAGTAATATCAAAATTCTTGTTTTAATCTAAGCAATATTCTCAGAGATCTGAAAATAAAAATGGTTGTCTTCACATCAGGACTGATCTCAGTGGGACAGTTTTGGATCATAAGACAGGGCTGTCTATAGTCTCTCTGCCAAGTCCTGGAGCCATGCTGGATCAAACCCAAGCCAACCTCACCCAGCGGATTCTGAACATGCTGGGTGATGGCTTGGAAGTCGGGGTGTCGGGCCAAGTGGTCTACGGCCAGCGACGGGGGGAAAGCAAAGCTTTCTGGAGCTTCTCCAAATATGACCAGACCAGACAGCCCCGAGAGATTTCCAAACTGCATCCTCAGCCCCTTTACATGTTCAGGGATTTTGTTCGAGGTGGGCGAAAGGAATAATTCTTCAGCTTTTGTGAGTTTAGTGAATTTAGGCACAGTTTCTTAGGTATTGTCTCATTTCTCCTTAGGAATAAAGGACTTCATTGAGGAGAAAGCGTCAGAGTGCCCTCCCTGCTCCCTGTTCTTCTGTATTGGAGAGAAGTGGCCTGACCTAGACAACAGGCCTTGGGAGAGAAAACTCATCATGGTGGAGGTGAGGAAACTTTGAAATATTTAAAACATGCAAACACTGTTGTGCTCTCACAGATCTCAAGCAGTATTTCAGATAGGCAAATATATTTTTTTTCCCCATTCTGCTGCACAAACTTGTATTAAATTTCATGAGTGATCAACCTCTAAAATTGCCCTCTCAAGAGGAGGGAGCTGTACTCAGCAGCACTTTTCAAGAGGCAATTTTGTCTCAGTATTGATTAGCAGCACAAAGGGAACAGAGCCTGAATACCGGTGCTGACAGCTGATCCTTCAGGTGTAAAAGGTTTCTTTTTTTTCCGCTCCTCAGCCTCCACACAGGACGGCATGCTGAGAAATCAAAAGCTTTTTACAAAAAGTTTCTCAAAGAAACCAGCTTGACGTGTCTCATTGCTCGACCTTTCTCTGATTTCACGGCTGCTGTCAAGCTCAAATGTGCCGCCTTGCTCCCGTCACTCTCGCCCTTGCCTCTGACTCCTGCTCCTAATTTATTTCCTCCTCTCAGGTGGTCCTGATTTCGATGGAGCTACTGAAGAATATTGCTGTTGAAAACGGCGCCTCCTCCCTGAAGTCCGTGGAGCTGCAGATGTCCCTCGAAGAGATGATGATGGAGTCCTGAGACTTGGAAGCAGTCACTGTTTACCCATTCAAGATCTTCAGTCTTAATATCTTAAAACATCTCAGTTCTGCACCAAAAAGATTATATCATGTGATGATGGTTCATAATTACACTGGTGACTTATTAGCTGGTACTTCACAGGGGATCAAATGGTGCAACTTGTACCCTCTTGGATTCAAGTATGCACTTATTTTTTAGTCACAGGAACACAGTCAGGAATTATTTGATAGGATCTTTGGTGCTAATCTAACTGAAAATCTACATTCGGTGCACTCCTCTCTCTCAGCTTTGTTTTTTTCCCCTAAATTGACCTAATGTTACTCAAAGTGAAACGGCCCACCCAGAAGCCATCAGCCTTCCTGCTGATGAACTTATTTGTTACAATAATCGGGCTAATGTTGTGGAATTAATGTGCCAACAGGCAAAATGTAATACAGTGAAGTGAAAATTACATTAATGCCTTGAACTCAACTTCTGAGTTGTTGAGTCAGAGACACTGCTGATATAAAGTTATAAACTGATATAAAGTTCAAGCTGATTTTAACACTGTAGATGTGGCCGGGGCTTCAGGAGCCAGTGTAAGGATTTTTTGACATTTTTAGCCCAGTATGAGGAACATACACCTCAGCATACTGTGCAGATATTAGCTGCAGCCCATTAGGCATTTCCTCAGAGGCAATGTTCTAGTGAAGAATAGATGATATTACTGCAAACATCTAAATACGCAATGTCAGATAATTAGATTTTAACACTTTATTGAAACATTAATGTGTATTATTCCTTCTCAGGATCTACTACATATTCAGAATTGCATTCTCACCATTATGATCTTACACGTGACCATATTGCTGCTGCTGTATGTTATCAGTATCAATCAAAAGGAGAAAATATATGAAATTATCTTTTTTTTTTAAAAACCTTTCTTAAATGTATTCACGCTCAGCATAGCTGGGTTTAGTTGAGAACTACATCCCTCTCTTTTCATGTCATCCATGCAGACACAACACACCTTTCCCACTGATAACCTTTACAAGTAAAATGTTTAGAAAATAATAACGATAAAGTGAATGAAACTGATGATCTGAAATCAGTCCTTGTTGCCTTCGTCTGTTTCTCCCTCATTCTCTGACTCAGACTTCGCCTCCTCAGAGAGAGGGTTTTCCTTTAGTCCTGACATCGGGACGAGCTTCCCCTCTTCATCCACTCCCATCGGCTGGATGATGTTGTCTCTGCAAAGTAAATGGGATGCAGACAATTAAATCATCAGCAGTAACATAGTTCTCATCCTGGTAATTAACTGCTGTAACTTAGGAGAATAGTTCTGATACATATGCAGTGAAGTTTGGTGGCAAACTTTTGAGTTTACAGATCCTAATTTAGCTTTAACAGATTTGATTTTGGTTTTTTTTTCAATAATGTTATACAATTTCATTTACATTCACTCAGCTGTATCGTACAAGACCAAAATCCGACTTTTACATCTCTTGGTATTTCTTAACATTTCACAAATTTAATGACTGCTTGACCCATTAATACTCATCAAGGAACTTCCTCTGCAGCAACACACTATGACACTGCAGAGGAAACACTGGAATTAGCTTTAGTTATTTATAGATCTACGGTACATTGGACACTGTTTTTTGCAACTCTGTTTTTTCTGTATTTGTACCTTTCTAAATTAAACTGAACTTTTATTGTGGTGGACAGCAGTTCATGTTCATTCATTTTTATTTCATATTTTGAAACTGTTACCCCTTAGATTGTTTCCTGTGGGAGTTTACTGTAAATCCTTGTCTCGGAAGACTTTCCTGTATCTTGCATGTCTGTAGCTGTTTGTCCTTTTGCTGACCTGGACAGCTTGTTGAAGAGCATGATCAGCCTCTTGGCCTCCTCCTCCTTCTCCTCCTCTGTCATGCCCTCCATAGGGTCTGGCTGATCTGCCTCCACCCGTCCCGTCACCGGGTTGATGCGGTCTTTGACCTGCCGGTACTCCTCTGTGTCTGAATCTGAGTCGCTGGAATACTGGGTATCTGAGAAGGAGGCCCTGGGCCCCTGGCCCCCCAGCAGGCCCCTGGTGGCCAACAGACCTGCTGCGTTACCGTAACCTGTGTACTTCACAAAACGCCTCACTGGGAAAAGAACCATCGGTAATTTAAATCAGACATGAAAGAGAAAATACAGACAAAACATTTCAACACCACTGAATAATATATATATATAATATATATATATTCAGTGGATCCTGAAAACAAGAATATCAAGACTATATAAATATGCTCTTTTATTTTTATATGTCACTGATGCTCTTATTTATTGTTATATTTTATTGATGCTCTTATTTTTGGGTGTTGACTTTTATGTTTGTCTTTTGTTGTTTTTATTCTTCCTTGTTCAGCACTTTGGTCAGTGCTTGCTGTTTTAAAGTGCTCTATAAATAAATTGGCTTGGCAAATAATAATGCACAAACAAATACCTTAATCATAAAAAAAAGCTAACACATCCTTTGTTTTAATATTATCTGATAATTTCAATATGCAATATTCTATTTTATCGTCAGACTGTAACTTCACTCTTTTTTTATTCTTCTTACCATTTTCCTTGCAGAGGACAAAGATGAGGTCAGCAGCGCAGTGTTTGAGGTCGGTGTCCAAATGAGTCATGAGGCGAATCAGACGGTTCTTCACTGTGGTGCCTTCTTCTGGCCTCTGTGATACGTCTCTCAGAGGAGGCAGGATCTAATGAGGAGGGCAGATTATAGCTTCAATGTTCTTTAACAGTTTTTTTTAAAATGAGCAATACCATTTTGACCACTCACAAATGAAGTAAAATATGCTGTTTACTTCATAACGGTGCATTTGAAGGTCCAAGACAAATCAAATATAAAGTGAAAAATCATTTCTCATAGTGTGCTGGAAGCAGGAGAAGGATGTTTAGGGATGAGCTGGAACAAGTTTGATTTGTGACAGCTCCAACTCACATCTTCCTGGAATTAAAGGATCTGCAGCTAAAATCTTTGTGCTACAGTACTGCGCTAAAGTCTTGAGTGACCCCTCATTTCTTTATGCTTTGTTTTTTAAGTGGTCTTGGGCAATAGTTCACCAGGCTTTCTGAAAGTCTGTTTTTCTTTGGACATTGGCTGCTTTTTCACTCACTTTCAATCCAGTCCTTGTGCCTAAACCTTTTCAGTGGATTTTTTTTTGTTTTGTTTGTTAAGACTGCATTATGCAAAATTTCACAAGAACTGGACTGAAAATCAGTGGCAACAGGTCTTATGGAGTTATGAATCCAAATTGGTTCAGACTGTGGTCAGTATGTACAAAGGCGGTCAGGAGAGAGGAACAACAGTGAGTTGTTTCACAGCCATCTGTGAAACACAGTGGAGGCTCTGTCATGGTTTGGAGCTGCATTTCAGCCAGTGGTGTTGGAGAGTTTGTTAACATTGATGGAATTATGAATGCAAAAAAGTACCATTAGACTTTAATCCAACATGCAATAATAGCTGGGAACCACCTGAATGGCAACAGCTTCATTTTTCAGTATAACAATAACCCCAAACACACTGCCAGTGCAGTAAAAGCATACCTGGATAGAAAAGAGACAATGCAACAGCATTAGTCATGTATTGGCCTCCCAGAGCCCAGACCTCAACATTATTGAAGCAGTGTGGGATGATCTTGACAGACAACAGAACAAAAGGCAACCAACATCTAAAGAATTGCTTTGAATGTCCTTCAAGGAGCCTGGAGAATTATTCCTGAAGAAAATACAAGAAAGCTGCCTCAGAGAGTTCAGGCTGTGCTGAAGAATAAAGGTTGGAATTGTAAATACTGACTTTCAAGCTTTTTAAGATTGTGCAAACACTTTATACTGTATTTCATTGTATGTACATTTTCTTAGCAAAATATAAAGAAATGATGGGTGGTTCAAGACTTTTGCACTTTTACTGTACATACTGCGAGACATGCTAATTCTTATAGAATCTGTGCCTTTGCAGATCAGAAATGCTTTGGTTACATGCAAATGACCTGGACATTAAGTGCTCATAATGTTCTGGCTCATCAGTGCAATTCAAACATTAAAAAGCAACGGCGATGGGAGCATCTCTGAGGTGTAATATATTACATATTTTCTGATGTAGTGCCGTGTTTCTCTGTGAGCCCTGCAGCTCTCCGTCAGCAGAATGAGGATTGGTGTCAGCTTCTCTTTGATCTTATCTCCCTGAAAAGCACATAAAACAAACCCTCTCCAGTTATTTCAGTAATACCAGATGCTCCCGTTTGCATACTGCAAAATGTAAACTTTAAGAACAAATGATGAAAAAAAAAAAAAAAAGCAAAACAAAACACAAATGGATCCAAAAGGATTGCCAGAAACATAGCTCTTTCTACACCCTCACCGCCTCCAGGCGTCTCTCCATGAACATCAGCAGCGTGTGGACACAGTCCATATTGACCCCCTCACACTGCTCTGAATCTGGCTCCAGAGGCACCATCAGCAACACATCAAGACATTGCAGAGGAAGCGCTGACAGCAGGTTCACTGTGTGACTGCAGGAGTGAGAGAAGGTCACAGCAACATAGTGTGTTTTGATAGAAAAGGGTGGGAAACCTATTCCATATTCTGGTTTTCCTTGTTGAGACAGATAAGGATTATTTTTGAACAGCGAATCATGAAAAGTTATTCCAGTAGAGCCTGAAAATTAAAAAGGAACCGAAAATGAATGGAATAGATCCTGTTTAAATATTTGGTGTCATTTGGCAGGATGGATTATAAAGTATTTCATCCAAAGATATAAAAAAGATACTAAAATACACTAGCAGTTATTAGAATTATATTTTAAAAAAATTCTTTTTATGTGACTATGCAGTGAGAATCTAGACCTAATGAAAAATACATTTATTTTTATAGATAGATTTTAATCAGCTTTGCTGGAGATTTAGTCTATCTAGAAGTCTCAAATAAGCAAGCCAGAAGAGGATGTGCATTATTAAACTCATAATTACATTCTCATCTTCATTGTTTCAAATCACATTAAAAACAGCGCTTCTGGATGAAAGTGATATTTTAGGAGTTATGCTGATTTTTGCAACCCCAAAAGGATTTCTGAAGCTTCATATTTACCAATATTTCATTTTATAGTCTACTGTTTAAACCAACTGCAACTGCATAGTATGCGTTATAATTGCATGTTATAATATTATGAGTTTGCTTATGATTATTTTACTTATTATTAAGCAAAATTCTGACACCTGTGACTTTTGCATCTGCGTTTTCCTTTTGTCACATTGTGCTCACCCCTGCAGTTCATCTGTGTCTTCTGACAGTACGCACTTCCTCATCAGGCAGAGACGCAGGATCGCCACCAGGTGTCGGTACAGAGCTGCATCATCCTAATTTTTTGGGGGAGGGCGGGGGGGGGGGGTCAAAACACATTTGGCTTTTATATGATTGCATATTTGACTGATAACAGCCTCTTATTAGCACTTCTGTTTATCAGCTGTAAAAAGTAAATGTGAAAGAAAAGGTTTTGAACATTTGAGCTGGTTAAACTGAATACAGACACTTAATGTTCTGTTATGCCTAAAAAGGCTTAAAGGGTCATTACACAGACCTCACTTGGCTCCTGCTTGTGGGTGCTGTAGGTAATATTGAAGAGAATTTTGAGGATCTCTGTGACACGCTGAGAGGTTTCCAGAGAGATAGGTTGTCCCTGTGAGTCCAGTATGCACTCATACTGGTCTTTCCACTGCACCTCCAGGCAGCTCTCCAAGGCTGCTGTGAGGATGGAAACCCCTCCCTCCTGGAAGAGAATAATGAATGTGAGGGCAGTTGCAAGGTGTACAACAGGAATAACTGTGGAGTATATCAGATAATGTGACCTGTTTAAGCTGGGTGCTGAGCTCTGGCCTGAGTGCAGTCATGAGGAACATGAAGCGTAGTTCATAGAACTGAGCACTAGAGGGATTTGAGCAGCTGACACTGGAGGATACACGCTCTATAAGACCACACATGAGCCTGATGGGAAAATGTAGAAAGAGGTTAACTTTCTGGGTGAAGGCAAATGCAAGATATGGCAAGTGAGAATGACACTGTCCCTGGGATTAGGAATTGTTTCAGTTCCCTGTACTTAATTTACAACCGGGCATGGATTTGTTGCTTTCACAGTAGAAATAAGTGAATATATTTGCTTTGTGATTGCTAAAAGCTGCTGGAAAACAGAGAGCCTAACCAGAATTTTGAGGTTTATGGAAAGTGATGAGATTGTGTTCATGTCTGCGTGCTGTCAAGAATCCTACCTGAGACCACTGAATCTTTCCTGTGCCCAGGCACTGTTGTACACCACATTACACAAGACCTTCATGGCCTCTTTTCTCTTTGCCTCCTCTCCTGACTCCATTTCCTCCACCTCTTCTTCCACATCCATCTTGCTCTCTCTGCGGTCCCTCCGCCCTCTCTCCAGCACCTTGTGATGCATCCCACCTCTGTGCAGTTCGTTGATGCTGGTCCTGTGGCTCCCAAACCAGCTGATGCTGTCCACATCGCCGCTGTAGGTGTTGCTGATGTCGCTCTTGGCATCCTCATCAAAAGCCGGCTGTTCTTCATTTTGATCATTAGTTTCAGCTTCACCTTCGTCCTCATTAGTGTGACCCTGCAGCACTTTGGCCTCTGTGAGAGATGTAATGATGTTATCGTAGAAATCAGAGTCGGGGTCGTTGACTTCATCACTGACATCGCTTGTGGTCAGCCCAGCTAGTTTGGCCAGAGTCAGGAGAGCGCTGTCGGTCACCAAAGGGCCCAGGACCTTTTTGTCCCGGGAAAGAATCCTCAGGGTGCGTAGACATACTCTCAACAGAAGACATTTGACTTCTGTTCTTATGAACCTCACAAGGACCACAGCTAAATTCTGAGGACAGGAACAGAAACATGTTTACAGACATTTATTATAACACTGACTTTGAAAGGAGCTAATGATATCACCTCTAGGCAAGCATAGTGACAGCATCAGATCACCTGTCTGAGAATAAGCCCTCGATCCTCCTGGTCGTACTCATCCAAGTCGGAGTCAGAATCAGTGTAGTCCCTCACTTTATTCTTTCTGAACTGGTACAACAGTGCAAAAAGATTATTGGATTACTTTAAGGCATTTTTCATGTGTGAAGTTTATTTATTTATAAAGTGTGACAGAACTGTACCTCTTCTAGTCTTCTTTGCTTAAGAGATGGACCATCCGTCAGAGAGTAATGTAGCAGAAGAGACAGGAAATGGTGGATTTTAAAAGTCCTTCTATGAATTGAAAGCACAGCATTTTCTCTAAAAAACCTATTTACAAAGCCGAGGAGCAATTTACTGATGGAATGAGGTCATTTCCAAGCCAAAAGAATGGCATCCTTGCTAGGAATGACATCATGTTTCAAAATTAATTCAGTATTTTCTGGAGTGACCTGTCAACAGGTGACCTGTTGGTAATGGTGAATGTGATCATAACATATTTTTTCATTTAGAAGTGAGTTTCTTCTAACTCAGACAATTAGGGCCCATTGGTTTATTCAGTCACTCTGCCTGGACTCAATCTGCTTGAGCACGCAAGGAGAGAGGATCAGGGACAACTGATACAGCAGAATTACTAATCACAGACTCTGGTGTGAGGGCGGGGAAGGGTGGATGAGTCGGAGGTGTGTTGTGAGAGAGAATAAGGTGGCGTTTTAAGCAGCGCCATGAGGACGTGGGTTGCGACTGTAAACTTGCCCTCCTGTGCAGCAGTATAAACAGACTTACTCTGCGTTTTTCCCTCTCCTCTGCATCAAAGAAGAAGCACTGGGCATACTACAGGAAGAGAAACAACGACAAAAAAAGTCAAGTCATGAGCAGCATTGCAACTTGTATTATAATATATGAGCTTCTGTGTGGTGTCACCTCTTTGTTGAACTCCTGCAGCTTTATCTGAACACCATTCTCATCCCCCTGCTTGATGCACTGGATTATCCCCTCTATGTCCACGTTCATGCTTCCTAAACACACATGCACGCACACACAGATCATTTAGGCCATAACAAAATTAAAGTTACACAACAATGAGGATAGTCAGGGCAGAGGTTATCTATTGCCACACAGATAGAAACCATAAATACACAGTATGAAAGAAATATTTGGTCTATTGTTCATCCAGAATATAAACATAAAAGTAGTTAGCTGCTCATCTTTCCATTTCATCCTCACTGCTACCACATAAAATTGATCAATGATAATGTTTTCTTAGTAATTAAACTGAATCTGTATCTTTTATATAGCAGTTACTGACATGAAAGCTATGCACACATAAAAAAGTCTGCAGAGACATAACCATGTCTGACTAAACTTACCTTGCACAGTTCAGTTTAGTAGTCAGGTGATGTAGTGTATACTTTAAATATGTCAAGCAAATCACCACTCCAACTTTGCTTCAGGTTGACGCGTTTATTTCTCCACGTATGTGCCGTGCGCTGTTGTTGTTCAGCTTTGAATTTGCTGAATTCAATCACTCACCAGCCACTCTCATTCACTCAGCCTAGCTCTCTCACTCTGTCTCTCGTTTTAATCCAAGAGAGATGCAGGAGACATGGAGTGTTTATGGTTATAATCCACTAATGGACTCTAAGCTTATATCTCTCAGTGTTGACCCTCTAACCTTTTATGGGTTTGCCAGACTTGTGCTGCACAGCCCTCTCGCTTTCTGTCAAGCTTTAACACACTTTTCTTCACATCTGTTAACAGACTCTAAAATAAGCTGTAAGAATTTGCTATTGCATAGCCATGCTGGAGCTACTCATGGCTAAAACACTGTTAGAAATGCATCAGCGAAGTCACTGTTTATACAGTATTGACAGTTTAAGCTTAAAGATTTGTATTTTTAAGCAAAATATTTGAACGATCCCTAAATTAAATGCACCCCGATTACATGTACCATACTTATATTTTTGTGCACAGTTTATTATAGTGTTGTTTCTGTCTACTTCCACAAGATGGCACAATTTTCAAGGTTGAGTCAGCTCACTCAGGCACACATTATGTGTACAAATGTGTATTATACAAGGTTTCTATTGAAAGTAAACTTTAGCATTTTACCTTAGCCATAAGCCACAGATGGTGATAATCCATACCAAAGGACCTGCAGTAGAAATCAGTCTGCACTGAAACATTGTTTTATTTCAGTAACTACACTGTGTTTGTTTTTTAGCTTAAATAACAAGCTTCAAACACACCTGGTGTCTTGGAAAACTTGCAGCCAAGTATCGTGAGTGCCTTGACAGATGAAAACTGTGAGACAATGATGCATGAGTGAATGACAGGCTTTCCTGCCAGGATGCATACTCTTGCACTCATTGGGTAGAGGAAACATGCTCTGTACGCTAGAGTGAGCAACTGGTGGCTTCAGCCTTACAACAACAGGATGCACTCTACGTCAGAAACAGTGGGAGAAAAGTCAGAGGAGTCCTCACAAGTAGGAAGTCAAAGCATATTTCTTCAAGATGAATTACAAGTAGGATATCAACAATGCAAAGCTACAACAGACGGATGAGAAAACAGCCATCACTAACGCAAACCAGGATGGCAGGCTTAAATCATCCTGACACAGACTAACATGGTGGCCATCTTTTTCCGCACCTTTTTAGCAATACATGCATATAGTCTAAACTCAACTGACTGCTACATGCTGCGGCTTGAAGGGTCATTTCACTTGAATTTCTTTTGCCACATCAATTCAGAACTGTCTCATTGACCACAGTGCTGAATAACATTTTCGCAATAAACAAAAAAGGAACCTACACACTGGCTGTCAGTAGCCACAGATTTCTTTCTTTTTTGGGGGGGGGGGGGGGGGGGGGGGGGCAGTTATCTCAATTCCAATTAAATCAATAGATCCCAAGCATCCCAAGAAAAGAAAATCCCCTATGAACAAGCATGGGTGAAGTGATGGTGGGAAGGACAAACTTCCTTTATACAGGAAAAGAGCTATGGCACAACCAGGCTCAGGAAGGGGCAGCCATCTGCAAAGTGGTTGGTAGATGACGGGAACATATGCACATATATAACCAACACGTCAGAGAAATCTTCCCTTAGGTAGGGTCATTAGAGGCCACTCTGTGGGGTCTTTCCGTGGTCATTTATAAGAGTCACTCACTGATGGTGCCTTAGAGTATACATGTAAACATTTAATGACTCAGCATCTTTCATTAAAGGACCTACAGAACTCCTCTTTTCAACCATTAGGAGAAAAACCTGCACTGGTTATCAGAATGGATGATGGCTTTATGTGTATATTCTTCCTGCAGTAAATGTTTCTCTCTAAGACCTTTATGATTCCTGAATGTTCTTCCTGCACGGTGAACCTAACCATTGGAAGAACAGGATTCCCACAAAACTTTCGTGCAAACTTTCGTGCAAAATTTCTTTTGCGTTGCCTTGCGCTGTCTTTGTTTAGATGAAGTTGGTAGTGTATAGCCTGAGGACAACCGCAGGCCAGCATGGAACATCTAAGGCTTGAGCATGTGCCTGGATGACCAAATAATATAACACTGGTTTTACTGCTTCTAAAATTTAGGAAATTTAACAGGCAGTGAAACAGAGACTGCTGGGAGTTGAACTTCAGTAGTTAGTAAAAGGGTTATCATCTACATAACAGAGAAAATTGATGCCATACTCAGACTGAAATAGATATTAAAGAAAACAGATATTAAAAAAAAGATCAACATTTGACCCATAAGCGACCCCACCGATCAGAAGAGTGGGTGAGGCTGAAAATTCACAGAGGCTCATAGAAAAGCTTCTGCTCATCAAGTATGACTGGAATAAACACAGAGTCAGACCTTGAATATTGCACATTGTGCCAAGTAAGACAGATACTTTGATCTCTAAATTGCTCTGTATTGAACAACAGCAGACCCTGATTCCTTCTAAATGTGATGAAAACAACAATTTTCAAATACTTTTACTTACTTTAATCCAGTGGATCTCAAACTGTGGGGCTGCTCCCCTAGTGGGGCGTAGAGCCGCAGCATTAGGGAGGCGTGAATGATCATGGGAAAAACATAGAGGGGAAACTAGTTCAAACAAATATGATTTATGTAAACAAGAATTTGCTGATGCTATGGTGCTGACCTTTGCTTCACTAAAATTTCATCTGGATCCTTTTTTATTGTTAAGAGCAGATAAAGAAAAAAATGTAGGGTAATCGACAGTATAAATTCTTTTGAGGCCATAGAAATGCATAACATTGAATGAATACTATTATATGCTACTGTCTACCAAATGCACTTATTTAGATTGAAAATGCTTCCACATCCAGATTTACACTCAGTAGCCTCTTTGTTAGTTAAACCTGTTCAACTGCTTGCTGATGGCAAAGTGTCAGAATGGGGAAGAAAGGTGATTTAAGTGATACTCAATGCCAGATGGGGATTATAAACAATGGTCCAAAAAGAAAATATCCAGTGAGCAGCAGTTCTCTGGGTGAAAATGCCTTGTTGATGATGGAGGTCAGAGTGGAATGGCCAGACTGCTTCAATGAGACAGGAAGGGAACAGGAATTCAAATAATCCTGCATTATAATCAAAGTATATTACAGTCAGCAGTAGCTGTAGCAGGAGGCGGAGGCTGAGTATGGAAGCTTAAAGAAAGCTATTTTATTGATCTCTGAAAAAATCAATTCAGTGCAAACGTAACACAAAAGAAAATTGAGGAATCTAAATAACTGAACATAAGACTGGGGAAAATTCCAAAAGCTGGAAAAGCTAAACACCAGGGGCCTATTCCAGAAAGCAGGTTTTGCTAATAACTCTGAGTTTGTTAACCCTAAAATGAGAGAAACTTGGGTTTCCAGTTCCAGAAAGAGAGCTAACTCCAACTATGAGTCATTTACCGGGGTAACAGACTCTGTGAACCTCACCTGTTCGCTGGCAGATTTTATCCAACAAACTCTGAGTATCTCTCTGACTCCTCCACTCCTGCTGCACCTGAACCACCTGTCTGACACTCCCATTCATTTCCTCCTTCATAAAGACACTACAAAGCGATCAGAGGAGCGAATTCATCTGCAGATGTTTATGTTTCTACAAGCACTGAAATCCCGGTTAGACATTAGTTTGTTATTTTTGTACGTAACATGAAGCTTTTACAGTCGTTCACTCATCAACAGAATAGAATAGAACAGAATGGAATAGAATAGAATAGAACTTTATTGTCATTATACATACAACAAAATTCCTTTCAGAACAACCATCCAGAGGAGAACAGACAAGACTAACATGTCTGCAGCCGCTGCCACTACGGGCACCGCCGGTACAATCAATCCCCGGAAGAACAGGCTGTAAGGACGGAGACAGCGATGATGTCACAGATTTATGAGGCAGCTGCAGCTGCC
The DNA here is from genome assembly GCF_007364275.1 of Archocentrus centrarchus. Taxonomy (NCBI): domain Eukaryota; kingdom Metazoa; phylum Chordata; class Actinopteri; order Cichliformes; family Cichlidae; genus Archocentrus; species Archocentrus centrarchus. Next base: position 9,481,946 of record NC_044364.1, read on the forward strand.
AAACTGTCAGTCAGTTCCTCTGAAATATTTACTGTAGTTACTGCAGCATCACTGTTACATCACACTGATCTGGATGAAGCTTTAGACACAGAACACACTTTGAAAAATTATCTGTTTCAGAAGATGTGAAGGTTTGAGCGAAGATGAGGCTGAAATGATTTGAAGACTTGAAAACTGAACTAAATGGATTTAAAGTGACTTAAATTATGTCATTTTGAAAGTTATGGTGTCAAATTCAGAGTATGAATTTCCACATATTTTCCACTGAAAATCACCTAAATCTGTGATCATCGGCTCTATAACGGATCTGCAAACCGTGTCCGAGTCCACCTGCGCTGCAGGAGGATCCAAATGGATCAGGATCACGGATTCAGACCCGAAAAGGCCCAGATCCAGTTCAGGCTCCAGTTATTTTCCAGCTCATCCAGTCTGGATCTGTTCATAATGGTTTCATTTTCCCGAGACGATCTGCATTCTTTAATTAAAATGCCTCACACTCCCAAAATGCACTGAAATATTTAAAACGTATAAAGCTGAGGAATTTATCATGTTTGCCTTTACTGGTAAAACTTTACATTCATTACAGACTTGGAAAACTGCTCTGAATGTTTTCAGCTAAATATGAAACCACGATTGACCTCTGACCTTTTACAGTAGCTCAGTGAAACATTCTCTGCTGTGGCTGTCAGAGAGCCATCATCTATCAGTGACGCTGATCAAGATCAGCTGATCTTAGATCAGATTAAAATGGTTAAACTGGAAACATTAAAGCAGTTTTTCTGTAAATCTCATTTCTCATCTTTATCCAGTAACGGCAGAAATAATGAAATTTTCAATTAAAAAAATGAAGTGAGGTTGCTATTCCATCAATAGATTCCATTTTTATTGTATAATTATTTAAACAAATAACCATAAACTGAACTGTCATAAACTGCAGCTAAAAAGAGTTTTTATTGAGTAACAAACTGACCTGAGGTCAGCTCCACCCCCGGTGTCTGCTGCTGTCTCAGTCTCTAACACACAGGTCGGTCAGTAAACTCAGTCTGAGCTGTTTCTCCACATTTTTATCTTCACTTTCTGTCTCCTGCAGTTTGTCCGTCAGGCTGAATAACTAGATTTTATAAATTAAATGTGAAATTTGGATTCAGCTTCATCTGATGAAGTTGTGTAAATGATGACAGCAGACATTATAAAAGAAATGATATATTTTATAACAAACTTTTATTCTGGCTATGATGATGTCAGAGTGGGTCAGGCTGATTAAAGTGACTCGACATGCTCCACACTGACACGTGCGATCCTCCATCCATCTATTGGTGAATCCTGGTATCAGAGCTCCATTGATGACGGCTTTCTTTGCTTACTCCCACACGCGCTGAATCAGGGTGAACATACTCAAAGTTGACTGAACTAACTTTCATCAGCTGTTCTGGAACAGGAAACTCAGAGTTGCTGATCTCAGAGTTGGTCAACTCAGAGTATGTTTTTAAACTCAGAGTTTGATGAACATGCTTCCTGGAATAGGCCCCAGGACAGATAATGGACGAGAGGAGATTGAGACAATAAATACACAGGAAGGTGATTAGAGGTAGTGGAGACACGTGGGGATTCACACAGCTAAACTAAATTACAAAGGATGAGGCAAAGAAGTAAAACTAAACACAATACACTAGAGAAAAGAGACTGACAAAATAAAACAGGAAATGGCTGAATGCCAAAGAAACACAGGCTTGACACGGAAAACAGGTGAACAAGGAACTAATTACTAATCACCCATAACCGAGAACAGAACTCACATAACTATGAAAGCCTGAGGATACAAACAAAGCACAGCTAGGAACAACAATAAAAAGGTGCAAGACACAAAACTGCAAAACCCCATAAGAAACTAAGAATCACAGAGAGATATTAAACAGAATTTTACAGCACCAGCACAAAATGCTGAGTCACAGAACAAGGACCATGACAAAATATGCAGAAGACCATCTGTGAATGCACAACATGTCAAACCTTGAAGCAGATGGGCTACAACGGGTGCTACTCAGGTCAGCCAAGAACAGGAAACTAGGGCTACAATTCACACGGCTAACCAAAATTGTCAACAAAAGACTGGAGAAATGTTGTCTGGTATGATGAGTCTCAGTCAAGTTCTGCTGCCACATTCGATGGTAGGGTCAGATACTGGCATAAACTGCAACAGCGGCATGGTGGTTAGCATTGCTGCCTTGATTCCAGCTTGGCTGGTGCCTTTTTGTGTAGAGTTTACATGTTCTCCCTGTGTTTGTGTGGGTTTACTTCGGTTTCCTCCCATGATCCAAAGACATGCAGTTACTGGGGTTAGGTTAATTGGTGATTCTAAATTGCCTACAGGTGTGAGGACGGTTGTCTGTCTTTCTGTGTTAGCTCTGCGACAGGCTGGGGACCTGTACAGGGTGTGCCCTCTTGCCTTATAACAGCTGAGATAGGCAGTTCTGAAGGCAACTTTATCCAACCCAGTACTAGCAAGGTGTACCTACGTAATGAAGTGGCCAGTGAGCGTACATCATAAACCACAACATCAATCACTTAGTAGATCATTCGGCTCATGATCTATCATAATTCACAGATTATGGTAATATGTGAAGAACAGACAAAAATATATATGTTTTATTGTCACTGGTCAGCTCTGACGCATAAAGTAATTAGATTTAAAAACCAGTGACAAGTCATATCCAGGACAAGTTACTCTTATTTCTCTAAAATCTGACCAGTAATCCAGGAAGAGTAGCAATTCCTGTGAAAATGGGAAAAATGCCCATAAAATGACCAACATAACCTTGACCACAAGCACAATTTGAATAAAGCCCCTTTGGGTGGTCATTGGGTGCAACTTTCACTGAGACCTGACCAATACTCAATACTCTAGGGAGGAGTAGTGATTCTTGTGAAGGGAGTGTTTAACCAGGACGCTGCATTTTTTTTTTTTTTTTTTTTCTGACAGGCAGTCCCTCACGTCATCACCTGTTGTCTGATCAACACTTGTCGTAATCCACGCTTAATCATATGTGAGTTCATAATCATTTGAGTGCTAATGCTCTTGAGTGCACGCGCACCAGCGATGACTCAGTGCGCACAACAATACAAACTGCCCAGATGGTAGTTACAGGAAAGGTGCACAATGGACTCTAGAGGGGAAGCTGTGAATCAAAGAGAAAAGAGCCGGGGTGAGATACAGCGCGGAGGATTAAAAAACATTAAATGTGACACTAGCTTCCCATGGATTCATTGTATTATTAAAAGACTATGAATTATGGGATAATTTCCTAGAGATATGTTAGTATGAGGCCATGTGTCAACTTTGAAAAGCTTCTATCTTGTTTCTGTGACCATTTTAAATGGGCTAAACAATCCTGAAAGTGAAATCTTATCCAAATATGTCTTATTTCATCAGCTTCATCTTATGGAAAACACTAAGATCAAGGAGTTGTTTTTGACGCTGTGTATGTGGGGAGGTGATTATGAGTGAAGGACACTGCAGAAATAAACACAGTGACGGCCAAAGTGACTCAAGGGAAAAAGGCACAGGAAAAATGGGGCGATAAAGAAAAGCCTGGAGGAGACCTGGTGTTATTTTGGGCTCGGCGAGCTTCCTGCAGGTGATGGAAATGAAAGAAAGATTTCTGGAACAATTGCTCAGCAGCAAGTGAAGCGAGGGAGGAGAGAGATGGAGGAGGATATGACAGAGTGGGGTGGGGGGGGGTAGGGGTTTGGAGCAACAGGCGAACATGAGAATCAATGTAAACATCACAGAAGGTCACTCTAAGTTTAAGTTTTGTTTGGATGCTGTTGTGTAAAGATTGTTTGTGCTGACATCACAGCTCTCATAAATAGGGAATAAAACTGTGTGTGTGTGTGTGTGTGTGTGTGTTGATATGGCGGTATAGTCACAGTGTTAGACACACCCCCTCATCTCTCCATCACACTATAAAGGACCAGAGGTAGGACTGGATAACAGAGTTGGGCACCCAACAATCAACAAGAGATCGCAGCTGGTTCACTCAACAAGCCACAGCAGGATTCTTGCTCTCCTTCAGCGGTAAGCATCTTTTGCATCTATTCCAGAAAGCATTTATTCTAAAAGCTTTCTGAGCACATAATTATTATCTTATTTTACATATACAGCTAAATTATTTTTTGCTACTTTATCAAGGTGAGTCAGAACTTTTCCTCAGCATCACTCTTATTTATTGATTTTATTAACTCATAGGTGAGTGCGGTATGGAGATAGCTGTTCTGCTGCTGCTGACTGTGCCTTTGACTGCTGCCTCCCCACTGAGACGACCTCAAAGGTGAGTGGAAAAAAACACAGCTCACAGCACAACACAAACACTGACAGTACCCATAGTGAAGTACTACTCCCTATCTGGTAGTAGGAAACATAGCATCAAAGCATGTTTGGCTCAAATTTGTTGTAATTTTTTTTTTTTTTTTTTTTTAAGTTGGAAAGCAGAGCTTCATATTAGTGTGTCTCTATTTTACATTACTGTAAAATTAAGGGTAACATAATCAATACTGTACTCTGTTGAAACCACAGGTCAGACAGAGATATTGTCCTCCCAGGAGCAGCGGTCCAAGCAGTAGGGGTTCAAAGGTCAGAGGAAACACAGGGGTTCCATGCTCCATTAGTGAGGATCATCCCATTCAACTCAGAGGACAACCATCTGGACCTGGAGGCTCTGAAACACAGGTACAAAGGGAATGAAAACATGCTGTGAGTGGCTGTAAATAGGAAAGAGCCCGAGTCTCATAGCATTAACATGTGGTGCCATCTGTAGTCACTATCTGTCATCTATTAGAATAAATATTATGATTTGATGTCAGAAAAACACAATTTTTACATTTTGTAACTTAATTCAGAACTCTTTTTTTAAAATATGTATACGCGATGCTTTGAATGTTCATCCTTCTCTTTTTCTCATCTTCATCACTGACAGCACGGCAGTGAAGCTACGACCGTGGCGTGCACTTCAGCGTGGATGCCAGCTTGGGACATGCCAGCTTCACAACCTAGCAAACACTTTATACCACTTCAGCAACATAAGTGGAAAAGAGGAGTCAAAGAGGGCCAAAGACCCACAGGGATATGGGAGATAGAGTCAAAAGGAATCGTAGCAATCAAGGACTGAAGGGGTGGAAAGTTCTTCACATGGTTCCCATCTATTGAGAACCAATTATCTCTACATCTGCTCTGACTGGTACATAATGTTGATGTTTGTATGTTGTATGAAATGGTTAGGCACATTATTCAATCTTTTTATATTATTAAGTGTCAATATTTAAAAAAAAAAATTATTTATATATATATATATATATATATATATATATATATATATATATATATATATATATATATATAATATACAATAAATATTTAAGATGATCAAAAGTGTGAAGTTTCTGTTCACTCTTATGAACCTGCTGGGGAAGCATAAAGGAATCCTGGAGGTTTAAAGCCTGCTACATGTACACCGTTCATAAATCATTAACCCTTTAAATGGTACAGACAGATATGAAACAGCTGCCTTAAACTATTAAATTTTAGAAGTTACCGCTGACCAAGGTGAAGCCACTGACACAATGCACTGAATTTCAGCTGAGTAAGACAACTTTCTAACAGAAATTTGGCTTTGAAAAACACCCTCACGGAGACACCTAACTAATTTGCTCTGCTGGAAATGTGGGCTATATTTAGGCTCCCGTAACAACAGATAACTGGAGAGCACAAGAATAAGGCGTCTACATGTGCGTCACTTAAGGTATTCAATTTCACCATATCAGATGAGTGACAGTAATGCGGAACGACCACAGTCGGTGCAGCCCGGCTCACAGTGTAAGAATAGTTTGTGGCTTTCTGGCCCTTCCTGTTTCCAAAGTGTTTCTCCTGTGAAACCACACCCTCACCTGTGGCTGCACCTACTCTTTTGTGCACGCCTTGAAACGGCAGTAGCAAGGAGTGGGATTTCAACAGTAGGGTATTCGGTGAAAAATGGTCAGAAATAAGCCGTTTTAGTCCTTTCACACAAATTTCTCACTGAGAACGACGGAAAAGGAAACATGGAAAACTCAGGACCTGAAGAAGATGGAAGACTAGGAGAAGGAGGCGGGGGCAGCAGAGACGATATCTGCAAAAATGAGAAGGACCAGGTGGGTCAGGTTTGACTGAAATACTTGTGCTGCTGTTGTGATATCACGGTGGCGCTTTGACCAACAAATAAGTGAAGTTCCGAGTAACGGCCGTGAGCTGCCCACAGATAACATATGGGAGATAACATACGTCGTGCAAAACAGCAATGCAAACATGCGAGTTAACAAAGTACTACATACAGAACTAGCTAGCTTCCGTAGTCTTCTCTTGACGCAAAACCGGTCTAACCGGTGGCCGTTAAATCTAGCTTTATAACTGAAAACAGGTTCTAACACGACACTTAACCCAAGAAGTGAAAAAAACACATAAGAGACTAGGTAATATCTAGTACATCCAACATCTTAACAGCCAGAAGCTAATTAATTAACTAATTAGCAGTTAATTAATTAAGCACCGAGTCCCGTGGAGTGGCGAAATTAAGAGTGGCTGCGTTCCGTTCCGTTTAGATGCGCCAGTTGCGGTGGTCTTTACTCCGGTGTCCGCCGCTGGCTCAGATAAATGGAACGGGGCCATTTGCAGCTTTTTCAGTAAAAAGGCCTGTGGAGGAAATTGCGCGCACAATACAATACCGCTTGGTTAATAACATGGCAGCGATTAGCAATGAATACCCTGATGAAAATGTAAGGCCAATTTAAACGTTTAGTTTACAAGACTCCTTCATTTGACTTGTGGGATTTATACTCCTGCAGCACATGCAAACCCTCATCTGAGACAGAGTCAACAAGTGAACAGTTTTCTGCACCTTGCTGCCACATGCATAGGATTTTAGGATTAGAATTTAAATAGCTTCTGTATAAATTACTGTAAAGTACTATTAACTGTTGAAAATGCTTTCAGAGTTGGATCCCTAAAATCATCAAGAAAAGAGTGTGCAGCACCTTTGTAGAAGATTCTTCCAGGTACTGTGACCAACGCCTGTTGATGAGGACATGTCTGTATTTGGAACAGGCTTTTATGGTGATGTTTTTTTTTTGTCCCCCCCCCCCCCCCCCTCCACCTTTCTCAGAAACGGTAGTGTGTGTCAATGTGGGGGTGAGAGAGATGCTCATGCCTCTATGGATCTTGGTGACTACTTCAGCACTGCCATTGTGAACCAGTGGGAAAGTGCAAAGCACACCTCTGAACAGCCGACTGATGCCTTTGGAGAAATGCAGTTTGTTGGAGCCAGCAAGAGGCATAGCTATGTGGGTGCCTTTCTTATTTTAAATGTTTGAATGATTTAGCCATGCGCGTAATTTGGGGGGGGGATAGGGGGGGTTATGACCCCCCCAATAATCTGATCCAATCACTATAACCCCCCCCCCCCCCCCCCCATAAAGTCACATCATTTTGATTTACAAAAAACATCTTACATGAATAACATGTTATTTTTCTTTATTCATTATCAATTTGGGGTAAACTACTAGCATGTTTAATCATTTGGTAGTGTAACCCCCCCCTCTCCCCACAAAAACTTGGTATCACCCAACCCGCTTTCTCTACCAAGCAGCAGCTTTCGCTTGTGGAAGCAGCTGCTGGGCAGCGGGTGTAGTTTGAAAAAATGAAGAGCACAACACTCCTTGTGAAAAAAGCGGAAAAATAAAAATGAGGTAAATGTATTGTTAGCTGATGATTTAATAACTATGCCGCTGTGTATCAGACACACTATGAATACCGGTTCAGGTATTTTAGCTCCGTTAGACCTGCTCCTCCTAATCTGACAATGAGTCAAAGAAAAAGAAGATAAAAGTGGTTATTTGCACACATGCGGCACAGTACAATACCTGTAATATGTAATAAACTAAACTCATTAAACAAGTATATAGTTTTACTCAAGTGAACACACACATAACATTTTATGTATTTAGTTAGTAATGACTAATATTAGTACTGATAACAGGACTGAAGATGAGAGTCCCAGAAAGGTCCAGGATGAGACTCGTTATATTTTAAACACATCAAGTTAAAACCTTTTTCTCTACAGAACGTGTTTAATAGTAAAGATTGCATTAAACTCTCACATGCTCAGTGGAGAACAGACTGATGTAAAATATTTTATTTATTATATTTGGCAGGCCAAATTAAAACAGTTTCTTTAAAAGTGGAATGAGGGGCTGCAAAATTAGTAGTAAAACAAAACAGGTTCATGAAAGATACTTGTTACTGTTGGAAGAAATGTGAAAAATGTAAGCCTTTCCTTAATTGTTGAAGGTGCAGAGTAAATACAAATAAAGTTAAATAAATACATAGTAAAAGCATTACAATGTATTTCTAATACATTTCTAATTAACCCAAAATCTCCTGAATCCTTTTAGAAAAGTAAATGATGTAATAAATAAATAAATAGGCAGAGAGCTTAACCCCCCCCAATGTTGGACCCAAAGTTACGCCCTTGGATTTAGCTCAGAGTTTTTGAGCATGGTTTAAAAAGAAAGGTGAGTTAAATAAAGAGTCAGATAAACCCTGAGCTGTAGTAGTCAGTACTTATAATTTTCCTGACCTTCAACCTACTCCTCCTCCACCTAAGTAAACAAAGGCAGTACAGATCAAATGACAAGCTCCCTTTTTCCATTTTTTTTTTCCATAATTTTTATGACAGTTTACAGGTTGAAACAACCAATTTGCCATTTTAGCTTTAATACTAGTATGATCAAAGTTTGTTACTTTTGAAATCTTTGCACGTTGTTGACACATGTTTGTTTCTTTTAATCCATCAAATGTCTAATCTCAGTTCCTACGTCTGTCATGGAGCACTGAGCCTTCTATGGTATACACCATATTGACAGTCCACTGGGGTCTTCCTGCACCCAACCTGGTTGTTTCTGTTGTGGGTGGAGAACACAAGACACAAGTGAAGACCTGGGTACGGGAGGTCCTCAGGCAGGGGCTGGTAAAAGCCTCACAAAGCACAGGTAAACATTATGCAACTGGAGTGAAAAGCACTCCTTCAAGTGCTGCTACAATAGCGTGTCAAATTCATGTATGATGTTCACAGGGTGTCTGTAATATCTGAGATTTCAGCATGTAATTTCTGTTCCTCTTTGTTGAGGTGGTTTATCCTTGCTCAGCAGATGCTGTCATAATTTTCCAGACAGTACCCTATGCCATATAAAACAGGAACACTGAGTGGGTGTCAACGCTTGGCTTTTTTGGATTCGTAACCGGGGAAGGAATGGGGGAGTGGGGGTCAAAGTGCTGTTATAGTAAAGTCAGTGAATAAGCGTGTGAAGTTTGATGGGTCTATGCATTTGCAATGTGAATTTGAACACCCTAGGTCACATCGTTGCTGAGTTAGGGTCAACTTTAAAGTTTTTGTGGAACAGACGCTGGTGCCAAGGCTATGACAAATTATGCCGTCAGCTCCTTCTTGGAAGACGCTTCGCGCATGGTGGTTTTTAGCGGGAAGAATACAGCTGTTACAAAATGTGATCTTAGTGCACTATAATACTCCCTGGGGTTTTGTCCTATTTTTGTGCTACAATGGCCATTTCCTCCTTGGCTACTGTACCAAGTGCAGGTGGCACATGGCGATACTGATCTCCCTTAATCTAGGTCACTCACTGTTTTTGCAAAATAAATCCAGTCCAAAATGCACTAAAAAAACCTGCACACAAAGACACAAATGACTACATGGCTCAGGCTAACTAAACATGTTTGTTTGATAGGGTGGAGCCGTGAGAGCACACATGTTGCTTTTGTGCTTTAGAATTGTTAAAACATGTTTACAAATAACAAATGGATGTCTGCGGTTTAGTATACTTATTATAGAGGTTGAGGGGAACTGAAACAGCACTCATAGATCAGACATAGGAAATTGTAGCTATCAACCCCCCCCAAAGGAAAAAACAAAGAAAGAAAATACCAAACATTTTTTTTCCTTACTACAACACGACCCTGTAGGTGCTGTCTGATGCTTTCTCGCACTGATTTTCATCTATTCCTCCCAGGTGCATGGATCCTCACTACAGGTCTGCGCGAAGGTGTTGGCAGGTGTGTTGGTCAAGCTGTGAGAGATCATGCAACTGCAGCGTCTTCGGTATCTCTCAACAAGGTGGTAGCGTTGGGCATCGCTCCGTGGGGTTTCGTGTTAAACCGAGAACAGCTGGTCAAGCCTCAGGTAGTACAGGCACTCGTATTTACTCATTTCTCAAAGCACTGAAAAGTAGATTTTTGAATTGTGTGTGTGTGTTTAATAATATTACAGCAAAACTAGCAGTCTGATTCATACTGAAAGATGGCCAGTGACCCCCTAGATCAGTGGATTAAACTTTTGCCATAATTAAGTCAAACATTAAAAAAACAAACAAAAAACAAACAAACAAAAAACCCAGAAAAATTGAAAAAAGAAAAATCTTTGGCCCTCTGTAGTCTATGGGTGAATCCAAATGTACTATTTATTCAGCATCAGGACTCCATTTCAACTTGCATTGAAACTGTGAACTTCAAATAACGTAGTGTTGATAGTAAAACCAGAGTTATGATCAATAATTTATGCCATGCTTTTTCCTGTATATTGTTGCCACGTGGTGCACATTTAGTGCAGAAATAAATGGTAAAAAGGGATATTTGCTAGCAGAAAGGGCTGGTGAGCAAAAAAATATACATATGAGAGAGATGCATATCTATCTCTATATCTCTCTATCCATCTCTCCTTTCTTACTGGTGGAAAAGTGCATCACATCAACCAACCAAAAAAAATGTTACGTTTAGTGTGTTGTGTAGTCATGGACAAGGCAGATGATAGCTAAAAGCCACCAAAGGCAGACTCAAATGTAAACGCTGGAAGTGTCAGGCCTGTGATGTGCCCCTCTGTCTTGTGGAAGAAAGGAACTGTTTTTTTTGGAGCGTCACAAATAATTTGTGTGGCATCTTATTGTGACACCTGATTGTTCTGTCTGCATTTTAGTGTAAATATTTTTATATAACTTTGTTAAATTTGTGCATATTTTTTTGAAATGACAGCTTCTATTCAGGTTCTAAATAATAGTTTGTTAAACATGTTTGTGGTTAAAACAGTAAAAAAAAAATACATTTCTGCTTGGATTTTATCTGTTTTGTGTAATTTTTAGGTTCAATGTGTTAGTACCTTATGTCAAAATTGAAAAAAATAACTCTACACTCACACGTGTGAGGTTGTCCTAAAAAGAAAATGAGACCAAACAAGGCAAGGTAAACCATTTTTAAAGTGAAATATAAAGGTAAAAGTTAAAATTCAAAAACAGCCAGTTATACCCTAGACTCCATATAGGACAAAAAAAAAACAAAAAAAAAATCATATCTCCGTCAAAATCTATCACATTCATCTGATATTCTGTACACAGTTGTGGAGGGCCACAAACTAGTGCCAAACTGAACATGATCTGGATGTGATCCAGATTCTATACTTGCAGGCTACTTGAATTTAACATAGGAAACTCCACATAACTGGTATTTTTGGCTGTATCTCAGCTGAAAAAAGACACAGCATCCTCATTTGCTGCAGTAAAAGGCAGATCACTGTCGTCCGTGGACTTGTAACAAATATAACATTTGATTGAGATATGATCTGGATAGGTAAATATATGAGGCAACTTTTGACTCTCTAACAGTCTGATCACTCAGTTCCCCTGTTATTAACACGCCAAGAGTATCCACCAATTGCATGTCTCTAGTACACTGTTGAAATTGATCCTAAGTAAAGAGAGACTGGAATAACTGGTTTTCTTCTTTTGTAGGGGAGCTTTCCTGCAAAGTACTTTGTCTTCAATTCCTCAAGTCAGGACTCCTCTTGCTCCCTGGACAACAACTACCAGGCCTTCTTGTTGGTGGACGATGGGAGTGTGGGCCGCATAGGTGGAGAGACGGATTTCAGAGCCAGACTGGAGGAATATATCTCCCAGCAGCGCACAGGCATATGGGGTGAGAAATGGCACCATAAGCTGTTAAATGCAATATAATATTCACAATTATAAGATATTGTTTAGCAGCGGTAGATCATTTAAGGCCTCTAGGTAAAAGGGGAACCTACGCTTGAATACTGATGCCACATTATAAACACATTATCTTCCACTCATTGTGTTTAAATTAGACTCAAATTAGATTGTTTCCATAATATTTTTATTTGTTAATTGTTCTTTGAAAGTTGAGCTTGATTTCCTGCTATTTGACCTCTTGTCGTGATCCTTTGCATTATGGTTTGATAATTTTCTTTTTTTGGATCAATTGGAAAGAAGCCAGTGCATGCCATTGCATGCATTTTAAACAGAACTCAACATGTTTAGTCAAGCAAAAAAAAAAGACAAGGTGTCAACTGTTGCAGACTTGATTATAATCATGCTTGTTCTTGTATCTTTTTAAAGGAAGTGGCAGCATTGACATCCCTGTCATTTGCATGCTGATATCAGGGGAGACAAACATGCTGAAGGTACAGTCCCCGCTTTTTATGTTGACTGATTATCCCCTCAAAAATATTGTGACTTGATATTCAGATTCTGGAAATGTTTCTTTGATTGTTTTTGTAATGCCTGTCAGAGAATGGAACTCTCTTTGAAAAAGTCCATTCCCTGGCTGGTGCTTGCTGGTTCAGGAGGCTTGGCTGATTTCCTCAGTGATGTCTTGGAGAACTTGTCTCGACCTCCAGCTGTGCAGTCTTCTGTCGAAGGCAACAGTGAGGCAGCTCCCAGTGTGGATCTTACAGAGAGAGTGTCAGAACTGTTTAAAAAGTATTTTCCTTCAGAAGCAAAGACAGACAAAATAGTTGAACAGGTGAGTGAAAGTCAAATGGGTGAAAGCTGGCAGAAAGACTTCGTGTTTTAAAGACTGCATATTTGTTAGCTACTATTTCTGCTGCAACACAGTAACTGCATGCTTTTGTTAAGTTGCTTTTATAGAAACAAAACTGCATATATGCAATTGTCCAATAGCACTGGATGAAAATCAAAATCTAATGCATATGAGAACAGACTGATCAGCTCACCAAACAGCTCCTATATAAGCAGAGTTCTAGCTAGTGGTTGATCACCTGGTGCTGCACTGGGCTGAGAACTTCAATGGTTTGCTATCGGAGCTGTTTGCCATTACCATAATTGGAAAGCAGTCGATCGATCCTCCGATAGCACTGTGCTGTGAATTTTTTTTTTCTGGCTAGATCCCTGATAGGAATACTATTATTTGTGCAACTTTCATCTAATAGTCTTGAAAAGTTGGGTTTAAAATAAATAAATGCATTAGTGTAGTGTGTGCGGTCATGTGTCCAACATTCTTGTTCCTTTTGTCTCATTTTTTTTTTTTTTTTGCCTCCAGACTTTGAGCATTTACCAGAACAGGGAGTTGATTACAATCTACCATGGAGAGCAGGAGAGTCCAAATGACTTTGACATAGTTCTACTTAAAACACTTGTGAAAGGTACGTAGAAGTAGTCAGTAATTTTGCAGCGTTGCAGCAACATAAGCTTTTTGTCCTTATTTAGATTTTTGTGACATGCGTTTGTTTTTCAGCAAGCAAGCAGCGTGCAACAGTTGAGGAAAACCCTTACATTGATGAGCTGAAGCTAGCAGTCACATGGAACAGGGATGACATTGCCAAGAGTGAACTATTCAACGGATCTATCCACTGGAGGGTGAGGCCGGGAAAAGACATCACACAGATGTTATACTAAAAGAAAATTAGTGATGTGAAGTGTATTGTACCACTTTTGAGAGATAAAACACTTTACCTCTGATTTAAGGAAGAATATTTGGCATCAAAAATATTGACCTGTCTTAAAACAAATGATTGTCTTCCTCCAATCAAACAGTATGAAGATTTGGAAGACTCAATGACAGATGCCCTGATCAATGACAAGCCTCAGTTTGTTAGGCTTTTTGCTGAGAATGGTTTGAACATTCTGAGCTACCTAACGTATGGCAGGCTGGAAAGCCTCTATCGCGCTGTGCCTGGTGGAACGCTGCTCTACCAGCTACTCCAGGGCCGCCTAGCGGAGCGGCTGGGGAGTGCAGCATCTGTATCCCCATCATCGGACCAACTGGAATCAGCCACAAAAGCGGCGGCAGATAACTATCAGAGAGGATTAGTGAAAGAGGTCACCCTTTTTGAGGTAAATTTTTCTAATCAAATTGATTACGTCCTTTTCACAAGATATATATCAAGTATTTTCATAAAGAATGCAAAGAAAAGCTGATTGACTTGTGCTTATTGTCCCACACACTGTTTTCTCAGGTGTCAGGGGTCCTGAAAATGTTATTGGGTGATATCTGCCAGCCTTTCTACTACCAAGCTTTGGGTTTACAGTTCGGTTCATCCAAAAAAAAAACTCTAAGGGTACTTTTCAGAATGAGTGAATTATATACAGGGGTTGGACAATGAAACTGAAACACCTGTCATTTTAGTGTGGGAGGATTCATGGCGAAATTGGACCAGCCTGGTGGCCAATCTTCATTAATTGCACATTGCACCAGTAAGAGCAGAGTGTTAAGGTTCAAATATCAGCGTAAGAGCACAGTTTTGCTCAAAATATTGCAATGCACACAACATTATGCGTGACATACCAGAGTTCAAAAGAGGACAAATTGTTGGTGCACGTCTTGCTGGCGCATCTGTGACCAAGACAGCAAGTCTTTGTGATGTATCAAGAGCCACGGTATCCAGGGTAATGTCAGCATACCACCAAGAAGGACGAACCACATCCAACAGGATTAACTGTGGACGCAAGAGGAAGCTGTCTGAAAGGGATGTTTGGGTGCTAACCCGGATTGTATCCAAAAAACATAAAACCACAGCTGCCCAAATAACGGCAGAATTAAATGTGCACCTCAACTCTCCTGTTTCCACCAAAACTGTCCGTCGGGAGCTCCACAGGGTCAATATACATGGCCGGGCTGCTATAGCCAAACCTTTGGTCACTCGTGCCAATGCCAAACTTTGGTTTCAATGGTGCAAGGAGTGCAAATCTTGGGCTGTGAACAATGTGAAACATGTATTGTTCTCTGATGAATCCACCTTTACTGTTTTCCCCACATCCGGGAGAGTTACGGTGTGGAGAAGCCCCAAAGAAACGTACCACCCAGATTGTTGCATGCCCAGAGTGAAGCATGGGGGTGGATCAGTGATGGTTTGGGCTGCCATATCATGGCATTCCCTTGGCCCAATACTTTTGCTAGATGGGCGCGTCACTGCCAAGGACTACCGAACCATTCTGGAGGACCATGTGCATCCAATGGTTCAAACATTGTATCCTGAAGGCGGTGCCGTGTATCAGGATGACAGTGCACCAATACACACAGAAAGACTGGTGAAAGATTGGTTTGATGAACATGAAAGTGAAGTTGAACATCTCCAATGGCCTGCACAGTCACCAGATCTAAATATTATTGAGCCACTTTGGGGTGTTTTGGAGGAGCGAGTCAGGAAACGTTTTCCTCCACCAGCATCATGTCGTGACCTGGCCACTATCCTGCAAGAAGAATGGCTTAAAATCCCTCTGACCACTGTGCAGGCCCTACACCATACTAATAAATTATTGTGGTCTAAAACCAGGTGTTTCAGTTTCATTGTCCAACCCCTGTACTTGTGGTGAGATCATTTTTTTTTTGTTTTTGTTTTTTTTAATGGTTGAACTGATAATAAATATATATATTTTTTTATTCATCACCAGCGTGCCAGTAAGGTTGTGCGTGGAGATTCCATGTATCGGAAGATGCGATGCCGGGATCCCTGGGCTTCGCTTTTCATCTGGGCCATACTGCAGAATCGCCATGAAATGGCCCTTTTCTTCTGGGAGATGGTAAAAATCTCTGAGACAACTTGCAGAAAGTGTGTCTTACTGGTATTCAGTTGGTTTGAAACCCCCATTGCTCAGTTTCGATGCTGTTACCAGTTTAGGAGTGGTGCTTTTCCAAAGGGTCAGGCGATGAGGAGGTTATCTGGTAATTAACAGGAGAAGAAAATGAATAAAAATTTAAAGTTTTCAGTTAAAATTACTCTACAGTGGGCATCTGTGAGAATGTGCCATGACTGGATGCTGTTTGTCACATTAAAGTTGTTGGTGTTAATTACAATAAATTAATACTGTCTTATGATCCTAAGTCCTGATTATGGAAAATAATAATGTTAAGTCTTAATCTGAAAGTAAATTGTTTTTGAAAAAAAAAAAAAAACTATCATGAGTGATGGTGCAAATTAGTGTGGTGTGTTTAAGCATTTTAATTTTAAGTTGCTGTTAACAAGCTAGCCCTGTGCCGTTAACCTCCACACCAACCACCTGCCAAACCCTTACCTGTGGGCTTGGCAGATGGTTGGTGTGGAGGTTTTCAATGTCACTCCGTCTCTAGTGGAAATTTTCTCCCACTGACAATTTCCTGGACTACAGCTAGCAGTGATAATCCCTGTTCTGACCTGCATATTTAGTGTAGTGGGATGTGAACTAGTGCACCAATTGGTTTGGATTTTAGTTTAAATGTTCATCCAGCTTGCAATAGATTTAAATATGTAATACTCATATAAATAGCACCGTTAAGTATCCCCAGTTTACATTTACTGCAGCACAATACTAAGCAAATGTGTTCACAGTGATCTTTATCTGTGGTAGCAGACTCATTCAAAAGAGAGAATTGACATAGTGCAACAATTTTCAGAGCCCAGATGATTAGCTTTGATGCAACAGCCAGTATCAGATACAGTGAATTTTTTGCCCCACGTCTTTGCTTCATTTCCTTTGCAGGCAGGTGAGGCAGTACTGAGTGCTCTCAGTGGCTGTAATATGCTCAGAGAGCTGTCCAAACTGGAGGAAGAGACTGATACCAAACACTCCATGAAAGAGCTGGCTCAGAAATTTGAGAACCTGGCACATGGTAAATACAGTTTCCCTCTGCTGTTCATGTTCTTTTTTTTTTTTTTTTAACCTTTTCATCAACTGAACTTTGAAGTTTCCTTTCACCACCTGATGTAACACAGTAGTTATAAAACCTATCTAACTCTTTATCACATCTTGTGTACACTGTACCTTAGATGTCTTCAACTCTTGCTATCGGAGTAATGAAAACCGCTCCTTCACCTTGCTGATTAGAAAGTCTCCCATCTGGGGTGGCACCACCTGCCTGCAGATGGGCATGAGTGCTGATGCTCGGCTTTTCTTCAGTAATGATGGAGTACAGGTGTGACACATTTTTCATTCGTGTGATTGGCATCATTGTGAATAGCACATGGGCATTACATTTTCTCTCCTGTTCCAGTCTTTACTGTCCCAGATCTGGTGGGGTGATATGAAGAGGAACACAGAGGTTTGGAAGCTCTTGCTCACTTTCATCTGCCCCGTCCTCTGCTACACCAACCTCATCACCTTCAAGTAAAATGTTTTGTTTTGTGTTTTTTTTTTTTTTGCCATTGGCATCCACAAAATGAAAGGTTTGTAATTTTACTTTGATGACATTTTTAAATGTTTACTATACATTCCACTTTTTTATAGGAAAAAAGAAAATCAGCTTGAGGAGGGTGAGGATGAGCTGGGTCAGGACACAGACAGCCTCTATGGGACCACTGTCTTGTCTTTCTCTGACATCAGCGAAAAGTAATATTTTTATTTGCACGCATCAGTTTGTCAAGCAGTAATATTCCCCCCCCCCCCCCCCAATATTTTATGTCATTGCCTTGCATTAGCTAAAATGTACTGATTTACATAAAAATGTTTTGTAATAACAGTGATGGGGAATCAGAAGGTCAAAAGTTTATTGTCATAAAAGGTGAGTCCTGTTTAAGGAGCCACATTTAGCACATTCTGTCATTATAGTCACCTGCTCATCTGTGTTTATTAATTTTAATTACAGACACTTCTAAGCCATACAGACCACCAAAGCGTCCATTCATAGTGTCACGCTGGCGTCAGTTCTGGTTTGCACCGGTCACCTCATTTTTGGGCAATGTCCTGATGTACTTCCTGTTTCTCATGCTTTTTGCTTACGTGCTGTTGGTGGATTTCAAGCCCCCGCCACCCTTAGGCCCAGCCAACAGCGAATATGTGCTGTACTTCTGGGTATTTACCATTGTTTGTGAGGAGATTCGACAGGTGAGTTTTCCCTAAAAATGGTTAGTAGCTACATGAAATGTACAGAAAAAGCTGAAATAATTTGAAGCTTTTTATTTAATTGGAAACAATACAAAGATGATGACGACTGTATTGCTTTTGGAAAAATATATACCAGCACCACAGTTTAAAAATGTTAGAACTCTTGCAACAAAATTTATGTAATATGTTAAAAATAAAAAAATAACATGACTTGGGTGTAAAAAGAGCAGTGAGCTATTTAACTGGCAATTTTGGCCCACTGCTCTGGTCATTAATTCAGCCACATTGGAGGATTTTGAAACAACTAGGACTCTCCATTTTGCAAATTAAAAAAAATAAATAATAATAATACAAAGTTTTCTTTTATGGTTCTAATGACTTTTAAAAAAAAGTTTATTATTGTCTTTTTCTTCAAGACCTATTTTTTAGGGACGACTTGGTGTCAAAGGTTCAGACTTTACATTCAGGATGTGTGGAATAAATGTGACATGACTGCTGTCAGCCTGTTCATTATAGGACTAATCTGCAGGTATGGACATAAACATGATGGATTTTAAACCTGGATCAATCAATCAAAACAAATTTTTAAAAATTCCACGGTATTTTAATGACAACTGGTCATTGCAAAATTATAACATTTCTGAAAGGATTTTGTGTTGTCATAGGTTAATTTATGGGTGTGCCACTGGGTGGTGCTGTTACCACACTGATGTGACATTACTGTGTGTTTCAGGATGTTCCACTGGTCCCATGAGTTTGGCCGGGACATCCTTTGTTTGGACTACATGGTTTTCACCCTTCGCCTCATTCACATTTTTGTCATTCATAAGCAGCTTGGGCCAAAAATCATAATTGTGGGAAAGATGGTGAGAGCGTTGCCATCAGCTGACATTGTACCACTGGTACACTTTTTATGTTTACATATATATTGACAACGTGACAATTTTCTCTCGCTCAGATGAAGGATGTGTTCTTCTTCCTCTTCTTCCTGGGTGTGTGGCTCCTGGCATACGGAGTTGCCCATCAGGCTCTGATCTACTCCTACGACCCAAACCCAAATCGCATTTTTCGGAGAGTTTTCTACAGGCCATACTTGCACATCTATGGACAGATCCCCGTGGAAGAGCTGGATGGTACAAGTGTTTGTGCAAGTGGCATAAAAATAGAGAAAAATTTTGTCACTATGTGAAAACTGTTTAAAAATGCTGCCCCCCCCCCCCGCACAACAATTCAAAACTGAGTGTTGTAATTGTAACCATTTCTTTTCTTTCCTCCTCTAATTTCTGCTTTGTGACAGTGGGCAAGGGGTGGGATGTAAACTGCACAGACGACATGACTTTGATTGACAAAGGTGAAGAGCCGTGCAGAACTGAGGATAGTAACTGGCTGGTAGTGATTTTGCTAGTCACATATCTCCTGGTCACCAACATCCTGCTTATCAACCTGCTCATTGCCATGATTAGGTAAAGAACAAGTCTCTGTGGCTGCTTTCACATACAAAGTAGTTCTGCTCAATTCAACTGCTTCTGATCTGCTTGTGTCCACACAGCTACACTTTCAGTAAAGTGCAGGAACACAGTGACATCTACTGGAAGTTCCAGCGTTACAACCTGATTGTTGAGTACCACTCTCGTCCTTCCTTGGCTCCTCCTTTCATTATCCTCTCACACATCAACCTCTTTATCAGGAGGAACATTCGCAAAGTGCCTTCTGTAAAGATCCAACACTTTGGTCAGTATTTGATCAGGAGTCTTGTGCTTTATTAATGAAGTTATTGTCCAAATGTACATCAAATGCTGAATAATGAACCAACAGCTTATTGGAACTGGGTAATTTCTTAAATGTCTTCTTGTTGGTACTTTTTTTTTTTAAATTAGTGGCTGCCTTTTTATCACTTTCTCACTCAAATTGGTGACATCTAATGGTTAATAAAAGAATGGACTCTTTGTTTACTTGCACACTGACTCCTGGGATCCTTCCTGAGTTGTTCAGGAAACACACAGGATGAGTTGAAAGTTAATGACTTCTAACTTTTGCCTTTTCTGACAGTGTTGGAGTTAGATGCAAAGACGGCTAACCGATTAACAACGTGGGAAACGGTTCAGAAGGAAGACTTCCTGGCCACTCGAAACAAGATGCAGAAAAACAGTGACTCAGAAAGGCTCAAACGAATGTCTGCAAAGTGAGAACACCTTCCTCACACTACTGTATCAGCAAATTAAATAACTTTCTGGCTCCATCATATTGAAGTAAGTTCATCTTTGGTTTTGTATAGGGTAGATGGTGTGCTTAAACATGTGAGTGAAAGCAGAGGCTTTGAACACAGGCTACGGGCTCTGGAGAATCAGGTAACACTGAAGCTCTCATTATTTTTT
Organism: Archocentrus centrarchus; assembly: GCF_007364275.1. NCBI lineage: Eukaryota > Metazoa > Chordata > Actinopteri > Cichliformes > Cichlidae > Archocentrus > Archocentrus centrarchus. Next base: position 9,502,522 of record NC_044364.1, read on the forward strand.
ACCCTTTGAGTCACTTTTGATACATATGTGGAACTGCTGTGGAAGAGCATGTCTGCTCACTCAAACTGTTCTATGTAAAGGTTAAAGCACCGCTCAGCAGATTAGTTTTGATTGGCATAATAACAGGATGGTGGAACACAGGGAAAACTAGACAGAAATATATTTTTGGTCAACAGTGCTTAAACCTCATAAAGTTAACTTTCTGGGCTTCCTGCACATCAGTCAACACTTGGTATGGTACATTGTTGTCTTTTATTGGGTGTTTGCTGGTAGGTGGATTTACTTTTTGGCCACTAGATGGAGCCCGACTAGCTGTATTTGCTCTGCTTGCAGTAACTGGTGCTGGTCTCATGTTTAACAGCCAGATATGAGTGGTATCAAACCCTTTTTTTTTTTTGATGCAGCTACTTCCTGATTTAAGATGATTTTCTCTTATCGGAGATCAAAAACTAATCTTAACTGTTACCATGGGCATAATCTTATTCTCACTGTTTTCAAAATGTCAAAATATTACTTTAAGCAGATATTCAAATGGGACTGCGTAGTATTTATCTGAGAGTAAAGATTCTGTTTCTTGAATTGTTATAGAAATGTGGCAATGAACAGAAAAAAAATGTGAGAATTCATCTTTTCTAATATACAGCTTTATGCTCTTCTGCTCTTTCTTCTCAGATGGAATATTGCTCAAATGCTCTCAGCTGGGTTGTGGATACTTTAGCAGAAGGAAGCACATTCAAACCTCCTCGTCCCCCACCTACATTACGAGGTACTTACTTATTTACCATTATGAAATCAGTTATGTGCTTCTAAATGAACCTGCAAGTTAGAAGTTTGCATATTGCTTTCACCCAGCTTGATTTATCCAAATATTTGTTGCTTTTAGCCTTTTATAAACCTTTTTATAATAAATTAAAATTTGTATTCTCACTTATCTTACTCTGTTCTTCTGTACAGATGCGGCCCCCTCCTCTTCTAACTCAACTTGATTTAATCTTTGCTTCACTCAGGTTCAGGCAAAAACAAAAATGGAGCACGCTTTTTTGAGAACTTCTATGCAATCAACCACCAAGAACCTCAATTGGCTCAGTTCTAAGCACCAAACTGAAAAAAGAAGTCAATGCATTTATAATTTACATTAGTTACTAGCAAAGTACATGACATTTTTATTGCTGTTTTTTTTTTTTTTTTTTTTAATTTTTAGTCTGATTTTCTGTAATGGTGTCTACAAAGTGGTTATATTAAGAGCTTGTATTTACAATTGTTCATTTACACCATAAATATATGCCATATTTGTATATCTGGGTTATTGTTCTTTTGAATAAAGTTTTCATACAGTATAATTTCATTCTTACTAGTACAAAAGAACAAAAGAATAACAGTTGTTCAACAATGTAAATATTTAATTATTTACTTTTTTGGTGCTGACAGTTAGGTGAGAAGTTAGCCAAGCTTAGCTAAACAACAAGACTGGCTACAGATGTAACATTTTATTTGCTGAGAGGCAGATTTTGTTCTTTTTGAGGTAGCTGTTTATTTCTGTTTCTAGCTTTATTCTAAGCTAATGGCTTCTGGCTCCTGCATTACAGTTAGTCTAATTAACTAATTAGCAACATGCTAATGATGCTGTGTTCTCTGGTTTAAAGAGGAGAGGGACCATCTGTCTTGGTATCAGCTCTCAGTTCAAAACCTGCATCTCTGATGGTACAGGGATGCATAAGTGCATACTGCAGCTTCTACTCTTTATTGTAGAAGAATCTGTGATGAACTGGCCTGTCAGCAGTCTAGATCAGTCTGGTTTCACCAGTTGAAAACTTTTGAAACATCATAAAATGAAAAAATATGACAAAGAAGACTTGATTAGCTAGCATCATACGTAAGGCCAAAATGGGACGCCGTTCATCTCCTAGAGGTCCAGCAGCTGCTCTCCTCAGTTCTCAGAACTTTACAGACTGATGTTAAAAGAACTGCTACACAATTGTAAACATGGCTCTGTCCAAAGGCTGTCCATACATTTGAGTCATCAATTCAAATTGAGCCAATATTTGTCATGAAATAGTAAAATGTCTGTTTAAACAGCTGATATGTTTTCTGTGTTCTATTGTGACAAAAATATGGGTTTGTGTTTTGCAAATCATTGCATTCTGATTTGTTTACATTTTAAAGTGTCCCAAGATGGAATTTGATTGGGGGGGGCAAAGAAAAAAAGTCACGTGTTCTGTAGCAAGTGGTAATTGGGTAAATAACCTCGAGTGAAACAGCAAAACATGACATATTGGACCATTTCATTATTATTTAACAAAAACGAAATAATCTTGAAGAGTTGCACGGAAAAACTAAGTCCACCCTTACTGCTTCTGTATGAATAAACAGAGTAAATCACAGCAAGTATGACCAAATCTGCAGGAGCGTATGTTTCAGCAGAAGGCCACACTATTTCCAGGAGTCGATGTCCCAGCAAGAGAAATTGCATACAATTGCTGCATTTCAGCTGTTAAGGGCCTCATTTGCATGTTAAATGTTAAAATTCATGACAGTACAATTAGAAAAAGACTGAACAAGTGTGGCTTGTTTGGAAAGGTTGCCAAGAATGGCTCTTTTGGTGTGATTGCTTTTAATTTTGGTCTTGTTATGCTCTGTTATTGCTCATGATTCGCATGTATGCGTTCACTTGTCTGTACTGAATCAGTCGTATTTGTCTCTTTAGTTGTTATATTGGTACGTGTTCTATTTGGTGTAACTTCAGCTGCTCTCTTGACCAGGCCTTTCTTGGATAAATTAAAGATAATGAAAAAAATGTTTTGAATGGGGTCATTAAAATAAACTTGAAAGAAACTTGACCATTCGCCATGAATAAATATATTAGAATTGGTTACAGAACATGGGAGTGTGATAGCTCAATCTACTGTGCAGATACACTGGATTGCAAAAGTATTCATACCCCTTGAACTTTTCCATACTTCATGATGCTGTTTACTCCTCAATATTCTCTTAACCAACCTCTGAGGCTGTCACGGAGCAGCTGTATTTGTACTGAGATTAGATTACACACAGGTGGACTCTTTTTAGTCATTAGCAGTCATCAGGCAACTTCTGAATGCAGTTGGTTGCACTCAGAAAAAAGGGGGCTGAATACTTTTGCACACTGCACTTTTCAGTTTTTTATTTGTAAAAAATGTTTTGAATCATGTATAATTTTCGTTCCACTTCACAATTGTATACCACTTTGTGTTGGTCTTTCACATTAAATTCCAGTGAAATATATTTATGTTTGTGGTTGTAATGTGACAAAATATGGAAAAGTTCAAGGGCTATGAATACTTTTGCAAGCCACTGTAAGTGTGGATAATGTTAAAGGAGCATGCTGGTGCTGAGTTTCAGTATACCATGGCTCTATTGAAGGTCACATAGTGGAGCAAGCTATTGAAGGAGCCTTCACTGTAAATAGTTAGCTGGGCCACCTGTCAATTGCAGGAGCAGCAGCTCAAACTGAGAGGCAGTGTCATCACTTTCAGCCTTGCTGCTCTTTGATCTACAGTAGTTGACTGTGGCACTGTGTGGGAGAATTTAAAAAAGTTTATAATAATCCTAAATCTAAGTGTTCACCACCTACTGGTGCCAAAGTTAAAAAAAAAAAAAATTGAGCTCACACTTTTTCCCACCCCCCTGCAGTCCAGTAGCCCCCTCCCTAGTCTACCAAATGCATACGCCCACCTCTCTGATGCTCGGTGTTAAGGGCTTCAGGAGCATTCTTCCTCGACATGTGCCTCTGTCACTCACGTACATGCAGCTGCACAACTAAACCCCACACACAGTTATGTTTCCACTGTGTCCTCTGTGCTCTCAGCACAAGGCTGGCACGCTGCTCTCTGTGAACACAGCCCTGCTCTCCCTGTCTCTTGACAGCCTGGAAAAAAGACCTCAACACTAATCCTAAATTGTCTGCAGCTTTAGCAGCTTTTCTTTACCTCCATCGAAAGTTTTTGGTTTTTGGTGGAAGGATAGAGTGAAAAGAGTAAGGCAGTCTTCCATTTCCAAAGCTGCATTTCGTCCAAGATGGCACCTGTGAAATTTTGGGTGGCAGGACTCCTGCTTGTGCTCCTGTGCCCATCCCAGGTCCCTTTCTCTGCTGTAGTAAGTGCCCAAGACTTGAGTGAATTGGAGGAAAGCCTCCATGCTAGAAATGCTGAGGAGGCTGTGGCTGAAGAGGGAGAAACAGCTGAGGGTGATGATGGCACTGAGGAAGATGATGAACAGTTTGCAGAGGAGAAAGATGATGAAGAATCAGATAATGAAGTAGGGGCTGATGAACAGGTTGCAGCAGATGAAGAACAGAAGGCTGAGGAGGATGAGGATGATGATGATGATGAGGAGACAGCAGAGGAAGAGGTCAATGCTGATGATGAGGAAGAGGAGGAGGAAGAGGAAGAAGATGAAAATGAGGCTGCTGATGGAGAAAACGAGGATGATGAGGAAGAATATGCAGCAGACGAGGAGGACGAGGATGAAGATGCCGATGAGAAGGATGTCGAGGAGGCTCATGAGGAGGCCGAAGCTGATAATGAGGAAGAAGAGGAGAATGAAGCAACTCATGGAGAGGAGGAAGAGGAGGCTGACGGTGCTGAAGAGGATACACCTGAGGATGACGCCGAGGATGAAGATGGTGAATCCACTTTTTAAAAACAAAACAAAACACATTTTGCAACATATTTATGGTTTAGCAATGTACCAAACAGTGCAGTATTTAAATACAAGTTACAACAAATAACCCTCTGAGTGAATCTGTGCTCTACAGTAGCTCGCTGACATTGTTAGGTGTACTGGAGCTACTTTAGGAACACTGTCATACATATCACTCCTAAAATAGACTGGTTTATCTGTGTGGTAGCTGGAACCCAACAGTATATAAACCATCTATTCCATTTGTTGAATCAATGTGGCTTTTGAGACCATAAGCAAGCACCAAACATTGACTTACTTCATACTAGAAAAAGAATTACAGCAAATAAAAAATCTAGGATACAAAAAACTTTTATGGCCCAAATTTGCTTCTTGTTTAAGTATTTATCTACATAAAAGGGAAAAGGTAATTAAAATACTTTGGAAATGATGCTGTAGTTCAACAAGTGTGCAAATTACTGCAAAATGTATTTAAACTACTAGTTCAATTACATTAGTTCACTAATGCCAGCACAAGCACTGTAGCTAAAATACCTCTCTGAATACTGAAGTTATAAAAAGTTTCAACTTATACTCACAGGCCACTTTATTAGATACACCTTGCTATTACTGGGTTGGATCCCCTTTTTCTTTCAGAGCTGCCTTAATTGTTTGTGGAATAGCTTTAGCAAGGTGCCGAAAACAACAGAGATTTTGGTCCATATTGACGTGATATTGTCACGCAGTCAGCTGCACATCCATGATGCCAATCTCCCCCCTCCACCACAATCTAAATGTACTCTATTAGCCTGAAATCTGCTGACTCAGTGTGTACAATGTACAGTGTTTGAGATGATTTGAGCTTTGTGACATGGGGTGTGATCCTGCTGGAAGCACCCATCAGAAGATAGGTATACTGTGGCCATTAAAGGACCCAAAAATGTGTCAAGAAAAATCCCCCCACTATTACTCCTCCACTCCCAGCCTGAAGCTTTGATATGCAGCATACTTTTATGTTATTAATGCCAAATTCTGAGCCTACCATCTGAATGTTTTCTTTTATTATTATTATTTAGTCATTGTGCATGGACTGTAGCCACAGTTTCCTGTTCTTAGCTGACAAGCGCGGCACCCAATGTGGTCTTCTGCTACTGTAGCTATTTGCTTCAAGGTTCAATTTGCTGTGCATTCAGTGATGCTCTTCTGCATTCCTTTTTTGTAATGAGCAGTTATTTGAGTTACTGTTGCTTTCCTATCAGCTTGAAGCAGTCTGACCATTCTCCTTTAACCTCTGATATCAACAAGGCATTTTGCTTAGAGAACCGCCACTCACTGGATATTTTCTCTTTTTTGGATTATTATCTGTAAACCCTAGAGATGGTTATTTGGGAAAATTTCAGTCGAGCAGTGCTCCCCTCTGGCACCAACAGTCATGCTACATCCAAGTCACAACTCGCCTTTCTTTGCTGTTCCAATGCTTAATTTGAACTCCAACAGCTAACAATTTTGACCATCCAGTTGCCACCATGTGGCTGATTGATTAGATATTTGCAGAGCAGCTGAACAGGTGCACCTCATGAAGTGGCCGGTGAGTGTCTTTGCTAAATTTGGATATGATTACATGGGAGACCAAATGAAGAGTAATAGACATTTTGACCTTTCATCCTGCTTTCGTTATAAATATTTACCTGTGAGTGTCCACTGTTTTAAACCGTGAGCGCTGTAGCACTGTGAGAGAAGAGACCATCCTTTAGACATTTTAAAGTTTGCTGGCCTTGAAGCATTGATACATCAGCTACATATGTGTATGTTGCTCTGATAAAGATACTTTCCTAATTCTGTGGACCTTTTATAGATGAGTCTGAAAGTAAAGACACAAATGAGAACCAGGGTGACTCCGACGAAAAGGAGGCCATTGCTGCCACACCACAGTTCCACTCTGGGTCTTTGTGTAGTGTCTGCTCCATCTGTGAGGTAAAAACGACACGAGGGAAACACACTTTATCTGTGTATCTGCCCTGTAATCAAAAGGAAAGCTACACTTGTGTTTCACATAATTTAAATAACCTACTACACATATTAGGAAGTCCTGCTTTGTGGCATATGTCCTGACAATATACTGCATTCATGGCTAATAGCTCTACGTTGTGGGTCCCTTCCCATCTTGTAGCATTGCTCTGATAATTGTGCCAAGTGCCCTTGTGAAGAAGGAGATGAGTCAGATCACTGTGCACACTGCCAAGTAAGCATGTTGATTTCAAAAAGATTATAACTGCTGTAAAAATACACAACCCTTCATTTATCCTCTTTGTGTTCATTATTTTCTCTTTTTTGTTTGCTTCATTTTCCAGGACTGCTCATCCTGCTACATTTGTCCCATTCTTTGTGACACAGTGTGCACACCTGGTAAATGCTGGTTATGATTATGTGGGTGTACTACTTTGTATTTCCAGATTTTATTAACTTTGGTTTGTATTTTTCTTCAGGTGGCCTTGTTGATGAGCTAACCGGGTCCCTTTTTCAGTAAGACTCTTCACATTTCACAACACAGTATCATTCATAGATATGGTTTTGCTGTACTACTGGGTTTACTCGAGCTCTGGTTTTTGTTTTTGCAGGACTGTTGCCTCACTCCTCTAAGCTCCCTGCAAACTGTGTCCATTTGGTCAATCAGGATGTGGTTCCTAGGAGGTTGTCATGAATTATGCAAACAAAAGCAGAAATGTATTTATGTTTTTAAATCTCACTTAAATAAATCTTTAACTAGTCTTGTAAGAAGAACTTAGATTGCACAGGTTTTCCGTTCATAATTTGTTTGTTGTCTTGTTTCTTAGTGTGTGTGTGTGTGTGTGTGTGTGTGTGTGTATGTGTATGTGTATTAGCATTTCTACTAAAGTCCCCAAAATTCCATAAGGTGATATTTTTACCTCTGCCAAAGAGATTCTGTGATTGGTTCAAGTTTGTGTGTTTGCCTGTCTGTTTGGTAGCAAAATTACTCAATAAAATATGAACAGATTAGTATTTAAATTTTAGAAGTGGGTAAAAGTAATTCACTTTTGGAGTAGGTCTGGATCTTGATCTAAGAAATATATTTTTTGAAGAATTATTTTCCATTGTGAGGTAGGGCAAAATTGTATATTTACATTTCCAATTAGATTTCAAATTGGAAAAAAAAAAAAAAAAATGAGAACATTAACCCGATTTCAAGAAAATATCCCAACTAATCTGGATCCAGATCTCCATCTGGATACAGGAACTGAATCTGTGCAAGGTTGCAGCCATCTATGAAATGTTTTTCCTTTTTTATTTAACTTGTAAGCATTGATGTTAAATTAGGCTAAATTATTTCACCCTTATATTAAACCAGTGCTGTATATCCACCTGAGTGATTACTATGTTCTGAAAAAAGGCCTGAACCCATGTTCTGTGTCTCCCCCATGCTGGTTTATTGTTGTATACACAGAAGGCCCCCTCCCATTGCTTACCATAGTCTATATTACTAACGTGAAACATACTGAGGCAGTTTGTCGCCCTTTCCTCACTGATGGACTAAATGGAAACAAGTTTTTAATGTGACACTTCAAACCAATGCATCACTTTTCAAGCCTTAGAGACCTGAATTCTGGAGAGTAAAGGTTTGATCTGTCAGACTTTCAGCAGTTCCCCTTGAAGATGTATCTCCCCACTCTTGTACTGATGTTTTCTCTTAACCAGAATTCAAACCTGAAATATTTTATCCAGGAATAAATATAAAATATGAAGATAAGCTGCAATGAAGCAGTCATGTGGACAATTTTAATGAGTGCTAATTGAGTCGCCTTGAGGTGACTATTTGTTGTAATTTGGTGCTATATAAATAAAATTGAATAGATCTGGTAAATCTTCTTCAGAGTGGGATATGTTTAATAATATAAGTGAAATTCGCTCTCTCTGCCTTTGATGCATTTTACTGTACCTCAATTACAAATCTAACCAAATTAACATCAAGCTGTTTGGAAAAATGCTGAAGAAAAAGCTTTGTCTGTTATTTAATCTGGATTAGATATCAGTTAATTCATCACTTAGTCATAAAGAGTAGCCCAACAAGTAAACGTGACTTCTGTTATCCTGTCTGTGTTGGAATCACAAACAACTGCAGAGGCAGACTCTTAAACAAGCAGCAAAGCATCAGGAGATACCACTGACAACTGATGGGACATGCTGGTGCCTGCTTTGATCACTGTGTTTGATAACCAGGCTTTTTTCTTCCTTCAAAAGATGCATTTATTTTTTGCTGACTGTACTGTCAAGTAAAAATGCTGGGCAGCTGCATGTGACTTTGTGAGGTAAATAGATAATTTTGAATCATCTGATTGTAGCAGAATGACAGCTTTTTCTATATCTTATCTACCTGATAGGAATCGGCTCTCTGCAGACAGTCAGGCGCATGGCACTCATACACGTCTTGCAGCTCACAAGGTGCCTGACTCTCTGATAACTGCACAGTCATTCTATAAGTTTCTTAAAAAAGAACACTTACAGACATAGAAAAATTACAAAGCACCTAATGAGCCTGGATTTGAAAGGTGTAATGAAATGATTCACTGTATGTAGTTCAGTAAATTTCCTGAATGGATGTGCTGATCATAATATTAAGGGTATTTGTCAGGGGCATAATTTAGGGTTAAGTTCAAAGTATGTATCGCAATGTAAATAAGGCAATTCATTCTCTAACCGATGCACCAAAGCCTCATTAGGCTTTGTGGTTACATAGTTGACTAAAATGTTATTTTATTTCTATTTGAATTAAAAAAAAATGTAAGTACACAATATTGATGAATCAGTTTTTGTTTTTCAAAAGTATATATTTTTTTAAATTTATTTTTAAAATGCATTTGTTTAGTCTTACATACCTATAATTACTGTGGTATCCACTTCAAGAATAAGGAGATGATATATTAATTATTACAGTTTAAAATGCCAAAAGATGCTTTTTAAAAATGATAATTACATCAGGTCTAGTTTGATGCTGCTGAAATACTTTTTTTTTTGTTTGTTTTTGTTTGGCTTGTGTTTACAGGTTACAATAGTTTCTACTTGCATAACTTATCTGGTTTCAGACTGAACTGTCAGCATAATTTTCAGTGACCAACAGGTGCCAGCCCTTGCTACATTTTCTAAAGTGAAACAAAACAGCTTCCATGTCAACCAGCCGTGCAAAGAAAGTTATGTAACCACAGTCACTGAATACAACCACCATACATGCCATTCTTGGAATTATCTGATTTACGGTGTAGTTCATACTAGTGGCTGATAATGATCACGAATTTCACACAAATCAAAAAGTAGAAGGAATCCAATTAAACTTGTTAATTTATTTATTGAAGAAGGCAATCTAGTAACAAATATCTGTGAAAACCAAAAAGTATACAGATCTCAACACAATTTCACGAATATAATGGAGAATATAAATATTTGATACACTGCAGAGTTTACAAGTTTTCGAACAGGTGCAATTAACACAGGTAATTAGTGCAGTATAGAAGGGCTTCTTAAAGAAAAACTAACAGGTCTGTGAGAGCCAGAATTCTTATTTCATGCAATAAAATGCAAAATAATTATTTTAAAATCACACACACACACACACACACACACACACACACACACACACACACACACATATATATATATATATATATATATATATATATATATTAGATTCTGTCTCTCACAGTTGAAGTGTACCTACAATAAAAATTGCAGACCTGTCCATTCTTTGTAGGTGGGAAAACTTGCAAGATTGGCAGTGTGTCAAATACTTTATTTTTCCCACTGTATGAATGAATGAATACCTATTAGTCCTACATGGGGTATGTCACGTTTATGTAAAAGATAAAGCAGTTAAATTCCAATTAAATTCCATGGATGCATCCATCCAGGTCTCCATCTCTCCAGCCATATCTATCTCTAGGGGAGAGGCCAGCCACTCTTCTATCTCAGAAGCTAAGCAGGGTTTGGGCCGTGATGGGGGATCACTTGGGAATACCAGGTCCCGTTTGGGCTGGCTATATTTCAGGAGGTAAAGCAGGTCACCTACTGATTACAAAGTTAATAGGTTGATTAGTACCTCTTCATTCTGTTGGATTCATCACTTTTTAAAAACAGAACAGAAAATTTTCCTTTTTTTTTAAATGGTATTTTTTTGGCACCCCAGCATCTTGAATATTTCTCTCTTTCTTTTTTTTAACAGATTTTTTTTAAACAGCATGATTCCCTCACAACTATAACCTGTTGCATAACCTACTTAATGTTGACATAGGTCATGTGCTTTTCATGAGGGTTTACAAAGAGAATAAATCACCTACCATAGAAAGGTTACATCATGGCCATGGCGGTGAGATTGGGAAAGATTATGTTGAACTGTGGAAGACAGTCACAAGTTTTTTTGTCTTCATGATTAGAGCAGTTGATTTCACAGATAAGACACAGTAAAGCAAATAAAACAGATGGGCAGTTTGATGAAATTTCAACTGACATTTCTAAACATGTAGTCTATAATTTTTTTTTTTAATAGTTAAATGAGTCACGCTTGGAGTGTCAAGCTTAAGAATGCAGCCAGTTCTCCCTGTTTCCCATTCTTAATGTCTTCTTGACACAAACCCTTCCATTGAGACCATTTCTGATGAGGTTTAGTTGACAGCAGATGAATTCTGTTCATCTGCTGTAGATAGTTTTTTTAGGCCTGCCACATCGTTTTTGTCCTTCACTGTCCAGTTTCCTGAAAGACACTGCACACTATGTTAAGATATTTTGTTTTTGCTGTATGAGAAAGTATGAATGCATATTCTGTAGCAGTCTATATTTCTATAATCAAAAACAAAACAACTCTCAATACCGCCTTGAAAGCAGAATAATTCCTAAGAACTGTGGAATATTTCAGCGTTTGCCAAACAGATGCATTTTTTTTTTAAATTGAACACCAGTGTATTTGTAATCAGCTTAGAAATGTGTCCCTATGTTCGTTTTAATAATGCAAAATGAGGAGGTGCAATGATATTTATTAATGGTACATGACAAAAATCTACATCACAGCACAACAAGCTATGACAGACAACACTCAAATAAGATCAATACGCTTTTGGTTCTGGTCTTGTAAATAGGAAATGATTGCCTGCTCAATTTCACTGCTTTGAATGAAACTTAATTTATCTGTGAAATCAACTGATCTAATCAGGAAGAGCAAAACATGTGACCAAGTGTCTTTAACACAATCTTTTATAATGTCTCACCCATGGTCATGATGTAATCTAACTACCATAGGTGAGTTATCCTCTTTGTTTTGAGAAGCACTTGACATGAGACAGGACAAGACATGCTTTGGAAGAGAGCCAAAGATCAATAATAACTCCGTAGATTAAATTCAGAGTGGTGTTAAAAAAACAGAGAGTGAAAAGAGGTGAATGAAGAAGAAACACTCAGTGGATCATGGGAAGCCCCCAGCAGCCTAGGCCTATTGCAGCATAACTAGGGGAAGTCAGGGTCACCTGATTCAACTACAAGCTTTATCAAAAAGGAAAATTATAAGTTCTATAATAAAATTAAAGCTGCAAGCAGCGATAATAGGCCCTCGCCGGCCGCCGCCCAACCGTGCTTTTCCGGCCGTGCCAGTTTTAGCCGTTTTTTTGGCACGCTACATGTGAAATTTTGAAATGGATGAATTGGCTAACTCAAGGAAAAAGATGCCATTTTCCGGACTTTGCCATGGCAACGTCTTACATATTACATCTTTTTCACCTGTAGGTTTTTTGTTCAGGGTGATGTGAAGAATGTGTGTACCAAATTTCAGGCATGTCTATGCATTTTTGAAAAAGATATGGTCATTTTTCTATCGAAGAAATTTCGCATTTTTTCCCATAGGGATAAAATGGGGCAGTTTTGGCATCGTCATGGGAACAGCGTCCAAATTATGACATAGGTGTGATTGACTTTTTTGATCAGGCTGACATCAGCAATCTGTGTACCAAATTTCATTTATTTCGGGCAAACTAAGCAGAAACTTTAGTATGGGGGATTTTTCGCTTTTTCCCATTAGAATAAATGGGGCATTTCGGGCTCCGCCATGGCAACGTGGTAGAAAATAGACTATGGGTGTGATTGGCTTTTTTGATCAGGATGACGTCAAGAATGTTGACACAAATTTTCATGCATTTCAGTGAAACTAAAATTCTGGACCTCCATACAAATTTTTGTTTGCTTCTGTAGGGGGCGCTATTGCACCTAGAAACCTGATTCCCTAATTGTGGGTTCAGGCTGGTTCAGTACATAAGTGATAAAATTTTGAGGCTGATCGGCCAAAGACTGTGTGAACGATTGGCAAAACAAATTTGCATCGAGACAAAAAAACGAAGGCCAAATTTATGGCGTTGTCATGGCAACACCGTTAAATATTCTATAAAACCTCGCAGAACTTTTGATGCCCCACTTGTGTAGATGATCCTGAGCGATTTTCGTGCAGTCGGTTAAACGCCCTAGGACAAGTTAATTAAAGTACGAGGTGTGCAAAAATGCTGAATCTGCAAAGGTCAAAGTTCAGTCCAAGATGGCCGACTTCCTGTTTGTCAGGCGGCAACTCCATAATGTAATTTTTTGTCGGGCTTCATATGGTGTTTTTCTGACTCGAATTTGGTGGTTCTACGGGCAACTTTTTTTTTGCCCCTCCCATAGGAATACAAAATTTGAAATTTGTAGGGGGCGCTGTTTCGCCACTTTTTTGAGTTTTTTAATGGCGCCAATAAAAAACAAAATGTTTCACCAGACCTGGCTTCCATGCAAAAATTGGTGACTTTTCGTATATGTTCAGGGGGTCAAATTAGCGATCGTTTACTCAGAAAGAATAATAATAATAATAATAAGAAGAAGAATAATGAACGTCGCCAACGATTCCAATAATGCGCCAATCCAGTCACCTTCATATATACGTTTTCGGAAATGTCTCGACACGACCCACGTTGTCGCGAGGTCCATGGTCAATGACGAGCGCAACGCGCTCGTCATTGACCCACTTTTGTCGCGCAAGCTAGCTGATGACGCTAACGATTTCAATTATGGGCTGTTCCATTCACCCCCATATATACGTTTTCGAGAAGCGTTCGACCTGACCTACCTTGTTTGAGGGTCCGTCGAGCGCTTCGCGCTCGACTTTGACCCTTTTTCGTTTTTCGCGCGAGCGAATACAATAGGCTCCTCGCCGATCCCTTCGGGAGGCTCGGGCCTAAATATTTTTCACTCAATGCACCAGATTTTAGAATTTTCTTTATAGCAATAGACTATCTTTTAAATAAACATGAAATTTTTCTGAGATTATGTAAACTCATAACTGCATTTTTACAGTTCTTTTGTATGCAAAAAAGATGTATTTTCCATTAAAAAAAAAAATCATGTTTATTCAGAGATACATGTTTTTTATGTTTTCTTACATTAGACATGTTAATTCGCTTTTTTTATTTAAAGATACCAAGAAAATTCTGTAAAATTTATAGCATTTTTTTTTACAGTGTAGAGGGGAAGGAGACAGGACAAAAGGCATCAAATAGACATGTGACCTTTTTTTTTTGTTTGTTTCAAGTGAATGGAAAAGATGTCATAAAGTATTTTTTTCTTTAAATCCACCAGATGAATATGTTTCCCAGTCACACGGGCTATCCCAATGTGTATTGGCCCATCCAGCCTGGTCATAACAGAACAGTCTACAGTTCACCCATGGGCTGACCAGATCTGAATCCAGTGAGCACAGGAATACCGAATCCACACCCAGTGCCTCTGGATGCATCCTTTGGTTCGTGCTGCTGCATGCCCCTGAGCCTGTTTTATGTAATTTGTGAAGAAATGTTGTGAACAATATATACTGTATTGCACTTATGATTTTCTTTACCTGTTAACTTTGAAAGTGATGTATCATTGGTGATATGTTAGTATATAATTTTACAATTCCTTTCATTAAATCACTTTAGGTTGACCTGAAATGCTACTTATGGAACACAGTTGCTTCACATCGACACTAAGAATCTTCTATTCCACCAAATCCCAATGGCAGTTTTTTTGGATTAAGATCTGGTGGCTGTGGAGGCTATTTGAGTACAGTGAAATTTGCTGACAGTGGGGAGGAAAAACTCCCTTTTAACAGGAAGAAACCTCCAGCAGAACCAGGCTCAGGGAGGAGCTGTCATTTGCCACGACCGAGCTGAGGGGAGGGAGACAGGACAAAAAACGCATTCTGTGGGAAGAGAGACAGAGATTAATAATAACTAATGATAGTATAAACAGGGTAAAAAAAAGGGTGAATAAAAAGAAACCCCTAGCAGACTAAGCCTATAGCTGCATAACCAAGGGATGGTTCAGGGTCACCTGATCCAGCCCTAACTAAAAGCTTGATTGAAAAGGAAAGTTTTAAGCCTAATCTTAAAAATAGAAAGGGTGTCTGTCTCCTAAATCCAAATTGGGAGCTGGTTCCAGAGGGGCCTGAAAGCTGATGGCTCTGCCTCCCATCCTACTCTTAAGTATCTAGGAACCACAAGTAAGAGAGCTAAGTGCTCTATTAGAGCAATATGGTACTATGAGGTCTTTATGATAAAATGGGACCTTGTATGTGAGGAGAAGGATTTTAAATTTTATTCTAGATTTAATGAAGAGCCAATGAAGAGAAGCCAATATAGGAGAAATCTGCTCTCTCTTTCTAGTCCCTGTCAGAACTCTAGCTGCAGCATTTTGAATCAGCTGAAGGCTTTTCAGGGAGCTTTTAGGACAACCTGAAAATAACAAATTACAATAGTCCCGTCTAGAAGTAATAAATGCATGAATTAGCTTTTCAGCATCACTCTGAGACAGGATGTTTTTAATTTTAGAAATATTGCGCAAATGCAAAAAAGCGGTCCTACATATTTGTTTAATCCATGCATTGAAGGACATCCTGGTCAAAAACGACTCCAAGATTTCTCACAGTGTCACTGGAGGCCAAGGTAATGCCATCCAGAGTAGGCAGAATAAGTCAATATGTTGATCAATTATTAAATCATTTACTAATAGGGACTTGGAAGAGAGAGGCCTAATATTTAATAATCCACATTTGTGGATAACTGTTTTATTCTTTGGTGCAGTTGATGAAGCTATATTATTGATTGTTTTTGAATTTTTATGCTTAAATATTTTTTTTTTTGCTGATTTTAGGTTTGTTTTTTGGTGGTCTGGGAGCAGGGACCATCTCTATAGGGATGGGGTTTTGGGGGGATGGCAGGAGGACATGCAGAGAGGCTCTGCTTCCTGGTCTCAACCCTGGGTCTCAACCCTGGGTAGTCAGGTTTTAAGAGGGTTAGTAAATTTGGCCAGATTTCTAGAAATAAGAGCTGCTCCATCCAAAGTGGGATGAATGCTGTCTCTGCTAACAAGACCAGGTTTTCCCCAGAATGTTTCCCAATTACTGTATCTGCAGGTGGGTACACTATGGTCATAAAGGGATGGCCATGGTCAGCAAGAATACTCAGGTAGGCTGTGGCATTTAAATGATGCTCTGTTGGTACTAAGGGGCCCAAAGCATGGCAAGAAAAATTACTCCACGCCATTACACCACCATCAGCTTGAAGTGTTGATACAAGGCAGGATGTATCCATGCTTTCATGTTGTTCATGCCAAATTCTGGTACCATCCAAATGGCACAGCAGAAATCAAGACTCATCAGATCAGACAACCTCAGTTTCTTGCTCATAGCTTCAGAATCATCCTGCAAATCTGACTGACCTTAAGCTGCTTTTTCAGGATGAACAAACACAGGAAGAAGTTCTTTATTATGAGATGTTGTCATGGAGGTATCTGTTAACAATGATGATTAATCATTTTTCTATCAAGGGTAAATACATACCTGCATGACTGCTACTAAAGTTCAGGCTGATGTTTCTTTTAGCAACAGCAAGTTGCCTATGTCAGACAAAAGGAACTGACAGGGGAGTGGTGTTTATTGTCTGTTTGAGTTTCACGTCAAGAAATTGTCTCTTTTCGAACTATAAGGTTTTATCTGACATTTTTGAAGAAACTGACTTATTGTCATATTCGTTGACAGCTAATTAACAACATGTAAGAGTTTTTTTTTTCAGTTATATACAACTTAACCATTTCATTCACAAAACAAAAAGGTTCTATCTGCAAAATCAAGTTTTATCTTGGTATTATAAGGTTCTATTATTTATTATCTCAAAACTGGTCAGAATGCAGATAGAACCTTATAATTCTAAGGGGACAAAATACCACAGCTGATCAACATCTGTGCATACAGAAAATCTGTATGCACAGATGTATTCAACTGCATTTCTTTTAAAATTGAGTATGATGGGAAGTATTATATTCCTTTTAGTCTATATGGATTTTGAGGTGTCTTTAGAACTGTTTTCCTGTTGTAGAAGGCATTTTCAACTTTTTGTGCAGTGTGATGATTGCTTCCATGAGTAATTGCTAGTTGACTTCCTGCCCCAGGTGGAGGTGTTTAAATATCTAGGGGTCTTGTTCATGAGTGTTGGGAGAAGAGGGCGGTAGATCAATAGACAAATTGGGGCTCCTTCTGCAGTGATGCAGACGCTGTACTGGTCTGTTGTGGTGAAGACGGAGCAGATCATAAAAGCAAAGCTGTTTATTTTCCAGTTAATTTACATTCCTACCCTCACCTATGGTCACAAGCTTTGGGTAGTGACCGAAAGAATAAGATCGTGAATACAAGTGGCAGAAATGAGCTTCTACTGAAGGGTGGCTGGCCTCTCTCTTAGAGATAGGGTGAGGAGTGCCACCATTTGGGATTGGCTCCGAGTCGTGCTGCTGCTCCTTGACATCAAAAGCCTCCCGGGAGCCTCTTGGGCGAGGTGTTCCGAGCATGTCCTGCCGGGAGGAGTGCCCAGGGCAGACGCAGGACACGCTGGAGAGATTATATCTCTTGGCTGGCCTGGGAACACCTTGGGATCCCTCTGGTTGAGCTGGTGGAGTTGGCTGGGGAGAAGGAAGTCTGGGCTTCTCTGCTTAGGCTTCTGCCTCCGCAACCCAGCCCTGGATAAGCCATACAAGCCTAAAACACACATCTGCCAGTTGGAGAAGTTTTCTTTTCCTGAAATGTTTCCAAATTAAAATTATGTTTTGTTCTATTTTAACTTCATAACCCCCCCCCAAAGCCCAGGATGGGTATTCTGTAGACAGCGTGCCTACAAATGTTCACCTTAAATCAAATACAGATTTCATATTTTGGTCTGTATTCACAAAGCTTCCTAGTACAACAACCTCCTGGACATGAGAACATATTAGCAGTGAGTCCCAGCTTGGGAGTGGCAAAAAAAAAAAAAATTCCGACTGCAACTCTGAGCAAAGAAGCATGAAAATGTTTATCTATGGTATGACATATTCTTTCACTCGATTGGTTGCTCTAATAACAACATGTCCTATTTTTAACTCTGTAAGTTTTGAAGTAGAAATAAACACAGTGTGTGCCACACTGTACACGTGCACAATGTGTGCTTATGTAATCATTTGTTACATGGCGAGAAGCTGAAATATTGCCAAAGATATTTACTCACCCATCCAAATCATTGAATTTAGGTGTTCCAATTGCTTCCATGGCCACAGGTGAATAAAATCAAGCACCTAGGCATGCAGAGTGCTTCTACAAACATTTGTGAATGATGGGGTCACTCTAAAGAGCTCAGTGAATTCCAGCATGGTACCACCAGAATGCCACCTGTGCAAAAGGTCCAGTCATAAAATTTCCTTGCAACTAAATAGTCCACAATCAGCTGTTAGTGGTATTATAACAAAGTGGAAGCATTTGGGAATGACACCAACTTTCTGCACAGTCAATAGCCACAGATTTGCTCAAGAACAGTGTGTAGAGAGCTTTGTGGAATGGGGTTCCATGGTCGAGCAGCTACATCCAAGCCTTACATTACCAAGTGCAATGCAAAGCCTTGGATACAGTGGTGTAAAGCATGCCACCACTGGAGTCTAAAGCAGTGGAGACATGTTCTCTGGAGTGAAAAATTCTGCTTCTTCATCTGGCAATCTGATGGACGAGTCTAGATTTGGCAATTGCCAGTATCCCTATACCTGTACTTGTCTAACTACACTGTACCTAGTCCAGAGACTGGTGGAGGGGGCTTTATGGTGTGGGGTTGTCTTTCAGGAGTTGGGCTTGCCTCCTTAGTTCCAGTGAAAGGAACTCTTAATGCTTCAGCATACCAAGTCATTTTGGACAATTTCATACTCCCAACTTTGTCCTAACAGTTTGGGCTTGGCCAGTTCCTGTTCCAACATGACTTCACACCAGCTAACCAAGTAAGGTCCATAAAGACATGGATGAGCAAGTTTGGTGTGCAAGAACTTGACTGGCCTGTGTGGTATCTGGTGCACAATATGTATGTAATTTCTGTGTGTTTTTGCTAAGAAAGGACATTTAGGTATAAGGAGTCTCTCCTGGGTCACAAGGCCTAGGGCCAGAAGTTTCCTGATTGTATGTCCAGTTCCAAAAGCTAAGGATAATATGTATAGATAAGTTTTTCTGTGTGTTGGGGCGTCAGCCAGTCCTATAGGGGAAATCATGTGCATCAGGAAACACATGTCAGGAACATGGGGAACAGAAAACAGGATGTTTGATGGTATATTAGCTGAAACTTTCTGATGCTCTGGGAGTAAGAACGACTTTGCCTCTCCCAGACGGCTCCACAGGCGTCTGTTTGACACTGTCTGTTTTGCGGTAGACTTCATATATGAATTAAAACTTTGTCACAAGGGATTCTTTCTGAACACCCACACCAAGGAAAGACACAGCACCTGCACAGAGTCCTGACTTCAACCTGACAGAACATCTTTGGGATAAATTAGAGCAGTGACTGTGAGCCAGTTCTTCTTGTCCAACATCAGTGTCTGACCTCATAAATGCTCATCTGGGAGAATGGTCAAAAATTCCCATAAACACACTCCTAAACCTTGTGGAAAGCCTTCACAGAAGAGTTGAAGCTATGCAAAGTGGCAAAGAGTGAGCGGGAAAGAATGGGTTGACATCATATTAAAATCTATTGAATAAGGATTGGATGGCACTTAAGTTCATTTGTGTGTGAAGACAGAAAAGTGAATACTTTTGGCAATGTAGTGTACTTGTCACTGTATAACAGTGACGGGAAGGAGGAACACCTTTTAGGGATCATTCACAATTATCAACATTTTTCAAAGCATACAAAGATTTAAATCACCAGCAATTTCAGTCTTTTCTGGAGGAAATAGCTTCTAAATTTGGTGACACTTATCATACAAGTGTGATGAGCTACCTGAGGAAATCTGTCAAGTTCATGAAAAGTAAAGTAAAAGACTCAGCAGGGTTCTGGGGTGAAAGGTGGCTTTGTGAGTCAGCTTCTCTCATGAAGCATCTTAATAAGTCCCTGCAGCTTCGGGGACAGGACCGCATGATTACACGTGTCTCCACCGCTGTGTTTGCAGTCATGCTCGTTGCTGATACACTGGATACACTGTGCAGTTTATGCACGTTTTTCTGACTGTGAAGTGCAGAAATTCACATGACAGTTTTAACCTGAAAAATTTGCAAATTTCCATTAGCTTGAAATATTCTCATTTGGCCTGTTCCACTCGTGACTCAGACTGTCTTCAAATTTGATCCGTCCTGTGGCTGAGTTTGACACCCCTGATCTATTGTCATGTATGAGCAGTGTGGCAAGCAGAGTGGACCCAAAAGCAGACTCCAAAACAGGATGGAAGGTTGATTGTGGTTTATAACTCAATAACCAAAAAATATAAATACAAAGGCAGGGAGTACTTTAACAAAACTAAACTGATTAGCAAACAGGAAAACTGGAACAAAAACCCACACCTCCATAAGGGAGGACACAACAGAGAACAGTGGGAAAGGCAGATGGTATATACACAGGGAATGACTAGGGATATGACAGCTGGAGAGAACAGGTGGTCTAAATCCTACTAATGAAAACACAGGAAGCAAAACTTAACACAACACACAGGGAACACAGGACTGTCAAACTAAAACAGGAAGTAAACAAACCAGACACAAACGCAGACAACATGAGGAAGAAAATAGACAAGAGACCAGGAACTAACAGACACTGAAATACCAAGACGTGGGAAGACAACAGGATACAAAACCCAGACTAAACTCAAAACCATAACAAACTGAAGACCTATGCGAAAGAAAACTAAACATAATCAGAGATAACAAAACATAACCAAAAAGAACACAAGGCACCGGGCCAATGGCCAAGGATTGTGACATCTTATAACTCAATAAAATAAATAGAGCAAAATAAACAATGCAACATAAAACCTGATGGGACTCAAACTGAGCTTGAGTTAAAAGCCAAGGTAAAAAGGTAAGTTTTTAGAGAGGATTTAAATGACTGTATAGACTCTGCAGTATGAATATATAATGGCAGATTATTACAGAGTCTAGGGGCTGTGACTGCAAAAGTCCAATCCCCTCTATGTTTAAAACTAGACATCGGCTGCACTAAGAGCATCTGGCTAGCTGATCTCAGTGCTCTTTAGGGTTATATAGATTAAGCAGTTTAGCTAGGTAGCTGGGTGCCATTCCATTTAAAACTTTAAAAGTAAGTAAAAGAATCTTAAAATCAATGCAAAACTGGATGGGGAGCCAATGTAAACCTGCTAAACTTAGAGTGGTGTGATCATGCTTTCTAGTACCTGTCAAAAGACGTGCAGCAGCATTTTGAACTAATTGCACACCTGAATAGAGGATTACAGTTGTCCAATCTAGAGGTGATCAAAGCATGAATACGTTTTTCAAAGTTCTTTAGAGAAAGGTAGGATTTTGCTTTGGCAATTAGTAATAGCTAAAAAACTGGTCTTTACAACTGTGTTCACTTGCTTCTCAAGTTTAAAAGAACTATCAATGTACACTGCAAGATTTCTAACACTCGAGGAACAGTAAGGACCCAAACTGGACCCCTGAGGTACAACACAACAAACAGGTGCTGCGGAAGAGTAGTTTTTCCCCAGGGCTATTGAAGAAGACCTCTCAAACAAATAAGACTTAAATCACAACAAGACTGTTCCTTTAAGAACCACAACATGTTTAAGTTGTTGTGTCTGTTGGTTTGTTAATAAATCCACTGGTATATCCTGACAGGAGTTACATCTCTTTATTTTAACTTCGTCACATATCTCACTGGCAACGCCACTGAGACTCTTCACAGACACCATTTGTAGTAAAAAAAAAAGGTTTGAAGTTGATTAGGTACAAACTTTTCCAATATTTTGGACATAAAAGGTAGTTTAGAAATCGACCTGTATCTAAACAAAGATTTGTCTCATGATTTTTCTTTTTAGTAATAGGCTGCATAACAGCAGCTGGTACACAGCCTGATGACAGTGAGGCATTCAATATAAACAAAACACTAGGCCCAGTGATGTGAAGAATTTCATTGAGCAAACAAGGTGGGAGGATATCTTGGGAGAAATTAGAAGGTCTTGAATGCTAGACCACTTTTTTTTTTTTTTTTTTTTTTAATTTTTTTTAATTTTTTTTTTTATTTTAATTTATTTTATTTTATTTATTTTTTTTATTTTTTTTTTTTTTATAGACCACTTTTTTAAAACTGAAAAAGATACTGTCTCAAACAGCTGGGCATTTCAAAGACGAATCTTGATCTAAAACAGCCTGTGAGTGTGGGGACCGTAAAGAGGAGATTTTATCAATAAAGTGTTTTAAGAAATGCTCACAAAGTGCGGAAGAAGCCTCCATAGGTACAGTGTCACAGGAGTCAATAACAGAGTTAAAAATATTAAAAAGGTTTGTGATTCTTCCTGGAAATCAGGTTAGACAGAAAAGCCAATTTGGCAGCTTTATCAGTCCTCTGAAATTCTGATAAACAATCACACACGATCCCTAAAGACACCTGGAGTTTGTCTTCCTTCCACCTTCTCTCAACACACAGACATTCGCGTGTGAGAACACGGGTAGTTTCATTCAGCCAGGGCTGATGTGCTGATTTGGTATGTTTTCTCTGACAGGAGCAAGACAATCCAGGCTACCTGAACATGTTGATTTAAACGACTAATTAACTCATCAATTTGCAGGACAGCACAAAGGGTGACATCACGAAGGACAGAATTAGTAAAAGCAGAGGAAAAGTGAACAGCAGTCACGGGGTTTATCATGCACAAACTAAAAATTACAGGAAAATGGTCTGATGTCCCACAGTCCTTGATTTCAATGATAGAGACGTCCAGACCATATGACAGCACCAGATCAAATGTGTGTCCTTTTTCATGAGTTGGATCACTCACCCACTGAGTTAGATTAAAAGAATCAGTAAGGGTGAGGAAATCCTTTACCAGTGGTCCAGACTCACAAGAAACATGAAAAAAAAATCACCAATGATTAAAACATGGTCTATTTTAACATGAGATTCCCCAGTAAGTCACCAAAGTCCTGAATAAATTCCTTAAGGCATTTAGGTGGATGATACAACAGTGCACAGGGGACTGAGGGAAAGGAGTTTGCTTCAAAAGCTGCACCTCAAAGCTGGGGTAGAAGACGGGTGAGAGTTGCTGACAGCGAAAACTGGATTTAAATGCTGATGCTAACCCATCACCTTTGTCAGTGGTCTTAGGAGAGCTTAAAAATGAGCAGTTAGAGGGAAGGAGTTCTGAGAAAGAAGACCACTCAGAGGGTCGAAGCCAAGTTTCAACAGGTGTGCGTCCCAGCAGGCGAAGGTTACCGTGATTCACTACCAGACAGGAGGAAGCCCCTCCGGCCGGTTGAGAAGAAAACAAGGTACAACAGGCTGGATCCAGTGCTGAGATCTGAATCTTGGCCAATGCCAGAGCACAAGAAAAGATGGCAATACATCTGTAACAGTATGATGATTTGTCAGTCCTACAGATTTCTGAGTACCTGGATGTTGCCCCATTTCCCCTGTCTTTTCGAGCGCTTCTTAGGGCGAAAGGTGAGTGGTAGGTGGAGTAGACAGTCAGGTATGCCAGGTGTGGTAATGGAGGAAGACTTCTTGGTGTATTTCTTAGACTGAATATTTGTGGTTTATCTGGATGAAGACACAGAAGTGTTAGGCAATCATGAGCCATCAGGACAGCAAATCTCCTCGAATCCCTCCATACTTTTGAGACTGTGCTGGGAGACATAGCTAACCTTTTGTCAATGGCACGTATTGATGTGACATCCTGGAGGAGTTGGACTACCTGTGCAGCCTTTGCAGTGTCCAGGTATCACCTCAAAGTACCAGTAGTGACACTGACCCTGGCCAAATGCAACACTAGTGAAAAAAAAAGTCAAAAAAGATGATGTCATTTGCCTCCCCCTGTAAAACCATTCCTATTTTGGGAGTTGTGATGTCTTTAATGTAAAGACATTATTAAGTTAAGAAATCAGTTCATAGTTAATTAATAAATAGGTTTAATTCATTGTAAATCAGTTTTAAGAAGTGTTCTGAGAAATTATCAGAGTGAGATATCTGTATGTTGCTTTTTCTTTGTGGTGACTGTTGGAGTAGGAGTGGTGCTCTCATTACAATAGTACATCTTTAACGTCTTTTCTCCAACGGTAAAAAGTCAAGCCAGCTTTCTTGGCTGAGAAATGGCAAATCTCTGACTTTGTGTTAAATGTGCTCTTTACGCTTGTTCCTTGGAAAACGTTTGTCTTTGTGAGTATTCGTGAATGTTTTAGCACATCAATTTAAGTTTATATGCCAAAATAATTATAAAATGGAATTTCTATGTGTGTTTTTAGTTTATGAAGTGTTTCCGAATGTAGCACAGTATATATTTGTAACAGTTTGTAATTCATTGTTCTTCTTATTTCTGTATTTTTAGTTACAAAAACATGAAGAAAGAAAGAAAGAAAAAAGAAAGATATTAAAAGAGAACCTCCATTAGTTACAAGAAAAGCAAGCCTTGTGTGGAGCTATCTTCATTTTGTTCGCTGGCTGTCTAGCAGCATACTGGCTCACATGTTGTGAGGACAGCACAGGAGTTGTCTCATTGTTGTCCCGCTTTAGTGTATCTGTTGTTAATTTCATTAACACCAAAGTAGCTGAAACCAATTAACAACCCCCTCTGCTACTTAACTGACCAGATTAATATCCAAGTTGAATTGACTTGATGCTAGACTCTGATTAAAAATTGTTCTTTACATCTTTTTGAGCAGTGTATGTTCTCAGTCCTTGTCCAGTTTTGCCATATTCCAGTAGCCCATTTCTCATCAATATATCCTGGTTCCCCCAACAACTGATGCAGGCCATGTTGAGCTAGAAGGCATCTGAACTGGTATGGCTTTAGTTTCATGCCTCTGCCTAAAGGTGGACTTTAGGCAGCACTGGGGTCTAGCCTGGGTACCCTTTCTGGTTATGCCCCGACTGGGATTCAAACCCCAACCTGTTGCCACTGTACAAGAACATTTGTACTGTGTATGGATTAGAAGTCCTCAATTCCCAATGAGAAACACCAGTTGAAAGTGGTTGAAAACAACAAGACTAAGGGTCAGCAGCTGCCAGGACGACAGACAGCTGCTGGCCAACCAACCAGTCATAGTGATGGTTAACAAGAAGTAGAAGACTAAGGCTGTGGGGGAAGCACAGAAGCGTGCACCTATTCCGATGTTTTGATTGACTGATTGAACTTTATTGTCATTGTACACAAGTATACAACAAAAATTGCCGTTAAAGAACACCCATCCAAAATCTTGAGACAGGTGTCTGCGGTCATGCAGCCGTTGTACAGCGCTACCATTGAGTTGACGCTTGAAGTGGAGAGTACCACACCTACAGCACACACATGATAGCACACAGACTATAATCACACTTGTACAGAACATTTTGATGTACGAAAATCTACTATTCACAATGTGAAAGGAACACTTTGAGATATTGCTAAACCTTTTATACTCTGTTGTCCCAAATTCATGATCTGGTTAACATCACCTTAACCTGACAACCAACCAACTGTTGTGCTCTTTGTTGTTGTTTGATCTCTTAGCAAAGTCAAATTAAAACCTCACAAAGACAACCTGTTTGTGTGACAATCAATTTATTTACATAACAGATGTGTAAGATCCTCAAAGGCATCCTGAAACAGAAACATGATATATTTGGCATGCATAAAAAGTTTTGAATGTAAGCAGAAATAGTCCTGAAAAACCTCTGAGTTATTAAAATTGAGGGGTTAATAGATTACAGTGAATTAATCTGTCAAGCATTTGAGGAGTCAGCATTCATGATATGCTGCCATAAGTTGCTGTACCATCGACAGCTGCTGCTTCATTTAAAAATACTGAATATACTAGAGACTTCAAATAGTCAGAAAAAGTAGGTTTAATAAGTGCACGCATGTATTTGGTTCTTCAGTACATATGTAACAGATCATGATTTCCAGCCCAGGTTGAAACATGTTTAATCTGCTCTGCTCACTATGTTGCGTGATGTCCCACTCTCCCTTTTTAATTACATTATACAGCTCACAACACGTCAGGGCCTTGGGGGGCAGGTGTGTCACACAGTGGTCAGTGTGTGGAGCCGCTGAGGTGGCCCCACTTCTGTTCACTGCTGCCTGCTCCTCAATTTTATTTACATCTTAGACAGTGAGGGCCTTGGGGGGTGGTGTGGATGGGCGCTGTTGCTCAGTGCTCATTACATCTGTCCCTCCAATTTTAATAGCACTGTAGCTTTCACACACATATACATATTCTTCCCACTCCATACACTCACATACACCCAACATATCACTCCAAACACGTTGAGTGGAAGGAGGGGGAGGGCGGGTCTTCCACACCCCAGTTTCATGCACCCTGCCTGGGGTAGGGACTGGCTAGTGGTTTGGGGCCTGGTCAGCTGCTTCGTCTGGGTGCCGCTGGCTCTGTGCTGGTACCCGCTCGCCCACACTTGGTGTCCATGTAAGTTCTGTGTCTGTGCGCATGAATGTGTGACAGTCATATGTGTGAGTATGAGTATATGATTTGTGTGTGCGTGTGTGTGCTTGTGTATGGGTGTGTGCGTGTGTGTGTGTGGACAGCAGGGCCTGGGCCTGTGGCTTGCTGACCCTTGGCACCTGTGGGACATGGTTGCGGAGGGTGGGAGTCACCCCTCCCTATCACTCCCTACCGCTTCCTGCTGCTTCCTGCTGGTTGCCACTGCCGCCCCTGGGGTGTCGGGTGCCCGTGGGTCCCCGGGGTTCATGGCCGGATGTCTTGGCGTGGCTCTTGACCCGCTCCCTTGGCGTTGTGGCCTGGGGGTGGCTCGGACCTCTTTGGCGTGGGGGGGGCTCTGCTGGGTGTCGGGCTGTTCTCGGGCACCTGGGGCCTTGGGGCCGCATTCGCGGCTCGTGCTGGGGATGCCGGTAACCTTGGCTGCTCATTGCCTCTGGCTGTCTGGACTCCTGCCGTTTGGCCGTGAGGGGGTCCATCTGGGGTCTCCCTCCTTCCTCCTCTGGGGTGTGTGCGCAGTTACCATCAGGATGTGTGGCCTCTCGTCTTCTGATGTCCTGGTGGGCCGTGGATAGGCCGCGTCCCCTGGGTCCTTCCCTGTTCGCCTTTGGATCACGGGGGGCGATTGCAGTTTCTTGCCCCCATTGGTGAGTACGTTCCATGACAGAGGCACATACACATTTGTATGCAAGCAACAGCAGGATTTTGTGTGTGTGTGTGTGTGTGTGTGTGTGTGTGTGTGTGTGTGTGTGTGTGTGTGTGCGCATGTGTGTGTACGTATGTGCATGTGTAGATATGTGGATGTGTATGTATATGTGTGGATATCATTCTTTGATTATTCTTTTCTCACCTTTGTTTTGTTTGTTTTTTTTTGTTTTTTTTTTTTTTTTTCTCCTTTTTTTTTTTTTTTTTTTTTTTTTTTTTTTGTATTTTTTTTTTCTTTTCCTTTTTTTTTTCTTTTCTCTTTCTTACTCCTTTTCCTACCCTTTCCTTTCTGCCTGTCAGGCCTGGTGTAAATAAATTAAATTAAATTAAAATACAAACTAACTAAATACATACTAACAAGAGTAGCCTATTGTAAAACTTACAGAGCTATTCTTGGGAAAGCAAATATGTTTGGAACACCAGCGCATTCGGATCATATTCCGATTGCGAAAACTGCCAGACATGACAGGCTAAAAAAAAATAAAAAAAAAAAAAGAAACATGTTTAATCCCACAAAAGCAGAGAGAAGCCACACTGTGTTTCATGCCATTAAAGTGGACAGCTTGGATGGAAAATGTTATAATATTTAAAAAAAACACACCCAGAAAGCAGATGTACCAGAAACAAGTCACAATAAGCCTTGGAATAACCCATTACAGATGACATCAGAGTTGCTAACCCATTTGCATTAATTCTTAATCTAATGTGCTGGCTACATGCCTCCATGAAAAGCTGGTTGATACGAGTGTCTGGTCTGGACCATAGCACAATGGAAGAATTGTTGATCTAAAGAATCAGGTTTCCCTTTATATCCTGCCCACAGCCAGCCATGTTGGTCATTCATCTGGGGAGAGATAGCATCAGGATGCATGATAGGAAGATGGTAAGATGGAGGCAGGGTGATGTTTTGATCAATGTTCTCTAGTCATTGTTACTTTGACACATACCACCTGGGTTGCTGCAGACCATGTATGGCAATAGTATGGAAATGGTATTCTCTAGTGGCAGTGGTATCTTTCTGCAGGATATTCCTCCCAGTTGGACTTAAAAAGTAATAAAAGCAATCATTTGTAAGTGTTATAAGTGTTGATTTGGCCTTCATATTTAAATTCCTGAGATCTGACCAAGTAGAATCTATGGAGATCACAGCACACAGCTAAGAGGCTATGCTGCTAGCATCTTAGTGTC
The DNA here is from genome assembly GCF_007364275.1 of Archocentrus centrarchus. Taxonomy (NCBI): domain Eukaryota; kingdom Metazoa; phylum Chordata; class Actinopteri; order Cichliformes; family Cichlidae; genus Archocentrus; species Archocentrus centrarchus. Next base: position 9,531,047 of record NC_044364.1, read on the forward strand.
TGATAGTGTGGAACTTAGTGTCTGATAGTGTACTCATGATGCCTCCCTTCTTTCTGGTGACAGGGGATGATGTCAGGCCCTGGATGAAACTTGGCAAAGCTACACAGTGTTTTATCCCAGCAAACTTGGCACACACAAAAAGTCACACAAAAAGTCATTATATCACAAAGAAACACACCCAGAAACAAGATGTTCCAGAAACGTCAGGCTTTAGTTGGGATAACCATTGAAGATGACATTGCATTTGTTCATATAGGGAGTAACACTTCTGAATGATACTTTGACACGCACTACCTACGTTACAGCATTTCAAGCTGTTGATTTGACCTTCAAATTCTCCCCATATCCATTCAAGCCCAATCCATGGAGAATATACCTTATAGCTGAAAGGACTTAAAACATCTGCTGCTAGAAAATTACTGTCCAATACACTAGGCCACCTTCAGAGGTCATGGAGTAAATTGCTTTGCGAGCATTTCTTTCAGCTACTTTGCATGCTGTTTTCATATAATGATAAAATAATATTAAAGCATGAGAATACAAACTCCTTTTTCTTTGCCTCCACAGCTAAACATAGAAAAAAATAGAGTCAGGGGTTAAAGTGGGATTCAGCCGGTGGGGGAACCCTAAGTCTAAATATTCCATTTCTGTGCTTAAGTAGAATTTTCAAGTATCTGTACTTTATTTTCTTTTTCTGACAACTTCCCACCTCTAATGTCAAGTGTTATGTGACGTTTACAGAAGGATGAAGCTTTTACTTGCAGCCTACTGTGGGTCCTAGCCCAAAGAAACACACACACAAGGATTGTGTTCATTGAAACTGGTTTTGGAAAACTTGAAAAACAGAAAGAACATGCCATTTGAATGACAGCAATTCTTTATGAGCTGCTGTCATGCTTTATGAGACACTGATGATCATTGACTTGGTTAGATGACAGTGCACTAGGTCTATCATTGTGTTTATCACCTGTCTATGTACAAATCATATGAAATAACTGTCAAAGCTATGTATGCTAAATCTACTTCCTAGGATTATTCAAGCATTTGCTGCTAAGAGAGAATTATCTCTTTCTTGTAAATCCACAAGAAGTTGCTTGCCTATTTAAGCAGTTTACATATTTAAAAAATGACAGGCTGCTTTTAGGTAAAATAGAACACACTATAGAGGACAAACGATGTTCCAAATGGGCCTTAGAGACTTGAAACTACTTCTCTTCTGGGGTCTGGGTGGTGAGTCTGGGGCCATGGTGCTCATTATGATGAGTATGCTGATGCTGATGGAGAACAGGTAGGAGGAGAGAAGAACCAATGTTCCTGAAACTCCATGCTCTGCCCTCTCTGGGTTTATAATCATGCAGCAATGAACCAATAATCAGCAAGAATTAATCGGAGTAATGAGACGAAGTTAATGAGGGTGACAATAAAAGCACAGGACAGTGGCTGGATCAGTGTCCTCAGGTCACATTCACCTTGCCGCACCTTGCCATACCCACACACACACCAATATACTGTACGTCAGCACAAGTTAAACAACAGCATTCCTCATTTCATCCAGAGCAAGATAGGAAAGAGTAAATGCTCATGAAGGCTAGATGACTTGTTGCAAAAAGTGCTGCAAATGGCTGGAAATATAAATAAACTGTTGGGAAGAAAATTAACTTAAAAAGTGATAAACTCAGTGTCGTGTCAGCTTGCATCCTTTGTACCTGGTAGCCAAAAGTAGTCTATATTCTAGGTTTTAGCATTTTATCAGAATTATTTGTGAATCTGTGATGTTGTCCTGTTGGTAGAAATAAAATCAGAGAATCAGACCTAAATATTAGGCAGGAGACCAACAATAGATGCTTGTGGAGGAATGCGACCAGGAACGGCTGAAAAGGACTGAAGTTTATTCCAAAAAAAGGGAAACACAGGTCCAATCATGTCACGTGGAGGCAGTTTCAGGCCAACTGCAGGATGGGCTGAGGGAATAAAAAGAGAGGGTGGAGTGAACTGCATCTATTATCAGGCACAGGTGCTTCAAAGGTAAGATATTCTGCTGCTCGGGTGAACTGGACAGAAGCAAGAATTAGGTTATACTCTGAAACATAACTTTTTGACATTTTAACAGCTGATTGTAACATTTAAAAATCTGGCATTAGTTATTGGTTAAGGTAATGTTCAAAGTTTTTATATAGGCAAATTGATTTCATGCACTAGCCTATATTTTTTTCTTCCACTTATCCATATAATCATAATCATATAAGCATTATGTGGCTTTTTGCTTGTTTCAGATGAAGTGGTTTGTAGCAGCTGCCTTTGCTATGTGTGTCCTCACACCCACTGCGCACTGTGCCTCCTCTTCTTCAGTCTGGTGTTATAACCTCCCATCCTGCAGTAAGTACCCAATATTTCCATTATCTGTTTTTTTTTAAAAAACATTTTACTTTTACCTTTAATGTCAGAATCATTATTGTTCATCGACATCCCAATGGATTTGCACTGTTTTTTACAATATGTACCACATATAACAGCACCTACATGTTTATGTATACACATTACACAAAATTATATCACAAATCTGTGTGAAATCAGCAAAAACAAATGTCTTGTTGAACTGGCATACCCTCTAGTCCATGACCAGGCTAAAAGTAAAATATTACAGCTCTTCATTAGTTAATGGGCAATTGCCCCCTGTAATTTTCTAGGTTTAAAGCTGAAGTCACAAGTGTGAAAGGGTTGTAAATGAAGAGACAAGTTACTGGCAATTCAACAGTCTTCAAGTTACTGATGGGTCAAATGCAAACAAAGATGCAACCTTTGAAACACTGTTACTGCTCGGAATGGTGAAAAAAAATCAAGAGTCTGTGCTGTATCAAGTGGATCCGGACGCTGATATGGAAACTGTGCGTACCACATTTGTATTTTTATAACATTACAACAGGTAACAGCATGGTTAGAAAACAGTGGTGGTGGGGATGCATTAAAATGGTACACAAAACTGCAGGCAACAGTTTGGTCCATCTGATCACTAAATGTGATGCACAAAGGAGCCAAGCCAAGAAAACAAAAAAAAACAATACCCCATGTCAACACAACATTCTGCAGGTTGAGAATTTCAGGTGTAAAGTGTGCTTGCCTTGATATCAGATCGACAGAAAAGGGAAGTAAATGAGCCAAAAAAGGAACAGAACTCTACCACTGAGAAGAACCATTATCCATTATCTGTTATATATACTACCCACTGGGCTAATCCTCTTTAGTGACATGAGTCTCCTTTCTGTTTATAGATGACTCCACCTGGCCAAAAATTTCTCCCCAGTATTGCAACGGCACCCGACAATCACCCATTAACATAGTCTCAGCGTCTGCCACACTGAACGCCAACCTGACTGAATTCACTTTTGTAAATTATGACAGCAAATCTGCGATGAAATCCATACAAAATACTGGCAACACAGGTGAGAAATACTTTTATGGCTTTATAAGGAAGTACTGGTTACAAAAGTGTTCTTCCCTCAATTGTTTTTTCTTTGCCAAACAAGGCAGCCTAGCAAGATATGGACTTACTTTACCAACTAAAAAATGATCTCAGTGGAATTTTCTGACATCTGAGCATTTTCTCTCACTCCTCAGCAGGTAGGTGTAACTAAATGATGCATCTTGTTTGTTTGTTTTTTGTTCCAGTTAAAGTGACCTTTAACAGTGGAGTCCAGATTTCAGGAGGGGACCTATCCGAGAACTACGACAGTCTGCAGTTCCACTTGCACTGGGGCAACGGCTCCTCTGTCCCTGGCTCAGAGCATACAGTGGATGGAGTGCGCTATCCTATGGAGGTACAGATTTTGTGGATGGATGAAATAATGGATAGATTTTGTTGTATCTCTTCAGTGTATTCATACTAAAACTGAAAAAAATAATGACTTAATTTTCCCAGCTGCATATTGTGAACAGCAAGTCATCCTACAAAGGGAATACAACTCAAGCCATTAAAGACTCCACCGGACTTGCTGCTCTTGGTTTCTTCATTGAGGTGAGAGAAGCAGCAAACGAGCTTTTGTGATGCCTGCTGTATACTTCATGTATCAGACAATGGTATTTGGTGCTTTTTTCAAAGGCTTTCAGATTTTCTTTTCCTCTGTGCAACCTCACTGCAGCTTGCCGGTATCTTCCCTTGTTGGTTTGTTTCCTCCTCTGGGATGGTAAAAACAATGCACTGACTTAAAAAAAAAACATTTTTTCTTTCTTTTTTTCAGGTAATGCCAGGCAACTCATCTGGCAAGCCTGAAAGCTGGTACAATTTGACCTCTTACTTGGCCAACATCACAACAAAAGGTACTTTTTTTGTGTGTGGAAAATTTCCTCTCCTGTTTGTGACTCAGTTATGTCATCTACAGTCTTTTCATAAGTCTTGTTTCTGCCCTCAGGCCAGTCAGTTCCAATTGCAGCTGGGTTTTCACTGAACGATCTGCTCGTTGGGGTGGATCGCTCTAAGTATTACCGCTACCTTGGGTCCTTGACCACCCCGTCTTGTAATGAGGCAGTGGTCTGGACTGTTTTTAAGGAACCGATTAAAGTCAGCAGAGATCTGGTAAGTTCGTTCTTTCTTTCTTGTGTTAATTGCCCTCGCAGCAAGCATTTATGTACTGTTAATGGTTCATGCAACTAACTGGAAACATATCACCAGATTGACCTCTTCAGCACCACAGTGCGCATCAATGGCAGTGCATCAAAACACATGACAAATGTCTACAGAAATCTGCAGCCAGCGCAGCCAGTCTCAACACAGAATAACAGCGTCACCACCAACTCCGCCTCCACAGCATGTTTCTCACTGGGCCTGCTACTCAGTCTTGCACTGGGAAGTTTAGTATGCACATACAGTTTTTTCCCATCTAAATAAAACTTACCTCTGCTGCTTTCTAATGTAGTTCTTCGTATTTGATATAATCATGGAAAGTGTGAAAAAAATGCTATTATGGTGAAGGCTACCTCTGCTCTAATGTGAAACTGGATATCTCATGATTATGCCTGGCAGTTACTAAGCACTTGTCTGTTGTCAGATGTTAGTCTTTAGACATGCTTGCACTTCTTTTTGCATACATTCATTTTTATTTATCTTTTGCATGACACGCACAAGTTTTGATTTTGCGAAGCTATGTATGAACAAGTGAGGCACATTTGTACTAAGCCACCAAAGCTATGCATGAATGAGAAAGGGATGCACTTGCACCATTTACAGTGTAGTTCTGGTAGTTTTTAATCCAGCATTGTAAGAATGTATCACTATCTGGTGCCATTAAGATTGATTGATGTTGGGATGTGTGTCCAGTTTAGTTTACCAATATATGATTGAAGGATATGGTAATTTTTTTGTACTTAAAAGTAAATAAGGTTTTGTAACTTATTTTGCTTTTGTTAGAGCAGCTACTGCAGCAGGTGAAATGCGCTGGGAGCTAAACCTACAAAATGAAAAAGCACGCTGTGTCTTTAAATTGGTATTATGAATGCTTTGCTGTTACTTTTTCAAATGAACAAATCGTTTAATAGTGATGCACATTGCATTTAATACTGTATTGTACTGCTTGAACATCTAACAACGATGACCTCCTGAGCTTATAAAATAGTAATTAAAATTACTTTTCACTGTTTCTGCAGTCTTACACTTTTTTATTTTTATTTTTTAAAGATTTCTATTGGAGGATATGGGAAATTTTGAAATGATATTGAGCTTGTCTGGGGTGTTATGTAACTGTATTTCTTATACTTAATGTGGTTAAGCTGAGCTTTTGATAACTTGCTTTTATAGTTCAGAAAATGTGCTTAAACAATGTACTTTATAACAAAATTCCCCAGTTTCTTTATAACTAAAACCCATGAAGCTGCCAGTTTTTCTCCACAATGGTTTTAACCCTACATGACCCAAATCAGTTACTTACAAAGCTTTGACATTTGACATTATTTGACATTTATTTGACAGAAACATGCACAATGTTTAATGTCAGGGTTTCAGTTAATTTGATTTTAACTACATGAAGCATTTTAAATACTTTCAAGAGAATTTTCTCTCAGCCATCACTTTTTTTAAAAAGCCAAAATTGGAGCTACATTTCCTCATTTGAAGCCATCAGAGGGGGCAAACACAAAAGACTGACATCATTATCATTTTGTTCTTTTGTAACACCCATATTTGATGTCACTGAGATGAACAGGCCACCGCAAAATGAGGTGAGGTGTTCCCTATAAAGCCACTGTATCATGTGGCGTGATATATGGATGCAAATTATAATGTGACATTTAGAATTCCCATTTACCGGTATCATTTCTTAAATGTTTCCTAAATGTTGCCACCCACTTTACACACCAATAATGTTTTATCAGATTTCACTCCAAACTTTTTGAGCTATCATTTTTAGAGAGAGAATAACAGATAGACACATACATGCAAATGCCACCCAAAATATAATCTTTGTGGCAAAGAAATTCAACATTAGGATACTTTAATATTTTCTCATCTTTTAGAAAGGGTCTCACCTGAGATTTTTTTCATATAGATTTTACAAAATGTATACTGCAGCCTCCTGTAGGCCCACCACCTGCAGGAGTATGGAGTGTCCCTTTACAACCACGGTGAGTGCTTGGTCTATATCCTCCTGGGAACAGAGAAAAATAAGTGTCATCAAATTTGCACTTCTTTCTAATTTCTCACATCCTTGGGGTCAAAGAAACATCTCACAGTTTAGACTTTTTCAAATTTATTTTTAAATAAAATTTTTCAGCATGTGCACTGTAGTGGACATCAGGACAATGTTCATACAAAAAAAGGAACTGAACTGAACAATTTAACGAATTATTCTTTATCGCTCCACTTTGTTACATATTCCATATGCATGGGGTAACTGTTTGAGACACCCTGACAGGAGATGGTGCAGCCCAGTATCCTAACCACCACAGTTTAAGTACATGAGCTATGCACAAATGTAAATATTTACATGCCAACAAGATCAGGACCCTAAAAAACATAGATATTGCCAGGAATAAAACGGACTCGTTTCCTGTGTGTGTTGGACTTTGTGAGGGCTGCCCTTTGTCAGTGATTCTGTTCATAATTATTATGGACAGAATTTCTTGGCGTAGCCAAGTGGCAGAAGGCTTCCGCCTTGGTGGCCTCAGAATCTCATCTCTGCTTTTTGTGAATAATGCAGTCCTGGTGGCTTCATCAGGTGGTGGCCTCCAGCTCACAGTGGAATATTTCACAGCTGAGTGTAAAGCGGCTGGCATGAGAATTATTACCTCTAAGTCCTCAGTTGGAAAAGGGTGGTGTGCCCACTCTGGGTCAGGGACAAGTTGCTGCCCCAGGAGGAGAAGTTTAAGTATCTTGGGGAGATTGGCAGACGGATTGGGGCTGTGTCTGTATTGATGCGGACGCTGTAGTGGTCTGTCGTGATGAAGATTGAGCTGAGTATGAAAGTGAAGCTGTCAATTTACTGGTCAATCTACATCCATACCCTCACCTATGGTCATGAGCTTTGGGTTGTGACCTAAAGAATGAGATTGAGAATACAAGGAGCAGAAATGAGGGTGGCTGGCCTCTCCCTTAAACATAGGGTGAGGAGTGTAGCCATTCAGGAGGAGCTCAAAGTGGAACTACTACTCCTCCACATCGAAAGAAGCCAGTTGAGGTAGTTTGGGCATCTGACTAGGATGCCCTGATCCTAAAACAGGACCCCTACACTGTACTTGAATCCTGTTTTTGTATTTAATCTTGCTACTCAAGCCCTTAAACAGCACAGAGTCTGAAGCTGAAAGAATAAAAACTAAAACTGTCAGGAGAAGGTTATGTTCTGTCAGTTTAAAATCAGCAGGGAGTGCCACATTTTCACTGAGTCTTTTATTTACAGCATGTTTAAAGTGCAGTTTAGATTCTCTGCTGGGAGAATATATTTTACATGTGCAGCTTGTAGAGCCCCACTTTACTAAAACCACTAAAGCACATGTGTATGGTATGTATGGTGACCTGAAGGGCTTCTTCAGTTCTAAAATCAAATGGTGTAGAGTCCCAGGTATTTGAACCCCAGCGGCGGTTGTCAGCTGGAGGTGTTCATTGACTCACTATTGGTCATGTACATAATCACATCCAATCAGTGGTTTTGGGTGAAGCTAATGTGGTACTTTGCCTCACTCTGTCAAGGAGCTCTGTGTAACATTGACCCAAAATGCAGGACTCGGAAGCAGGTATGACTAAAGTTCAGCTTTTTATTTGCTGGTAGTGATAGGGGATACAGGGCTGGTCATGGTCCTGGGCCGGTGGCCCAGTGTTTTGGTTTCTATTTGTGAAGTTCTGTTCTATTTCTAGTTTTGGTTATAGTTTAGTATTTGAATCTTAGTTTCTTTGTTTTCTGTTTTTCATGTTCTGGTTTTCCCTATACTCCCGTGTGTGTGTGTGTAAGTCATGACCCTCTTGTATTTAGGTTCCCTTTGGTTTAGTTCTGTTTCTTAGTGTCTCTCCTTTGTCCCAGGTCTGGTTTAGTTGGTCATGTTCTCACTCCCTTTGTCAGTCTGTTAAGTCAGCATGTTTTTGGTTAGGTCAGTTCCTGTTTTATTTTGACAGTCTTGTGTTCCTTGTGCTTTGTGTTTAGTTTTGCTTCCCCTTTGTCATTAGTCTCATTTGGTTCACCTGTCATCCCCTGTTGTTTCCACTTGCCCTAATTCCCTTGTGTGTATTTAAGCCCTGAGTCTTCCTTTGTTCATTGTTGCGTCGTCGTCATTGTTTCCCCGAGTTTTCCCATTAGCTGTGTGTTTTGTTTGCTCAGTTTTGTTTTTCTTTTCTCCCAGGCTTCCAGTTGTTTTTAGGCCTTGGTTGAGATTTTGTATTCAGTATTATCCAAGTTTGGAAATAAAACATTTAGTTTAAGTCTGCGTCAGTCCTGCAATTGGGTCCTCTCCCTCCACACACAGCCCCTCATCGTGACAATGTCAGGGAGAGCATTGTGTTTTAGACATGAGTTTGAGTATTTCCAGGTGTGGAAGAGAAGATTGTTACATACTGGATGGCATACTGAACTTAAGTAAGATGGTGACAAAATAAGGAAGAAGTATGAGACCTTGTGTGACCAATGTGTGAAATAAAAGATTGTGCAAAAATCTTGAGTCATTTCATTATATTTTGCTAGGAAAATGGGAAACGTCTAAAGATACAGTCTAAAACTGGTTCTTTGCTGTGTTATTCATGTAGACACAGCACTGGTTCAACCCTTGACTTAGAGCTGAATAATTCATAGGTCAGTGATAAGTGTAGGACTGCAGCTATTAATTATTTTGTAATCACATATTCTATTGATTCTATTCCAACAACTGTTCAGATATGAAAAAACAACTTTTGTCTTGTTAATGAACAATAATAAATAT